>NC_091674.1:24956000-25268000 GCF_042453785.1 Malus domestica | reverse complement strand
GGGGGGCTTTGGCCGAAGAACCTCTGATGCCAAAGTTAGAATTTTAGAGAGAAATAGTGTTTAGAGTATTTGGGATTTTTTGCAAGAGGTTTGGAATGAGTTTTTTGTGAAAATAGGAGTCTATTTATAGGATTAGGCTTCTCCATTTTCTTCAAGGAATGGCCGGCCACTCTCTCCATTTTTTGGTGAATTTGTGGTTTAATTAGCCACTTTATTGGCTAATAAAATATGATAGAAATAAATGGGGTGTTATCAAATTGAATGATTAACTTTATTTGGGTAATAAGATGGAGAAAATAAAAAAGGTAAAGAATAAAGGGAGGAAATGTGGCCGGCTACTAGGTGGGAATTTTAGGTTTTATTTTTGGTTTAATTAGCCAATTAATTGGCTAATTAAATATGAAAGGAAATGTTATAGTAATTATGGTATTGATTGGCTAATAAAAGGGAAGAAATGGTGGGAAAAGGTAACAAAAAGGTAATGGTTTAGGTTTTGAATGGGATAGCCGGCCCTATAGTATTTTTTAGGTTTGAGTGGATGTTTCAAATTGATAATTAAGGGATTGATTAGGTGATTAATCCCTTAATTAGTCAATTTTTTAGGAAACATGAAAGGATAATATTATTTAGCTAATTGATTAGCTAAATAATGGAATATATAAAATGAATTAGGTTTTGGGAATTACCTTATAGAAAGGATTTGATGAAATAGGCTTTAAATCGTTACCTATTTTGAGCACTTTTGACTTGGTTGAAAGATAATTTCCTGCTGCTTGCGCTTAGGAATCCCGGTATGCCTCAAGGGTATTTTTGTCCTCTTTCGTTCAAAAGTCCACGTGTCGCCTAGTGAATATTTTTTGCTCCACAACGTCAATTAATGAATATCGTTAAGTAGATTTGATTTTTCATTTTAAACTTTTTTCAGTAATGCTTAAAATCAGCCAAAGTGGAAAAAAGAAGAGAATTGGGAAACAAAAGAAGCCGAGCCAACATGGACAGATCCAGCTGCAAGTTAGTCTAGCCCATTTTCGTGTGGATCAACTAGTTAAACGTTATTAGGCCCTTTGCCAAAGATTATTGGACTGAGAAAACCATTTCTCCAAAAGGAGTGCAAAACTATAACAGTGAGCCCATGAGGTTAAAATATAAATTCACAAATATGATATTTGTCCCGTTATTTACCGACGGTCGATAGGTAACAAAACATACCAGCATGTTATGAATGTTATCTGAAAATATCGATAATGTGTCCGTAGTTTAGTTAAGCATAACACGACCTCAAATTGTTGTTCAAATCTTAATGCCTTGCCTAAATTTTTGAATCTTACTACAAAATGCAACCTGGATTATACATATATAGCTCAAATGCGTCAATTATCCCGGCTAGAAAACTTGCATGTGCTTTACTAATAATCCTTAAAAAAATGCACTGATCATTTAAATGTCAAAAATACAATTCAAAAAGATCATGTGTTATAAATAAGCAAAAGTTAGAGAAATAACATTTGCTAAGGACAGGAGCGAAGCGAGTGCAAAATGTCACACTATAACTTTAGTAGCTATAACACAAAAGATGGCAGATAAAGAGAGGGAGGGAGATATACTGATATTATTTCTTTGATTCTTTCTCTCGCAGTGTGCATTTTGATAACACACATAGTGCTCTATTTATAGAGCAATTTCCGTAATAACAACTGTACAAATACAATGATGACACTTTTAAAAGTATCAAATACTATTCCTAAGTCTTTATTCCTTTGAGTGGCATTCACCCACTAATTCTACAACAATACGCAAATTATAGGCAACTTTTTGGAGTGTTGTATAAGTGTCACCGTGTCAGTGTCGCATTGTGTCAAGTTTGGCAAATCACTTATTGTACGTCCAACCGTCCCTTCTTAACTCATCTAATTCCCATCCTCCTGCTCCCTCCCTACCAACTTTGCCACTCCACATTTAAGGTGTGTTTACGTAAGGGGAATGGAGTGAGATGAATGAGAATTGCATTCATTCCAAGTGATTCTTTTTTTTTTTTTAGTGAAACGATAGCGTTAGTAAGTTAAATGTTAGATTAGTTACCGACGGGGTTCAAACCCAAATCGTCGTGCAAGGGCACAACATATTTCCACCACTGTAGTAAAGGGGCACTATTCTGAGTGATTCATGTGTTTACTAACATTGGGAGAATGAAATTGTATGTGGGGCCCACCAAGAATAGGGAGTCAAATCCCTGATTTGCTTGGAATTGGATTACCAACCAATATGTGGTATTTGGATTTCTGAAGAAAGCCTCAACCCAGAATCAGTTTTTTCTACCCAATATACCCTTATCTTCTTCCCTTATCTCCGGTAGCACAGCACTAGTGTCTTCAGGTTTCAAATCAAAACCTAGTGAAGAAGCATACCTAAGAGAAAGACAGAGACAGAGAAGAAGAAGAATAAGAAGGGAAGGAGATGGGGATTTTTAGAGGGTGAGGAGAGGAGGGGGAGGGCCTGCATTAATGCGTATTGACGGTTGAATCTTCCTCCTCGAGGTTGGAACTGTAAAGAGCAATGAACAACCAAGATGCATTGGTGACCATTTATTTAAAACCAACAAAGCAAAATTTCAGACCCGCAAAAAAATATCCAGAGCCCCAGAGAGATTGAATTCAGCTAATATTTGAAAACCAAAAGCATGCAATGAATGGCGTTAACGAAACCCATGAGAGGGAAAGATCAACAGCTATGGCTGAGGGACCTGTCTTTCTTAGGAGGGTCCAAAGCAAGATAGATAGAAAAAAGTTGAAATTTTTATATCTGATTTGTACAAGGGTATTTTAGTAATCAAACTGCTTTTGATTCCGATTCATGTGAATTGGTAAACAACTAATATAGAATATGCATCATTTACACTCTGATTTCATACAGTTTTAGTAAACAACTTCAACATGAATCTGATTTTGATTCCATCTCATTTTAATTCCTCCTCAATTCAATTCATCTCAATCTGATTACGGATTAGTAAACGTGTCATTAGCTTTTCAAGTTGCTTTCTTCCTCCTAACTTCTAAGAAAGACGCCACAGAAAAATCTGATCGTGTGACTCGTATTCCACACCACGCAAAATAATCATAAATTAAGATATAAGATTAAGATTGATACCCTATTTTATATAATTTTCCCAATGTTTTCCAGCCTCTCAATTGTGTCTGAAATAAACAAAAACCGAACCCCCCATGCATGCCACATTAACAGTTTTATATTCCTTCTTAGAAGGTTCGATAAAATATCTGATATCAGCAGACGAAGTTTTGTCTTTGAATTTCAATTGTTTTTGGTTTGCCAAAAGAGGGCGGTACGTAAGCCAGTACCTCATGCCTTATTGGCATCGCGGTTCTCCACCCTCCATGGCCACAGGCGCTGTCTCAAACTTTGGGTCTCCTTCGTGTTTTTTCTCTAATTATTTGACACACGGCTTTCAACTTATCAAAAAGTTAACTATGAGTCTATGACGTTGATTTTTTTGACACTGTCAATTTTATTTAATGAAAGATAATAAAGTTAACTGTATTTTTTTTATTAAAAAGAGGAACAAGTGGTGGTAAATTACAGTTATCCACCCCTTTCGAGGATCGGGAAGACTCACAGAGGCATTTCAGCCTCCTTCTAGCTATAGTCAAACTAACTCACCAGCTTGGAGCCTCGAGCCTAGGACCTCCAGGTTTTTTTATGTTTTGGAAGCCAGAATCTGCGCCCTTACCACTGGGCCACTTGTTGTGGTTAATAAAATTAATGGAACTTTAACGAAAAGCTCTCGGTACTGTTTATTTTAAGGAAAACTCACATGTTTACACTAAAAAGTCAATTCTGGTACTATTCACTTTACATTTTATTTTGTCCTTATCGTTAAAATTCAAAGTTTTCAAACCATTTTCATTAGTTTTCCTTAAAATTAATTGTGTTAACCTTTTGGTAAGTCAGAAGATACATTTAAAAATTAGGAAAAGAGACACAAATGAGACGCAAAGTTTGAGAACAACAAATCTGCGGCCGAAGAATTGAGACCCAATAAAAAATTAAGTTAAATATCGATAAACCTAACCAAAATGAATGTATAATTTTGTACAAAAACAGCTTATAATTTACTACTCACGCCACATTCTTATGGCAAGCTGCATTATTATTGTTTTTATATTTCGTTGATTTGGCTAAAGTTGCAATAGAAATGTTAATTTCCCTAAAACTAATCATAAATGCTTTGGATTATTAAATTCTTTGAGTTTGTAAACAATAAAAAAGAATTCGAAAGTAAACATAAGTGTTTTGTAAACCAAAATTGACCACCTCAAACTGAAATATCTTGGTTAAAGTTTTTATACTAACAATAGTTTACGTTAGAGTCTAAATTATTGGAGAATAGAATCTCATATTCATCATGTAACAAAATAATTACTTATAATATTATCGAAGCATTTTATGTTGAAATTTTGCTGCCTTATGATAGATGGATAAGTGGGAACAATATCGATGACCTTGGTAGTAAACCATGTTGGGCCTAAAAGTTTATCATGATATCAAAACAAGATATTCTTTTGACACATCCTAAGCATGATTTATTAGGCTCGATTTTGCCTCCCTAAGTTGTGCTTTTCCAAAATTGCTTGAGCTTAAACTTAAGGATATTAATTGACTGGGTCTTCCAAAAGTTGTGTTGACTCTATTTCCTAAATGATGAACGAAGTCTCAAAAAGTTACGTTAGCTCCAGCATAATGACTTAACGAATTTCTTATGCGAGGAATTGGTTTTTCTTGTGACCTTGTGTAAGGCCACTTGTGAGGATGCGTGTTTGAAAATAAGATAACACATTGATTATATGACAATATAATACACAATTAAAATATAAGATTTTTAATCATAGTACCACCGAGACTTTTTATAATAAAATTGAGCACTTAATGATTTGTATTCAAATTAAAATAGTATAAGTGATGTTAGTGGTGTATGAGGTCCGTTCATAATTTACAAAGGAAATTTAAACTCAACCGCAGAATATTAGTATTAGTGGGGCCCGGTACGGCGGTGATGGACGGCCGAGACTGAGTTGGTCACCAATCAAGTAAACATTTGGGGATTTTTTGTGAAGTGAGGGTTGGCTGTTGACACGTGTAAGTACAAGTGGACATTGGTTTGTGATCGATCCAGTTGAGGTGGCAAAGGGATTAGAAAGAGTTGATACACGTCAGACCGAGTCAAGCGCTTCGGGTGACGAAGGGCCGTCTATAATAAACGACCTCAGTAGGCTCTTTTATTTTTAAATTAATTTTGGCCCGGCTTTTTCACGCTTTTAGAATTGAAAGATCGAATAATGTTATTCATATCATGTTTTTATACCATCATAAGTGATATTTGATGTGAACAACCACATCATTTGAAAAATTTGTAAAACCTAAGAAAAGGAAGGAAAAAGACTATTTGTATACCACAATCATCATTTAATTAACTATTTTTTTCTTAATTATTAGTTTATTAAATAGTGAACTAAATTTAAAAATTTAATTAATTTAAATGATGTGATTATGATATGAAAATATGGTATAAAAACATAGTATGAATAGCGAAAGAACAAGTGGGTGTAAGCCTTCCACATAATCTTGGATAATTACTAAATTAAAATATGGAAAAGTTTCAAAGTTGGGAGGGTAAATATGGAAATATAATTATTTTTGCTAGCAAAATTATGAGATGTTTCCCACGCGCATGGCTTACTTAGGAAATTCAGTCAACCTATGTCATGACATAAAAGAGAGAATGTCAGAGTAAAAAGGTGAAGAAATCAATTGAAATAGTAAAAAGGATTTTCTTTTTCCTTATTTTATTTATTACTTTTTTGGACAAATTGATTGAGTAAGGCTTTCAAAATCCGTTTTCAGTTTGGATTGTAGGGTGCAACTCGCCTATATTTATACGGTTGTGAATTTGTTTTTAGATCTTGTAATTAAAAAAATAAATTATTTAAATCATTAAAATTCGATATGATGTAAACTTCACAATTAATTCTTTTTTTTTTTTGTTGGTAAGAAAATTTGAGATCCTTTCCGTAAAAGGATCTGTATAAGCTATGTTGGGAGAGTGCAAGTGCGGATATTAGAAAGCGCGTGGGGTGGAGGACAACCAAACATTAGTCACACGCTACGACGCCGTATGTTTCCGATATTTAATTGTGAAATTTTGTTTTTTAATGATGTACCAATTGAGTCCGATCTTTCTTTCTCTATAAAGCCAGGCCCGTCCACCAAACCTCTTCATTGATCCTCTTACAGACAAGTCACAAAAACCAGACTCTCTCTCTCTACTCATTACCACATTTCTCTCTCTCTCTCTCTCTCCCTCTCTCTCTCCCCCAAATGGAAGCTTCTCCGACCGCAGCCTCAGGCATCTCCGTCGACCTGTACGGTCTCTCCGACACGAAATCTCTTCCCGAACCCGATGTCGACATCCTCACCTGCGACGCCCTCCGCATCCCCGCGCACTCTAGCATCCTGGTACGTTATTTCACCAAACATGCGCCGCGCCGCCGCCTCTTCTCATTTTCGAAAAGCAGTTTTATTTCTGTTTTCGGTAATTTCTGAATATTTATTTATTTATTTTCTTAATTCTGAAGGCTTCGGTGTCGCCGGTGCTGGAAAACGTAATCGACCGGCCACGTAAGCACCGGAGCTCCGAGCGGGTCATTCCGATTCTCGGCGTTCCCTACGACGCCGTATTGGCCTTCGTTCGCTTCCTCTACTCCTCCAGGTTCGTCTAAATCAACACGTTTTTCTATTACATCAAAATATCAATCATTGCCGCCGTCCGTTTCATCTCGGCCGTCCGCTTAAATTACACCTGGCATATTTGAACTGACGAAAATACCCTTCAGTTGCACAGAGGAGAACATGGAGAAGTACGGAATCCATCTGTTGGCGCTGTCCCACGTGTACCTGGTACCACAGCTGAAGCACCGGTGCACGAAGGAGCTTGGACAACGTTTGACCATCGAAAACGTGGTGGACGTCCTCCAACTGGCGAAGATGTGCGACGCTGCGGATCTCTACCTCAAGTGCCTGAAGTTGGTCGCTAATCACTTCAAGGTTGTTGAGACAACTGAAGGATGGAAATTCTTGCAAGATCACGACCCTTGGCTCGAACTCGACATCTTGCAATTCATCGACGAGATCGAATCGGTACGCTACTCTCACATTCATTTCGTTTCGTAGACGATAAGAAAATGGACGACAAGTCAGAGTCACATGCACACTTGTTGGCTGTTGATATATGTAAGACTGACGTAACTATTGATAATCACCTAATTTAACATTTGCGTTGTAAAGGTTTATCATTTGTGATAATTCTTTAATTATCTTTTAACCCAATTGATTATTGTATTAATCAAAGTTAATCCCATGATTAAGCAGAGGAAGAAGAGGACAAGGAAGCATAGGGAGGAGCAGAGGTTGTATCTCCAGCTAAGTGAGGCAATGGAGTGCCTGGAGCACATATGCAAGGAAGGTTGCACAAGTGTTGGACCCTACGACATGGAGCCATGTCACAAGAGGGGCCCATGCAGCAAGTTTTCCACGTGTCAAGGGCTCCAGATGCTGTTCCAGCACTTCGCCACGTGTAAACGGAGGGTGAATGGAGGGTGCTTACGTTGCAAGCGCATGTGGCAGCTTCTTAAGCTTCACTCTTCAATGTGCGACGAACCTGATTCTTGCAGAGTCCCTCTTTGCAGGTAAACACATAAAACCCTTGGTTGAATTCTAATCTTAGTTTAATGTATTTTAATGGTAGTTTAATGAATTCTAATAGTAGTTTAATGAATAACCAAGGAAAAAGGAGTTGTTGGTAGGATTCCAAACGATTTTATCAGCTAGACGAATTGGATTTCTTTAATTTGCATGTTTTTTTAAGTACAAAATGTGGAATGTGACCTAAAATTAAACAATTTTTTTTTAACAAATAATATTACCTACACTAAGGTTGAAGGAGAGGGCTAAGCCTCACAATGGGTTAGCGCTTTTGACGAATCAAACATAAAATTTCTCATTTATAAGTGAAGAGAAATACCACTATACTGTAGTACTAAGTTGCAAAATACACCAGTTAGTTTGGAATCTCATAAAATATAGGACAATGAAGAAATAGACTAGTGCATACATCATTGGAAACCTACTTCAACGATTGAGGCATCTTTGGAAGGGAGGTGGAACCCAACTCAAGCCAACCCATTAGCCTGGCACCAATTTAATTTTGGTCCGGCGTATGGTAGGGTTATATAGCAAGGAATAATATCCTGACATACTGTAAATATGAACTATTTTTTCATACGAAATAATCAAACGAATAAATTGTCGAGATTTAGAATCAGAAATCTTATGTTTGATGGACTATTTGGCATGAGAATATTTCTCCTCATAGAGGTTTGTTTTCTTGTAGGACTCTTTAACATTTTTAGGTATGCCTAGATATTGTTAGAAAACGACAAAAGAGAATTTCCAGTGGTTGAAATATCATAACCATTTAGGTTTAGATGCTGACCCCTTCATTTAGTAAAACGTTCATTGTACATGAATCAAGTACTAGAGCGACAGCTTACGCATGTCATGGTGTAATACGGAGGGAGGCGACAGAAGCTGGCTGATAAAGTCAAAAATCAATTAGATTCCATCAATATGTGACAAACAAGTGAACATTTTTCATGACTCTTCCAACCAATCACTTTGGTCAATTTGGTTCATGAAAGACACAATGTGAAAGTGTTTCATCCGCATATGTGGGTTACGCCAGTTTATTAAGATACATATGCGAGTTACGCCAGTTTATTAGGGTATCGTGCTGTCTTTTTTGCACATTAATTCAAATCTTACTCGTACAATTTAGAATACATGTCAGCTTAAATTATGTCTATATAAGTTTATCTTATGTTATCGATCCAAATCTTGATAAAGGATGGGTAAAGTGTCAAGTAGTAGACAGTTCACATTTCTTTTTTACGTCGAATTGCAATGACATGTCGACTTTGTTAACAAAAAAGTGTTACATCCCAAACCTAATTCCGAACTCTTACAACTTGCAAATTTAAAAATATCTTTTGGACATGAATATTACGAAAAGATAAGGTTTTGATATTATTCAAAATTTCCATCCTCTATTTATCATGGATGGTGGGGTTTAAAGCTCCTTCAATTGTCTTTTTCTTTTGCAGCAGCGTCCATTACGCTATCATGAATAACTATTAGCAACTAGTATTGATATTTATTAACACGGTGTCGTTTTTGGGAATGTGACAGACAATTCAAGTTGAAAATGCAGCAAGAGAAAAAGAGAGACGAGGCCAGGTGGAAACTGCTTGTGAAGAAGGTGGTGTCGGCCAAAACCATATCTTCCTTGTCTCTGCCAAAGAGGAAGAGGGAGGAAGAATTAGGAGAAGCAAGAAGCACGACTCCTCCTCCTAATGGAATTAGAAGCTTCAGATTGTGATTGATTAGGTCTGTGGCAAATTAATGATATGATGATTGGTTGTTTTTCCCCCACGAATGTCAAAAAGAACTGTGTATGATCATGTCCAATGTATATTTAAGTGAGAGTTTTGGTTCTTCCAGAGGGTACTTAGAAGGTTAACCCTAGTAGAAATTGGGGTTAACATTTAGTTAATATGTTTAGTTACCAATATTGGGGAAGTATTATCATGTCCAATTTGGTTTCATCAGTTATACGTACCTTAGTAATCTTTATTTCATTTGAATTTCATTTGTTTTGGTGACATTTATCTCATCTTTAATATTATGATAAATTTGTAATTTTAACACGCGTCTATCTTTCTCGTTATATGAGTGTTAGTGAAATATATGTTGTTTGTGGATTTCCTAACAATTTAAGCTTTTTAGGCATATTGGTTGTTTAACATGATATCAAAAGCTCTGATTTCGTTATTATGATATGCATTTGTGTGAGTTTGCCACATCATTTTATCTATAACATCCCACATCGCCAAGGGGAGTGGATCCTGTAAACCTTATATGTATATTCCCATCTCTACATAGCACGAGACATTTTGGAAGCTCATTGGCTTCGGGTTCCATCGGAACTCCTAGGTGACCCGCGATTATTCGCACAGGCCTTCACGTGATCGTAGCACTTGAGCATACTTATTTACACCCAGCCCTGTTGTACAGACCACAATAGGTGGTTCCGACTCGTGTGCAAGAATTGGTTAATGAGCTATAGGTATATACTGATTTATTTCACCTAGCTTACTTATTTCATTGTTGAGATACTTGACATGGCATATACTTGGTTTTCATTACTCTCGAGCATGATTTCTATATACGTATGTATTATTATTTTCTGGAAAATTATATGGGTTTTACGGCGATGGATTATAACGTTTTCAAAAGATTTTTTTTAAAAACTTTATTTTCATGCCCACTCACCCTTGTTTTTGCGCGCCTCCATGTTTAGCTGCTGAAAGTTCGTATCGACGAGGATTCGTGGCGTATCTTAATCTCAGTTTAGGTGGCTACCTCTGAGGGTATGATCCTTACCCACACTATCTTGACATGGCATATACTTGGTTTTCATTACTCTCGAGCATGATTTCTATATACGTATGTATTATTATTTTCTGGAAAATTATACGGGTTTTACGTCGATGAATTATAACGTTTTCAAAAGATTTTTATTAAAAACTTTATTTTCATGCCCACTCACCCTTGTTTTTGCGCCCCTCCAGGTTTAGCTGCTGAAAGTTCGTATCGACGAGGATTCGTGGCGTATCTCAATCTCAGTTTAGGTGGCTACCTCTGAGGGTATGATCCTTACCCACACTACTGTACTTTACTTATACTCTAACATCACTTGTGAATTGGGCTCGTTCCCGCTCACAACGCACTCTTGTCTTTAGGTGTCTTTAAGTTTAAATTTATTCACATTTTCCACATCACTATACTTTATGGCTTCGTCATCTTCCAGGTGTCGGCCAACACAGCTCGATTCGGAGTCTTAGTGGACATTCCAGGTCGGGATGTGTCAATTTGGTATCAGAGCCAATCCTTGGTTGGAAGTGTGCCGATGAAGACGTCAGGCCCCTAAGGAGGGGTGGATTGTAACATCCCACATCACCCAAGGGAGTGGATCCTATAAGCCTTATATGTATATTCTCATCTCTATCTAGCACGAGGCTTTTTGGGAACTCATTGGCTTCGGGTTCCATCGAAACTCCGAAGTTAAGCGAGTTCGCGCGAAATCAATCCCAGGATGGATGACCCACTGGGAAGTTCTCATATGTGTTCCCAGAAACAAAACCGTGATGGCGTGGTCGGGGCCCAAAGCGAACAATTTCGTATTACGATGGAGTCGAGTCCGGAATGTGGTGGGGCCCCGGGCTGGGATGTGACATTATCTGTATTTTATTAAATAAGAAATATAATTATACATGTATTAGAAGATATATTATATAATTATTTATATCAAAATTGAGTAGGAATAGAACTCTAAGGGAGTGGTTTAAGCCACTCACATTACGGGATGACATACTTCCTTAATAAGAGGAAACTGTCAACTGTTGGATATACATGCGGATTTGGTGCATGCTGGTTGTCTAATAGTGTTGAGAGTATCAATTTCACATCGAGCAAAAATAGATTTTGCATGTGCTTATAAATAATTGGACTAATTTTTATATTGCCAATTGATTTTATCATTAAACATCAACTTCTTATACATGATATTACGAAATAAAAAGATCTTTGACAGTAATTGACTATATAAAATATCTCTCCCATCACAAATATATAAACAAGATAACACATAATTATATAAAAATTGAAAATAAAAGTCTTCAAAATTAACAGGAAAAAAATATTAATTTGAAAAGAAAATTGTTAAGTGTAACATCCCACATCGCCCAGGGGAGTGGATAATATAAACTTTATATGTATATTCCCATCTGTACCTAGCACGAGGCTTTTTGGGAGCTCACTGGCTTCAGGTTCCATCGGAACTCCGAAGTTAAGCAAGTTCACGCGAGAGAAATCCCATGATGGGTGACCCATTGGGAAGTTCTCGTGTGAGTTCCTAGAAACAAAATCGTGAGGACGTGGTTGGGGCCCAAAGCGGACAATATCGTGCTACAGCGGAGTCGAGCCAGAGATGTGATGGGGGCTCAGGCCGGGATGTGACAATTTGGTATCAGAGCCAATCCCTAGCCGAATGTGTGCCGACGAAGATGTCGAGCCCCTAAGGGGGGTGGATTGTGACATCCCACATCACCCAGGGGAGTGGATCATGTAAGCTTTATATGTCTATTCCCATCTGTACCTAGCACGAGGCTTTTTGGGAGCTCACTGGCTTCGGGTTCCATCGGAACTCCGAAGTTAAGCGAGTTCGTGCGAGAGCAATCCCATGATGGGTGACCCACTGGGAAGTTCTCGTGTGAGTTCCTAGAAACAAAACCGTGAGGGCGTGGTTGGGGCCCAAAATGGACAATATCGTGCTACGGCAAAGTCGAGCTCGGGATGTGGTGGGGGCCCGGGCTGGGATGTGACAATTAGTGTATTCTTCAATCTTCCTTATATGAATGTTTTAATTGTTACATAAGTTTGTGACTTCAAATATAATATTTAGCTTAGTAAAAAAAAATATTTAGCTTAGTATATGTACATTTTAGAGCAGGTGATTTATTTTCGATTTTGATGACATGTAAAGATGGTCACCGAATTTGATGAAGAAATTGAGATTTCACTATAAAATCAAGTGTAACATAGGAAATTACTTATAAACACATGCAAGATCCATTATCTTCTAGATGTGGGATTAATACTCTTAACACGTCCCTCATATGTGGCAAATTTTCAAGCCTAGAACGTAAACAACATAAATCCGATGACTAGAGGACGTGTGGTCAAAGTGTTTTACATATATAATAACTTACTCTTATACCATGAAGAATTTGTGATTTTATCATAAAACCAATTGCAAAATCAGAAATTACGTATCATCACCTTAAAAACGTGCATTAACATATTCTGATGCGGAACCCTCAACAACTCATTGCTATTCAATGGTAGGTGACATAGAATTTAAAAGAAAAAATAAATAAATATTAAATAAAATGGACATTTGTAGCTGTTTTTCTTTATACTTTATGAATGTGTTAAAAGAAAAAAACAAAAGTTTGAGACTTTTAATTAGTTAAGCGGTCTTTATTTGACTAAATATTTTACTAATTTTTCATCCACCTTGAACACACATTTAGAAAAATATTGTATTAAGAAAAAATATTAATACACAGCTTGAAAACATCACAATTTTGATCATTTGCAAGTTTGAATGCATATGTTACTTCTAGATTAATTCAAGGTTCTATTAATTGCAAGTTAATTGAATATGTTTGTACCATACTTGACCAATCTTGAAATTACTTAGTACCAGTCAACGTTATACCGTCAATGACCCAGAAGAGTTTCCCTCCAACTAGGAGGCCAATCACAGCGCGACACGTGTCGACATCAGAAGCCAATCATAGCGCGACACGTGTCAACATCAGAAGCCAATTACAACACGACACGTGTCAATGTCAGAATGAAACTAGAAACTCTCTTCTATAAATAGAGATCATTCTCTCACATTATTTCCTAATGTCATTTGTACTAAATCATTAACTAGTACTCACTAAAGGAGAGCTTGAACCTATGTACTTGTGTAAACCCTTCACAATTAATGAGAACTCCTCTACTCTGTGGACGTAGCCAATCTGGGTGAACCACGTACATCTTGTGTTTGCTTCCCTGTCCCTATCCATTTATATACTTATCCACACTAGTGACTGGAACAATCTAGCGAAGGTCACAAACTTTACATTTTCTATTGTACCAAAGTCCACACTGATTTTGTGCATCAACAGAATACATAAATAATACAGAAAGAAAGTGTCACATCTCGGTCCGGGCCCCCACCACATTCCGGGCACGACTCCACCGTATCACGATATTGTCCATTTTAGACCCCGACCATGCCCTCACGGTTTTGTTTCTAGAAACTCACACGAGAACTTCCCAGTGGGTCACCCATCCTGGGATTGCTCTCGTGCGAACTCGCTTAACTTCGGAGTTCCTACGGAATCTGAAGCCAGTGAGCTTCCAAAATTAAGGCTTCATACTAGGTAGAGATGAGAATATACATATAAGGCTTATAAGATCCACTCTCCTATGCGATGTGGGATGTTACAAAAAGGGACATGAGTTTTGTTGTATATATACAAAGATGGAACTTAAGTTAAATTTTATAATCATTTAAACTGTGTATAACTAGTCCGATGAATATGATGATCCGTAAGCCGTGACATAATATGCCCTGTTTCCATGCTTCAAGGTTCAATTTTTATTTTCTCAGTTAAAACTAAGTTTTGTATATATCTAAAGACGCATCCTAAGTTCTAAACTTTATAATCATTTAAACTACGTACAACTCATCTGACGAATATAATAATTTGTGACATAATATGCCATGTTCACATGCTTCGTTGTCTTGGGAACCTTAGTGGTAAAACCGAAAAAATCATGACGTAATAAACTAAAATAACCCTAATATTTGTGAATTACTGCTAAAGTAAATTTTAGGTAAATTTTGGTATGATAATATTTTATCCCAAGGTCCAAGTAAGTTTCCTGTTGATCAATTTTGTACTAGCAGGTAGGAGATATTTTTCAATGTGTCTGTCACATGTTTTATACGAATGGATAATTTTTTTCTTTAAATGCTAGTCTACTTATATAAGACATATAAAATATGAGCAATTATTTTAGGTACGCTAAAAAATCTCCAAAAATACTAGTTAGTCAATTAAAAACTGGTAGTTAGAAGTCTCCAAAAACAACCTCTACAGTGTTTTGGTCAATTAAAAACTGGTAGTTAGAAGTCTCCAAAAACAACCGCTACAATTTGTTGAAGTTACTGCAAAACGACAACGTTATAGTCCCTTTCATGGCTGCAAGATGCAAAATTGGGCTCGAAGGCTAAGCAGACTGAAAAAAGTGGTGACTAAGGAGAAGACAGCACTAACCCAACCAAGAAACATATTTTATCATATTTCCAAGATCTTTCTAGACATTTAGTCCAATTATGTGAGGATATATTTTTCAGTATATGTCTCATCTCGTGTCGGGATTCTTGTGTGTAATCGATGATAAATCTTATTCAATAACAAGTGACAAGAGAGATATTAATACGAAACATATTTCCAGTTGCAACTTCAAATTGTTAGAGAAGGGGCCTCATACAAGGAAACTGATTCTTCTAAGGTTTAGGAATTAATATTGTAATGTAATTTTGATTGTATTACTGATTTGTAGAGATCTTTACTTGTACGCTAAAAATACACGCATGTGTAAAAAGGCTTTTGTTTTATGAATATAATAATCAAGAATATAACTTCTACATGGTATCGATGAGTTTAGGTTTAAACCCTAGCTACATCCTCCTCTGACCTAAATTCTTTTTTTGCCATCTCCTTCTTCCATGGCAGCGGCGTTCTCTTCCTCTTCCGCTCACTCTCTTCCGTCCGGACCTAATGTGGCTCACTTTTTCAAATCTACAGAGACCAATTTTCTCAATTAGACTTGTCAGATGCGTGCAGCAATACTCATGCTTATCACTAGAAGCACAACAGACAATTATTAACTATTGGGGCGAACTAGGAGAAGCAAAATACTTTTTTTATTGTATAGTAAAAGCAATATTACTACTTTAGTTTATATTAGGGGGATTGGTTGATTTGAACTTTGAAAGTCGTGAGTTGAAGAAAAAGACTTCGATTATCAGGACAATCCACTACTTGCTTCTGAAAAGATAAACGGCTAAAAAAATGCTTCAATGCTTAAAAAAAAAAGAACACTAACAATAGTTTTGTAGAAACATTTGTAGCCATTCCAAAAGGTGTCAAACAGGCCCCTAATAACGCGATGATTATTATCAAACACATATTATGTTACTCTTGCCTTGTTAAGCATTTGTTTAAACACTTTCTAATTGGCATGTGGGTCAATAAAAATCATGTTTAGGAATGTTAATTTGATCTGCGAATGCAGGCCGAACAAATCCCATCATTGGTTCCATCATGCATGTCTAAAATAGCGGTGACAAAAAAGTTGAGGTAAGCACTTATGCAACAAGGAATCTTCTCATGCTCTCTCCACTCTCGTTGGAAATTTGATACTCTCAAATATTCAAAAGCCCTCTCAATACTTTAGTGATCAGAGTGTGACCCTAACAGCATCATGACTTAGAGACCCTAATGTTGGAGAACTAGAAAAAGAGACTTGCGTAGCGATCATGCTAATCTTTTTTATCGTTCTAATGTCAGGAAAATGGTAAAAGAACTTTAAATGCAGTGTGGAGAGTGATGGATAAAAACTTTAAATGTAGTAGGAAGATCTTGACCTCAAAAAGGTGTTCGGCTTCATTTGGGGCTAATTTGATGTCCTTGTAAGAGGAAAAATTCAATGAATCTCCTCCGATCACATTGTCTTCTGCATATGGATAGGGTTGGACACTGGAAATATCCTCCTCGGTATCTACTGGATTAGCGGGGCAAAAAACATTTTGGACCTTTTCTCAATTAATGTGTTTCATTCTTGTACAATTTTATCAAATCTCCTAGATGCGACAGACAAATCTTCTTGTTGGTACCACATAGAAGCTTTCTAAAAAGCCGGGTCTGGTCGATGTGGTATTGAGTTTTGTCCTTCTTATTAGTTCGCCCCCCCCCCCCACTAGCTCATCTTATTTAGTACTTGGGCCTTTCTTGGCGGATCCGTTTCTAACGCTCATGGATCTTACTTTACCTGATAAAATGCACCGAAATGAGAAGCCCAAAAACAAATCCATTTCCAGATTCTCCATTCAACCAAACAATAAGCCTCTCTCTCTCTCTCTCTCTCTCTCTCTCTCTCTCTCTCTCTCTCTATATATATATATATATATATATATATATATTTAATATAACAATATACTTTACGCTAATGGGAGGGGAATTCGACTAAACTATTGTTGACCCTAAAAACTATCAAGCCTATGTGGCGCGCAAGGTAAGTAATTAATAAGCTAACTACATCATTCGGTTATGTGCGGGGTGTGCCAACTCGATGGCCGAGCTTGGCCAGTGAGTAAAATTTGTTGATGTTGCGTTGGGTGCGCTGCTGACTTCTGAATCACGCGACTGCGGTCAAGGAAGGAACACGTCTCGGCCTTCGTGTTCTAGAGCCTGAAGACAAGGTTGCTAGTTTTGCGAAGTTCAATATCAAATTCAGCTTTCAATGTGCCGAATGTAGTAACTTGTAACACCTCACTTGGCCGAGAAGGATAATGAGATGACCTCTGCCAATAAGGATTTGAAAATCCTTCTAAACCGAAACTTGGATAGATAACCAGTCGACCCTGTTGCAATGCTGTTTATCCAAATTGAAGGTGCTTCATGGTCGGCTGATTCTACGACAACAGTGTTGTTTATCCAAACTGAAGATGTTCACCGGTTGCCTTCACAGTGCTGTTTATCCAAACTGAAGATGTGTCGGCGAAAAAGAAAATAAAAATCTCAAGGTTGTTGAGAGGTTTCGCGTAGAGCGAGAATTTGCATAGGGCAGTTTGTGTGTTGAATTGGAGGAGGCTTTTGTGTTGCATGGTTTCTTGTATTTATAGGGATGAGTACACGGTTGATAAGTTCTAAAGCTCCACCATGCTACTAAAATTCTTCCATCGTTCAAGCTTTCGATCAAATCCTAATTTCTTTAGTATAATCCGCGTGCATCTTTATCCTGTGCCTATGCAAAGCCAAACAGTGTTTCATGATGAGACCACGTGTTTAATGAGACGTATTTCTATCTCGAATGGACTCTGGGTTGATATTTGCTTGGCTGATGGTGTTCAACTGCGACTTAAACTCTAGGAGGAAAACTAATCCGTTTGTCATCTATGACTTTTCTAACAAACTGAAAAACCTATCTAGGAATCACATCATCACCAAAAGCCTAGCTTTCCTAGACTTCCTGTCTCATCCGTCACCTAAAACCATCATCTTTATTGTTGCATGCATCCTGACCCCAACTAAATGAATTTTAAATTCATTTTGAATTGTGCCGCACATCCACATCCAAACATCCATATTAATTTGAATTGTGCCGTTGATTCCTAGCTTGGAGATATATTATTTTTATAAGAAAATGTAAAGATAAATCATTATTAAAAGATAATTATGATAAAAACCATAATGTTATCTTTTAATAAAATTATCTTTACTTTTTCATCGACGGTGTGGAAGTATGCTCACCCAACGACCTCGATTACTCGGGCCAATGGTGTAATTTTGGGTCCAAACAACTACACAATGAACAACCTAATTTGATATCGAATTCGTCAACTACGACAAGTGAAAAAGAATATCACCAGACCATAATACTAAGTGATCTAAGCCTATATAGTTATATAAGAAAAACATCATCAAACAACCTTCGTTGCTTGTTCACCAAAAAAAACAACCACCTTAGTTGCTTCAAACTCGATTTTACTGATGGTGTTAAAAAATGACAACTGTTTGTACCATACTTAGGGCCTCTGTATTTAGATCTCGTATAAATACTCGGGGGACTCAAATGTAATAAGTGAGAAGCCCTTATTTTATAAAAATACCCATCACTCTCCTCATTAAGAAAGGCCAATTCTTAGGCCAATTCTTAGGCCTATCCCCTCACCCTCTCAAAGCCTCTCATATTCATTACAGAGGCTCTCTCATCCTCAATCTTCTCAGAGAAATACAATAATCAGTATGGATATAGCCCAAACATTGGGGTGAATCACGATACATCTTGTGTTATTTACTTTCTTGCAGATTCACAGTCGGATTTACGTTGTTCCAAGACCCCTCCGGTTTTATGCATCAACATTTGGCGCTGTCTGTGGGAATCGACATGAAAAGCTATGTCGGTTCTCTTTCATTTTTTCATCTCACCACCATGAATTTGCAGAAACCTAAGAACACAGTCACTGCAAAACCCATACACTCTTCATCCCACTCATTTCTGATTCAATTATTCATCCTCCATTTCAACTAAATAGCCTAAATGATTACCTGAAAATCCAAACATATCCATAGCCATCTCGCAGGAGGTGACTTCTATATGGCCTCAAACTTTGATGTTGAGCCGCGACACCATTTTACACATTCAAGACAAGCCTGCATTATTCTGACCCTTCTACGAATGGTTAAAGCCAGGTGGTAAAATTCTAAGCTGCAACAAGAGATTGAAAACTAGGCTGCTAGGCTTCTGCCTTCCAGACAGCAGCACACACGCAATCGAATCTTTAGACAACAATCGATGAGCGACAACTTCAGAGTTCGCGCAAACAAGGTTTTTGGATCGATCTCTTCGTCAACCTCGTCGTTCCCGAAAGTACAGCAATCCTCGCCCTGGTCCATTACCGACGACGCCATCGAGCGCAGAGAATGGAAGCGGGGCAAGGACGCCGGTACCTTCTCCAACAGAAACCAAACGGCGGCGAATCAATCTCCCAGGAACATCAAGAAACCAAAAGTTAGGCTTGCTTACGGCTTCGGCTCCCGCATCCCTTCCAATTTCGATGGCGCTTTCCCGGAAACTTGTTCAGCGGCGGAGCTCTGGAAACTGCGTCGTCTTCTTCTTCTAAACATTCTGATCGATCTGACTTTTCATTGCTGCTTATGACGATGTAGTTGTCGATTCCTACACACATATAGGGAAAGATTAGTGGCCTCTCTCCTGGCCTTCATGGTTTCCATATCCATGCTCTTGGTGATACCTCCAATGGTTGCAATTCCACTGGACCTCATTTTAATCCACTGAAGAAGGAGCATGGAGCTCCCTCAGATAAGGAGCGTCACGCTAGCGATTTGGGTAACATTGTTACAGGCCCAGATAAAGTTGCTGAGGTTTCTCTCTAGGACTGGCAAATTTCACTGAGCAGACCTGATTCCATTCTTGGGCGAGCAGTCGTAGTACACGCTGATCCTGATGATCTTGGTAAAGCTGTGAATCTGCGATGAATCTTCTCCTTACCCGCTGCCTCAATCGCGGTCGAGCTCACCAAATGATCACTCCTACCTCGCATTCTCCGGCGCCGAAGTCATCACATTCACAAACCACTTCACAAACCAGATCCATCTCCTGCGAATACTACGAGCACTAGTGGAAAACAGGAAGAATATAAGTTTTCTTACAATATTTCTATTATTATTCTCGTTTTGTGTTGTCTGCCATATGCCAAAAGGAAGAAGATAAAAATAAAGAAAAACAAAGAAAAAGGAAAAAAAGGTATGTAGGTAGAGAAAAAGGAAAAAGATGTCTGGTATTTCCTGCATAATAGTTGATGAAGCTCATGAAAGGAGCCTGAATACTGATCATAATGTCTACAACAGCTGATGCCAAAGGTCTTTCGAATATTTTTATCATTGTGGAATCTTTTATGCATTGGGGATGAGTAAAAGGAAGTGAGTTCTATTAGAGCGGGGAGATCAAGAAAAGCAGAAAGGAAAAGCATAAAGTAAAAGCAAAAGCAGAAAACAAAAGAGGATAAAAAGAAGCAGACATAATTGCGGTGGTGATGGCATGCAGAAAAGGGAATTATAAGCGTGACTCATTAAGCAGATGGTCAGGTTTATTTTTGAATGATGTAATTTATTTTTCGTATCTTTCGGAGATATCTGTATAACCCTATCAGAGGGTAATAAAAAAAAAAAAGGCAAGCCCAAAGTAATGGGTTGGAATGTTATGTGGAGGGAGAAGACCCATATGCCCAAAACAGTCAGCCCCTCTATTATTACCAACCAGGTGATCAAAAGTACGTACAGTACTACAAAAAATTATTCGGCAGCCTGCCGCTATTACCACCAACCAGGTGATCAAAAGTACGCCCAGTACTATAAAAAATTATTCGGCAGCCTGCCGCTATTATCACCAACCAGGTGATCAAAAGTACGCCAGTACTCCAAAATTATTTGGCAACCTACCGCTATTATCACCAACTAGGTGATCAAAAGTACGCCCAGTACTCCAAAATTATTTGGTAACCTGCCGCTATTATCACCCACTAAGTGATCAAAAGTACGCCCAGTACTCCAAAATTATACATGAGCATCACTGATGTCATTCATACATAAACATTCATGAGCATCACTTATGTCAACATTCATGAGCATCACTGATGTCAACATCCATGAGCATCACTCATGTCAACATCCATGAGCATCACTTATGTCAATCAACATAAACATTCATGAGCATCACTCATGTCAATCTAACTTCAAAAGCTTCATTTACAGAGCTCTAGCTTCAAAGTTTCACTTGCAAAGCTTCACCTACAAAGCTCTAGCTTCGGCCCATACATGGATTCGATTTGAAGTCTCCAGCCAACAGACTCTATTGACCAAAGACTTGGGAGACTACATTATGTACCATATATTGGGCTTCAACTGGGCATCATGAAAAATACTTGGGGGACTTAGCTCATTATTCATGTATTGAGGAGCGAGCCTTTATTCTATAAAATGGACTCCCTCACTTTCATTAGAGAGTACCCATTATTCATGTACTGAGGAGCAATCCCTTATTTTATAAAAGGGACTCCCTCACCTTCATTAGAGAGCATCGCCGCCAGCTGAGCAACCGCCTCGCCGCGAGCATCACTTATGTATTAAGGAGCGAGCCCTTATTCTATAAAAGGGACTCCCTCACCATCATTAGAGAGCATCGCCGTCTGCTAAGCAACCACCTCGCCGAGAGCATCACTCCTAACCCATCACTTATGTATTGAGGAGCGAGCCCTTATTCTATAAAAAAGGACTCCCTTACCATCATTAGAGAGCATCGCCACCTGCTGAGCAACCGCCTCGCTGCGAGCATCACTCTTAGGCCATCACTTATGTATTGAGAAGCGAGCCCTTATTTTATAAAAGGGACTCCCTCACCTTCAACCCCACAAGCCGAGCCAACCAAATCAACATAAGCCACAAACCGAGCAGCCTCGCAACATGTGCTACTTCTAGTTGAGCATCATTTTAGATTGGGCACCGCCTCATATCGAGTATCAGTTATAAATGACATCTAGTTACTTCGACCCACACATAGACTGAATTTCAAGTCTCCAGCCAAAAGACTCTTTTGATTGAAGACTTGGTTGGCTAGAGACTTAGGGGACTACTATTTGTACCATACTTAGGGTCTCCGTATTTAGATCTCGTATAAATACTCGAGTGACTCAAATGTAATTATGTAATAAAGGAAGGGGCAAATATGTAATAAGTGAGGAGCCCTTATTCTATAAAAGGACCTCTCACTCTCCTCATTAAGAGAGGCCAATTCTTAGGCCTATCCCCTCACCCTCTCAAAGCCTTTCATATTCATTACAGAGGCTCTCTCATCCTCAATCCTCTCATAGAAATACAATAATTAGTGTGGATGTAGCCCAAATATTGGAGTGAACCACGATACATCTTATGTTATTTACTTTCTTGCAAATTCACGGTCGGATTTATGTTGTTCCAAGACTCCTCTGGTTTTATGCATTAACAACAACTTTTCTAGAAAATTTTTAGGGTAAATTACATAAAACTACCTCAATTATTAGGCCATTAACAATTTCATACATCGTCCTTAAAAAGTTTCAATGTCATACCCTATCTTCAAATTTGTTGCAATGTCATACCTTCCGTCAGTTGTCTATCAATTCCTTTGTTAAATGCTGGCTGGCTTGAGGCAGGGCCCATTTTCTAAAAATTTAATAAAATATTATTAAAATAATAATTTACCCAAAAAATAAGAAAAAAAAAACCCAAACACCATCTTCCCCAACCCCCCTTCCCTGCAACCCAAATCCAAAACCACTCACACCCACGTCATCTTCCTCCTCCTATCCAACCCCCAAACCCAAATCCTCAAACCCTAATTGCACCCTCCTCTGCAAGCACTCGCCGTCGCCTACCCTCGACCTCCCCATCCTTATTCTCGTCTTCTTCTCCGGGCCCACCCCGTTTTCCTTACCTTGCTCCTGAAACTTCGGCGCCACGTAACCGCACCTGGGTTACGACGAGGTAGATGTAGCTCCCGGAGAGGGAGGCACCGAGGAGGTTGATGAGGCTGGAGTGGTGAGAGGGTGGGTCTAGGGAAGACAGGAAGGGGAAGAAAGGGGTGGGTATGGGGAAGACGTGATATGGGTTGCAGTGAAGGGGGGTCGGGGAAGATAGTGTTTAGGGTGCAGAGGGTGGGTACGAGGAGATGGAGGATGAGTGCGGAGGAGGTGGCGGATGGGTGGGTTTGGGGAAAACCGGAGGGGGAAGAAAGGGGTGGGTTGCAGGGAAGGGGAGGGGGGGAAGATGGTGTTCGGGTTTTTTTTTTTTTGTAAATTAATATTTTAATAAAAAATGAGTCCCGCCTCAAACCACGTTAGCATTTAACAAAAGAAGGGGAAATTTAATATGAGTCTAATTTTATGAGCCATTATTAGTTATAGTCCAATTTTGTTTAATTTTTGGGTTTGGTCCAGTGATTCATTGTCCACATAAGCTTATTTGTGTTCTCTTACCAAATTTACCCATAAATTGACCAATTAAGTAATTAATTTTTTTTAAGTTTGTGATTAATGTTAATCTTATCCTTAATTATAGGATTAGGGATTAAAATCTCCTTTTTTTTCTTCTCCTTCCCCAAACTGTTCATTTCTCTTTTCTTGTTTCTCCCTCACAATATCTTTCTCTTCCTGCATTATTTTGTATCACAAGTTATTGTGTATTATCTATCTGTATCACAGATTATTTGTTCATAATCTATTTGTATCACAAATTATTTTGTATTATCTATCTATACAATAGGTTTTTGTTCATAGTCTACCTCTATCATAGATTCTACCTACATCACAAACTTTATATTTTATTTTTTATCTATCTTTGGCAATGTTTCTTTTAGTTTTTCATAAACTTATAAGATTTGTAATAATGTGTTTTTAATTAGAAAACAGGTAGATAAAGGTATTTGAAGATTCAAATTTAAAGAATTAAAAAAAAAAATTAATTTCAAGGGGCAAAACAGGTGTAATAGAAAATAAAATAAAATTGGATCCAATTGAAAAACAGCTAAATTTTTTGGACCTGGATCAAAGTGCCCCACAAAAGAATTGATAGTTGAGATAATTTTATATAATTTGTCCAAAAAATAATAAATAATTTGGAAATTGGAAGTGAAAAAACGTGGACGGCAGGATTCGAACCTGCGCGGGCAGAGCCCACATGATTTCTAGTCATGCCCGATAACCACTCCGGCACGTCCACCCATGTTTCGCTTTCTGTACTAATATCATTTTATCAGAAGACACATGATACATGACATTAACATATAGTTTTACGCTTTTAGCAAAGTGATTCTGAACTTGAAACCGACATATCGTTGTAAGCCGTTGCCTTCAGCAGCGCTGCATAACTACCACTCTTCCCACAAATTCACAAAAAGGAAATTATTCAGCGAGAACAATGGCCGCCGCTTCCGGTAACTCCGCCGTCAACAACCCGGCTTTGGGCCCGGACTCGGACGCTCCGGAAAATCAGGGTCACGAGTTCGCCCAATTCGGATCGGGGTGCTTCTGGGGAGCGGAGCTGAGGTTCCAGCGAGTGGTCGGGGTGGTGAAGACCGAGGTCGGGTACTCCCAGGGCCACGTGGACAATCCGAATTACAAATTGGTCTGCTCCGGAACCACGAACCACTCGGAGGTGGTTCGGGTCCAATTTGACCCGGAAGTCTGCTCCTATACGGATCTACTCTCTGTGTTTTGGGATCGTCATGATCCAACGACCCTCAATCGCCAGGTAATTGATTTTTGACTTTTATGGGCCGTTGATTTTGTGGCCTGATCATTGTGTGTTTTTTCTCCCGCGCCTTCTACTTTTTGACGCATGGAGTTGTACTTTTGTGCTTATCATTTTCTTTTCTTTTTTCTTTTGGTTCTTTGGCCATAAAAACAACCTTATTTATTATTTATTATTTATTTTATTTTATGTTACTGCCACAATGACTTGGCGATTGCTAAATTTCAGCAAAGCTTGTGTTTTTTTGGGGAAAAATTAGGTAGGTGAGGGCAAATAAAATTAGTTACGAACTTTTGATCGAAAACAGAACTGAAATGACCTTGAGTACTTGACATGGAGCTTGTAATTTAGTTGAAAAATATTAACTGTTACAACCTAAATACCGAGTTTGGTTTCTTCTGTTGGTAAAGAGTATACCTTGGTTTATAACCGGTATTGTTTGTGTACGTTTCTCAAATAATTATGTAATCGAGATGGGCTCGAGTTGTACTACATTTTGGGTTAACAATTGGTTCATGATTGTTATTTATTAAATAAATTTTGTGTTATGGATGAGGGAGGAGATGTTGGTACACAATACCGATCCGGAATCTACTACTACAGTGAAAACCAGGCTCGTCTGGCCGAGGAATCAAAGGAAGCAAAGCAGGCGGAGTTGAAGGATACGGAGGTGGTGACAGAGATCCTCCCGGCGAAGAAGTTTTACGGGGCAGAGGAGTACCACCAGCAATATCTCGAAAAAGGAGGACGCAGGGGCAACAAACAATCTACCGAAAAGGGTTGCACTGATCCCATCAGATGCTACGGTTGATAAGTTCTGCATGCATTTGATGCGGTATGATTGAAAATCTTACTGACTCGTAGTCACCGACGATAACATATGATGCGTCAATATCTTGCGGATTCTAAATAAATGAGGTTCGAAGTCGAACCAGAAATGTAGTAATGAAACACTGTGGCATCGATTGGGATTCAAGAGTTAAGGGTTTGATTTTTGTGTACTTATATCGCTTATGTATATTTGGCGTCATGTATATATTGTTGAGAATAGGTCCTACATTGATGAGATGAAGGATCTTACATGGGTTTATAAGAGGTTGTACTACTTCTTATATTGCCAATTAGTTTTATGGTGTAATCCCAGCATCCTTCATGGTATCAAAGCAGGTTATCCTACGTGTGAAGCCAAACGGCTACACTCGCTCCACATCACCTCATTGTGTTGTCCACTTGTTAAGCTTGAAAATTTCCCACATGTGTGGGGACGTGTTGCCGTTGTGTTGTTCAAGTGTTAAGCTTGAAAATTTCCAGAATGAGTCTCACATTAATGGGAGGAGGGACTTACTGTTGTGTTGTCCAAGTGGGTGCGTGTGTTAGGCTTGAAAATTTCTCACACGTGTGAGGCAAGAATCAGTCTCACATTAATGTGATGAGGGACCTGCCGTTGTGTTGTCCGAGTGGGTGTGTTGTCCAAGTATTAGGCTTGAAAATTCCTCTCATGTGTGGGGCGTGTTAAGAATGAGTCTCACATTAATAGGAGGGATCTTGCATGAGCTTATAAGAGGTTGGACTATTCCCATATTGCCAATTGGTTTTATGATGAACCCTCAACTTTCTTCATTTATATATCAAAGCTTCTTTTGTATGAGTTTCCGGGTTTGAGGAGATTAAATCGACAATGTTATTTCTTTTTAGCAGACCAGTTACAGATCTTAGATAATGCATGAATAATTCAAACCTAGGAGGCATTATTTGGCCATGAGGTCATGAGGGATGCAACTTTTTTATAACAGAAGCAGCATCAGCAGAAGTTAAAGTTGACGGTTGGATTTTGTTTAGAGTTCATCCTTAGGATTTGAGGTAACTGCTGCTTTAGGGTTTGTCGAAGAGTTCTTGACGGGATACGAAGCCTCCATAGCTATTCCACAGATCCCCTCCTTAGCAGAGACGCCGCGCTGCATCCTTATGTAACCCTTCTCTCCCCACTCGGGTCCCCAAGAGTTCTTGACTATCCAATACTCGGTTCCATCAAGTGTTGTTCCGTAGCCAACAACTGCCACTCCGTGATCAAGCTCTGTGCCGCATTTCCCGTCAAATACCCCCTGAAAACCATAGACCAGCAGATTAAGATATGATCCCTCGACTTAGAAATTACT
Organism: Malus domestica; assembly: GCF_042453785.1. Taxonomy (NCBI): domain Eukaryota; kingdom Viridiplantae; phylum Streptophyta; class Magnoliopsida; order Rosales; family Rosaceae; genus Malus; species Malus domestica. The sequence goes on along the minus strand of NC_091674.1, from coordinate 25,240,945 downwards.
AATAGAAACTTTAGAAACTTTACCTCGTCGTAGAATTGGAAATCGGAACCTCCAGCATCGATGGCAACAGCAATAGGTTGGTTTGCAGCTGCTTTGAGCAATGCATCCTCGTCATTAGCAGGCACACTCTCATGGCCATCAATGGACACAACCGGAGCGTTTTCCTGCATAAAAAGTATTGGTTATATCCTTAAAATTTCACTTTCATAAGCAAAGGGGCATCAGAAAAGGGATAAAAGATATATCCCTGAAATGTATAAGAACAAAATTACCTTTGCAACATTACATGTTGAATCTGCTGCTCGGTAAGGGTAATTAGTTTCGGTTGTCAGGCCTCCCTTTTGTTTGATGAACTCCATTGCCAGTTCCATTAGCCCTCCATTGCATCCTTGGTTTTGTTCCGTGTCACAGTCGACGAGCTCTTGCTCAGACAACGAAACCAGCTTCCTTGTCTTAATTTGATTGATGCCCTCAACAGCTGCAACTGTCGAAAACGCCCAGCAACTTCCTGGATTATATCATCAAAACAAACGAATACAGTTAAAACAATCTATACAGATACCATTCTGTAGAAAGAGAATGAAACAAAAAGGGAAAACTTGGTTATAACAGATAGCAAATTTTTGCTTACCGCATTGGCCTTGATCCTTAATGGGAGTGACAGCACCATTCCTTCTCCAATCAACAGACGGTGGGACACTTTCAACATTTGCATACCGAAAGCCTGTGTCAGCGTGCTGCCCTCGGAGCATTCTATGGTGCTTAACCTTCGAACCAGCGTAAACACTCCTGAACTCATGGTTGGTCATGTCAGCAAACTTGTTGAGCTTCAGCTTGTAAGGCTTATTACCTTTGTTAGTGTTGTGAACATGCTTGACATTCTCTTTAAAGACATTGAACCGCTTGTGCTTCTCGTTGAGGCTCCTGGAAACCGTGTGATGGCTCCTCCACCTCTCGTACAAGTCCCACAAGCTCTCCTCCGAGGCCAAGTCCTTCTCATGGTAATCAAAACTCTCAGAAACCCCAATCACCAAAGCGAGCGAGAGAGCAAGCGCAACCCAAACAAACTTAGTCATTTTTCTACCGGCTTGGGGTTCAAGTTTCGACACAGGATGAGAACACGAAGACCCCGACGCTGCCTTATATAGAGGATCAAAGAATGGATGACAAATTACAGGGATGGTGGTGATGAAATGGAAGAAGATAACAAGGATAATAAAGAGAGTCAGTTATGGGGTACCTTGTGGAGATGAACAACTTCTAATGATGGAGAGAAAATATGGGAGGTGATGATTGTGTGGGAAGTGGGATTTGGTTCGTTTGTGGAAGCAATTAATGGATTGGATTAGTGGGTTTTGGGTTCATATTTTGGTATGGAACTTATAGAAAAGGAAGCAAGAAAGTAGGTATTGTTTAGCAGTTAGCAATGTGCTTTTGGATTTGGGTTTATTTACATGCCCAACAATTTATACCATCACCATGTATGGAGAGAGAGAGAGAGAGAGAGAGAGAGAGAGAGAGAGAGAGAGAGAGAGAGAGAGAGAGAGAGAGAGAGAGGGGATCATGGTTTTGTCTAGCGACATCCAATCTTTACTTTATTAGCGAAACAACTTTGTATAGAACTAGAATCTTTGAGAATAACTATTGGCACTGCAAAAAAATCTCATTATGAATTCATAGTTAAGAAAAACGTAAGAAAGATTGCGCTTCGAATAATATATACTGATAATTTTGAACTGTCAATAACAATTTTCTTTCAAAATTTTGACACGCCCAAATGAGTTCCAGATCTTGAAAACCCAGAGAAAAACCTCGTACATGATGCTCTTGATTCCTTAAAGGCCGAAGCAATCAAAAGAATGTGAAACATCGCTTGTAGGACTTTACTTGACACTTGCGTAGTGTGTTGGTAACTATTCACTTCTACATGTAGAGAAAGTGAGTGAGGCTTTTCTCATCAAGAAAAATGAGGGATGCCTTTTATCGATTTGCATCCCTTTTTTGGAAACAAAACTTGCTCAGACAGATTATGTTTTACTGCAATGGCAGAAAGCAATGATACTTATGCATTCTAGTGCAAGTTCGATATCCACTAATTTTCTTTTATCGTTTGTTAAAAACAAAAAAAAAAAAAATCATAAGAAACAATCTTCAATAATGTTAAGTGGATTAAAGAATTTCTCAAATTTTAATCGTCAAACGATGTGACATGTAACAACGTTTTAATGGATTTTATCCTAATGTGACCCACAACCATATTTTACAAATCTCATGATTAGTCCAATAATTCGACAAAAAAAACAAAAATATATAGATATAATCTTATTTTTAGCATGTTTACTAGAATAATCATGAATCGAAAATGGAAATAAGGAATAAGATTAACTTTAACTCCTGTTGATCTGATTATTATTTGTTTAAGTATGTGATTACAAATTTTAAGGTAGAATCCACACTTTTTTCGATTCTCTAGGTAAACAAAAGAAGTTAAGAATTTAAATGATTTCAGCACTCAAGTTTAACAAACGCGAAAAAACCAAATATTAAAATAATTTCAATTCTCATTTCTTGTAAGAAAACGTGACATTTATGCACGCTTCCGAATGAAAATCTCTAACTCAGGGAGCTTGAGTCGCAAGAGATAAAGTAGAATTATAAGTACATCTTCAATTTTAGTGCCTTTTGTAAACAAATAGGAAAACGAAAATATAAGTCGATTAAGTGGGAAAAGAAAAATCTTTGTGATGAACAATATTCCAAAAGCTGTTAGCAGCAGAAGCCAAAAGCTATTGGCCGCAGAAGCCAAAAGCTGCTGGCTATATGATTCACTTGTATCAGTTACATGGAAACTGCTCAATAGCTTGTTGACCTGCTTGGATAGGTCATGTCATCTATACATCACCACCAGAACGGCAACTCATCTTAAATCTAACTGCTCAAAATCCCGATGACATGACCGCACGATGAGTATGGCCCGAGAAGTTCATGCCGTTAGACATGTGAAGTGCATATGGTGATCGCATGTTAACCAAGTCGGCAGAAGAGATGCAACATAAGTTGCTACAATCATTGATGACGATAATGCTTCGGCAAGTGACAGATTTATCCATGAAGGTATATATGAACAATGTTCAGATAATGCATTCCTAACTGCGCCACAAAGTGTAAGTAAACAACGAAAAACACAACATGATTTTCAAAAGCTTATGTAAAGTCATCGATAAGACAGAACTTAGCTATTCTGTGAATGCCAAGTTAAATTATTCCAGAATTGTGATTGTGTTCAACAGAGCAATGCTCAGATAAAATCAGAAGTAGAGGAAACAACGGAATATGAAGGTGCAAGAAGATAAATCTAAGTCGCTCATGCTTGAGTCTCCCTTTGTTTGGCTTGCTGCTGCAGCAGCTCTTCTCTAACCCTCTTAATCTCCATTTCCCTTTCGAGTCTTTCTTGCTGCCACATTAAGGAGACCCCTATCAGTATCATTCCAAACTTGGAAACGGTATCAATATCAAAACATAATGGCTAACACACGAAGAAGGTTGACTAAAAAAGGCACATTTAAAAGGTAGGCACAACAGAATAGCTTTCATCTATGCCCATGCTATGAGCAGCCAACAATTACTACCAAGACTGAATCAGATTCTGAACCAAGCTTCTTGCTATCCTTTTTTTTTTTAGTTTTTGGTAAAAAGCTTCTTGCTGTCCTTTAAACATGTAGTTCAGTACGAAAATACTAGTTCCTCGGTTTCACTAGTTTGTGCTTTCTACCTAAATTATGGGAATGTAATATGGACCCCGTAGCTACCACAGGCAAACGAAAGAGAGGTAACACAACTAGAAATGAAAATACGCAACATATTAGGATCATCACAACCCAACTCTTCAACATGGAAGAAGAACTCCAAATAAGAAATCCCAGGAAAAGAAACGACTATAGCTTATGAAACAAGGTTTAATTCTACACAGCAGTGAGACTGATCACATAAATATAGCATAATAACAATGATTACGGGTGAAACGCCGAGGCGAATTACATCCCCAATTTCCAGTAACCAAGCATTGCATTTATACTTCCCTAGGATAAGAATGGAGTATAACAACTACATTGCATTTATCACAAAAGATCTCCAAATATGAAACCCCACGATACGAAACGACTATAACTTATGAAAGGTTGAATTCTACACAGGCGTGTCACTTTGATCGCACAAATGTAGCATCATAACAACAATCACAGAGATTTTCCAAATTCAATTAAGTCCCCAATTCCCAGTAACCAAACATTGCATTCCCTGTAAACCTAACCCCCAAATTTCATGCCAATTTCCAAAAGATAAGATTTTTCAGGACCAATTGAATAATTCAATGAGAACCCATCTAAATTGTGAGATTGTGGAGCTGAAATTCAATCGAAGTCTTGAACAAAGGTTGAAAACAACCCAATAAGATCAATCGAAAAGAGATTTGCGAGTACCTTTTCGTCCTGATGCAGGGCGATCCAGACGTGGACTTTATCCATGGACTGCCAGAACACGAAAGCTCCCAAAGTCATAGCGAAGTAGGTCGCGACCTTCACCATCTTCTTCGCCTTCTCCTTTTCTGTGTCCAAATCTACGTTTTAGGATTCAGGTGAGATGGAGAGAGAGAGAGAGTAGAGACCCACTGACAATAATTTCGGTTTTCGAAAACGGGTCGAATCCGAACCCCAAAATTGCTTTATACAACTACAGAGCAGCGAGAGGGCTCTGCAAGTATTTTTGTTGGACCTTGACAAATGCTATTAGGCCCATTTTTCCCAAAACAACTTGGGGTGGAAAAGTACTCTTGGATCATAAAAGCGCTTTTTGAAGAAGCATTTTTTATACACTTCTTTCATTTCATGAATCACTTTAAGTATTAGCACTTGTGAACAAGTGCTTCCTACAATGCCTAGAGAACCCGAAGTAGATGCTTCTCTAGTAGGCACTAGAGTGCTTTTGCGATCCAAAATGCTTTCAAAACGACCAAAAGCGTTTTTAGTGAAAATATTTTTAGAACCAATCCTTAATAAAAATGCATGTGAATTATGAAAAAATGCTTCATTCCTACAAGAAGCACATAATTGGTGCTTCTTGCAGAAAGCATTTTAAGTGCTTTTGAAACCCAAAAATATTTTCTCCATGAACACTTTCAATCATTTTAAATAAGGAAAACTAATGAAAAGGGTTTGAAAATTTTGAGTTTTAATGATGAGGACAAAATAAAGGGTAAAGTGAATAGTAGCAGGTTTGACTTTTTAGTGTAAAAATGTGGTTTTTCGTTAAAGTGAACAGTACCGTGAGCTTTTCGTTAAATCTCCCTTTTAAATATACTTCCAAACGAGCCCAAAATGTAATGATAATTTGACATGCTTTAACAATAAAACACAAGGAAACAACTATGGCCAAAACAACGAATAAAATTTAGTCAAGATATTTGGATGAGAAATAAAGACGAATACAGGGATGCTACGATTCGAGAAGAATCAATATTTACACCAAATTTAATCGAACTTGTGTACATTATGTATAAGTGTCTTGTGGAAACATGAGTAAAAAGAATCGGCCAAATCTGTCACGTCCAAGTACAGATGATTCCGTTCTTGTCCGCAGAAGCCAGAGGTTTTCCATGCCCGCTCCATGAACAACACAGGACCGATGCAGTGTGCTCCTTCATAGTGCTCACAATGTCAGCTTTCGATATTGACCAAATATACACACAACCGTCAGCAGATCCAGCAGCAACGTAATTGTCATCTGGACTGATACAGGATCTACTCCAATTCGACGCTACTCTGTTTCCTGTGGCTCTTAATGTTCCACAGACTTCTAGAGACCGCATGTCAAACAAATTATGGACATTGTCTCTCCCACTGGTCAGTATAACATTGCCATTTCGGGACAAAGATATGGATGTAACAGCATTTGAGTGTGCAGCTACTTCACTGAGGAGTTTTCCTTTCTCAATATCCCACAAACGAAGATTTCCATCAACATGGCCAGAACATATGGTCTGTCCATCCATGCTAAATGACAGAGCATTGCAGTTTTTTGGGAACATGATTGTGTTGGTGCAGTAACCTTTCTGCATATCCCAAACTTTTATGGTACGATCATAAGCTGCACTCACAACATGGCGGCTTGAGAATTTGCTGACATCTACTGCACACACTTTATCCATGTGGCCAGTGAGAGTATGTCGAACCCTCCCCGAGTTAACATCCCAGGCATACAATTTGTTAGAGCTGCTTGCTGCAATGATAGATCTATTATCATGAGTAATCGTGAGATCCAGAACAGAACCAATGCAACCATAGAGTGTACGAGTTAGTGACCCAGTATTTGTATCCCACATTTTGATGGACCCATCCTGTCCACCAGTAATCAATTTCCCTGAATTGTACTCAAATAATATGGAAGCGCAGCCACCATCATGGGCAGGCATCCTATTCTTGCATGTGGAGGGAATGGTTGACTCCAAAAAGTACTCAGCACCTTCTTCACTTTGGCGGACAACACCATCTACTTGCTGCCTAGCAAGTTTCTCCAAACCGCTGGCCCTCAGCCGCTCAATCATATCTTCATAGAGTGCATTTGCCTAAATTTAATAAAGAAAACATGGGTTAAAACCTATACCCGTATGTAAAACAGGTAGAAAATGTACAAAAGAAATATCTCTTTCAACAAATGAAGTAATTCATAATCCTACTGGAGAACAAGGCAGTGCTTGCAACCACTGAAATGTGATTTCCAATCTTATCTGGGTATCCCATATACTTTCTAAATGTTTTAAGTTAAATAATATTTAAGTGCAAGAATTAATATATAGCATCGTTTCGATTTAGGTTTTTCTAGCATTTACCTAACGCTTGTGAAAGTGGCAGAAATTATGTGTATGCAATTAAGCACAAACTGGCAAAGTCACCCAACGTAAGAACGAAATCATAAATGCAAATCAACATATGTTGAGGAGTGGCCAAGCATTCTGCTTAGGATACAACCTACAGCAAGACAACATCAACAAGAGCCTTGAGACAGCACAGCTATGTCTTGCGTCATACCTTAAACCCAGTGACATCTAGAACTATTGAATAAACTATCCAAGATAACCACAACCTGAGGAGTTTAATTATAAAACATATAAACTACCTCGTTAAGGCGTTCTGCATCCTTCATCTTCTCCAACATCCAGCGGTCAATTAACACCTTATTTTCGGCCTCAGCGTTCTTAGCTCGAATAGACATTTCTTCTAGCTGCGCTCTTATTTCCTTGTTCTCACTCACAACCAATTCCAAAGCTTTAACCTTCTCTTCCAAGTCAGCCGCTAATTGAGAGCATTCATCCCTGCAACATGTACTCATTCAAATCAGTCATACAGAGCCTTGAAATCTAAAAAAGCATCTGCTTTTCCATTACTAGTAATGAAAAAGTCAACCTTTGTTCAGATAATTCCTTCTGAAGATTAGCCACTGCTGCCTCTTTCTCTTGAAGTGAAGCTTTTGAAGTTCTGGACTCCGCTACTTCCACCACGAGTTGCTCGGACAGCCGAGATTGGGCTTTGTAACACTGCTGAAGTTCCATTTCCAGATTCTCCGCTTTCTCCTTCCATTCTGAGCCCTTCAAAGACAATCAGAAATAACTCGATCTCTAAGTTCTAAACAATTCAAACCCAAAGGAAGCTACAAGCCTACAACTATAATCCATCCAACTACACGAGAAACCGATAACTCCGAAACTAAACGCCACAGCAAGTTAACCAAGCATCAAATTCTTCCCCAAAATATTAATCACATCAATCACTTCCATCAATCGAAAACCAAAAATTATTCTGCTTGAGAACTCGGGGATCAAATATTCAAATTCAAACACAATCCCCAAATCAAAACCCTAAATCGCAGTTTGCTAGAAATTAAGAGACTACCTGATGAAGAATTGGCTTCGAAAGAGCGATGAAAGCTGGAGCATGAGCACCTTCTTCCGCCAAATGCCGCCGCCGAAGAGCCTTCAGAGCGTGTTTTATTGCTTCCCTCGCAATCTCCTCCTGCGACCTGCATAAAGAAACTGACTTCAGCTAAAAAACAAACACCTCTGCATCCTACGATCGCCTCTGTTTGGCAGCCAAGAAAATTCATGATTCCCGAAACAACGCCGTACTTACATTGTGATCGAAATCGGGGATTGTACCGGAGATACTTCGACGGGGTTAGGGCTTCAATAAGGGGACGCAATCGTGGTCTTCTTCGACGGTGCAGGGGTAATTCCGGAATAATGGGGAAAATGGGGCGGCGGTGGGTTTTTAACCTCGAAAAAACAGGGAATTCGAATCCTTGGAATCCGTCTCTTCGGAATCAGGCGTTCGGTGAAAACTGAGACGATGGAATTCGATTCCGACTGAGAGTCTGAAAACACCAGGCAGGGGCTGCGGTGAGATGAAGCCAACGACGTAGAGTGGAAGTACGACGTACGAAAGGAGACCATCAAATAAAACGATGTTGGATTTTGATTCGTTAATACTAATTAACATTAGTTTCAAGGGAGCTGATTTTCACAAACACTCTCGCGTTTGAGGAAGGATAATGTTAGAGACACTAAATTTTTAAATAAATTTTGTAAATTAAATAATGTGGATGTTAATAATCGGATTGATTAACGTGCGTATTTTCTACTGGTGACACATTATTGGTTTGTAAATTTGGTTTAAAATTTTGGTCTCGCTAGTGTTACCCAAAGTAGCAATGGTCCTTAACGCATCAAAATCTACATTTATGGTCATTTTTTTCTACCCCGTTAGAATTTTCATTAAAATGAGTCACGTGTTATGCATGTGTAGCTAAATCAATGGGTAAATATGGAAAATAAATGAGAAAATTATAGCAATGGTCCCTCAACTTTAACCTAATTAGAGAAAATGTCCATCAACTTAACACAATTGGAGAAATCCCTCAACTGTAACCTGATTATAGCAATGGTTCTTCCAACATAACTCACTTTGACAGAAGTTTTGACTGAGTCGGCAAAAATGACCACATTTGCACGTTTTCATGAGTTAAGGGACCAACAGTTACATATTTTTAGTTGAGAGACCATTGCTTCAATTGGATTAAAGTTGAGCGATCTTTGCCCCAATTAGGTTAAGGTATATATTAATGAATTTAATATTAATTTCAAATAAATCTTAGCCCTTAACAGTAATGTATAATAGAGTAGAAAAGACTATTCACAATTTCACATTGAAATTTTCAAGTGTAGAAATACAAAACATGAGTTTAAATAAAATTTCCATTATCAACTAATAGCGGTTTGTTTTTAAATATGAAAATGTCAATATTTCTGCAACTCGTAAATCGTATTTTAGTTAACTTTCAAATCAAATGGGCTTGTTTATTTTTAGGAAAAATCAACTCAATTAAAAGCCATAGGAAGAATTATAGTCCCTTTTTCATGGAAACATTTTTGTTCATCACCATAAACTATGATGTATGCTTACCATACGTCTAATCATCTGTCACGTGTCTTTTCACCTAACCTTAGTTAACTTTTTTCAAATTTGAAAAAGTAACATTTAATGTGAAACTTAACTGGAGTTAAGTCAAATGACACATCGCAGATGATTATGTGCATGATGAGCATACACCGTATTTTATGGTGGTGTGCAAAATTGACCAGAAGGCCTACTGTCGCTCCGGTTCGAAGATGTGACCACGGGACAGAGGTTTAGGGCCGAAGGGGTAGAGGAAGACCTAGGAAAACTTTGGAAGAGACCCTAAGAAAAGACTCAGAGTACTTGGATCTAACGGAAGACATGACACAAAACCGAGCGCAATGGCGTTCTAGGATTCATATAGCCGACCCCACTTAGTGGGAAAATGCTTTGTTGTTGTTGTTGTGCAAAATTGACCAGAAGAAGAAGGCACGGAAGAAGCTGAACGGGTGGAAGAAACCACATTGTCATGCATTATTTTCAGTACAAGTAAATTTCTCTCGCAACGCACTTTATCAATCAAAAGGTTCACCACCAGAGTCTCCACTGTTTGGGAGGAGGCCGCGAGGTTGTTATCGAGGTTGTTTTTGGCCACTCAAATGCCCCAAAGAAAGGAGAGACATAAGACATCCATAAAACGAAAGAAGCAGCTTTATACATCGGCGTCGGCGGTGGGATCGCTATAATCTAACCGATTAGATTACCACTAGTAACACACAAAAAAAACATCTCAGAACAAATCTAAATATCATCCCAATACCCACATCCGCCTATTAGAAAGTTGCAGAAAAAACACGAATTTAAACAGTACAGAGAGAGAGTTCATGGCCAACAACATTACATGAGAGAGAGGCAATCGAAAAATGTGTTCCTTCTCAAGAAGCTGCAGAGCCTGGGTCGGGTTTCTGCGAGCCATCCGCAGCAGGTGATCCAAAGGAAGGCAGGAGCCACCCCTTCTCCTGTGCCTGCTCCACGTAGAAGCTGAACTTCTCCCTCGCGTTTGGAATGTCGAGAGCAAGATCGTCTAGCCCGTCCTTGATTCGGGTGAAGCCTTTCGTCATCTGGTTGATTGTGATCAGTCCTTCACTGAAGCACTCCTGAAGCAGGTCTAGCATCCTGTCGTTTTTCTTTTCCATGGCCATGACCAGTGCCTTCTTCACCACCTCGTGGTTAAAGAACGGCATTCCAAGATCCCGGATGCACTGGCAAGCCTCATTCACAACACCCCCGCTTTCATACTCCTCCAACAGCTTTGCTATCTTGTCCTTTGCATCCTCCACAGCCCAGCCAGTCCCGCCTCCCCAACATCTCAGGAGTCTCTCACCAGCATGGCGAGCAGAAATCAGTGATTGGGCCGATCGAACAGTCTCACTTCCACTGCTATTTGGTGGCAACTTGCTGCCAATTTCGTCCAAATTCAGAGGAGCCAAGACATCGTCGATCACAGCCCTAGCCAGGAAAAGAGCAAGCTCATTCGAAGCATCCAAAATGTCCAATTCTGTATCCTCGGCAGATTCCAGAAGCAAGACAAAGCCATTAACGATGTCATCGGTTGAAAAGATCTCAATGTGAAGGGCAGAAAGCAGAACAGATGCCATTTCCTTTTCATGGTTCTTGCGATCCATTGCAAGGGTGATCAGCTTCTTCAAGAAGAGTGAATTATATTGAGGTACCCCAAGATCTTCAAGGCTCCGGATCAGTTCTGGGATATCGTCTGAGAGAAAATATTCATGAATTATGGCCACAATTTCTTTCTTGTACTGCCTCACTTTTTCATCTTCAACTTGTGCATCGCCATCTTCATCCAAGGACTTCAAAAAGGAAGCATCAAGCCAACCTTCATCTGTCGCCTTGAGGACCAGGGACTGGAACAAGCTGACTGCTGATGGAATGTCAAGAGCAAGGTCGTCAAGGCTCTCTACCAATCGAGAAAAGCCCTTTACCATTTGACTAAAACTAATCAAGCCTTCTTCAGCTGCTTCCTTTAACAGCTTAATTATTAGCGGTTCTGCTGTTTGAATCTCCATGGCAAGAACCAAAGCCCTCTTCACAACCTCATGATGAAAGAATGGAACACCTAACTCCCTTATACACCTACAAGCCTCAGAAGTGTCTCCACTTTCCACATATTCCCTCAATAGACCAGCAATTTTTTTCTTCACCTCTTCAACAGTAATGTGGGTGCTACCGCCCCACCTCCTTTCCACAAGTTCTGCATGGTGCGGAGCTGAAAGATAGCTCTTCTCAGCAGTCTGGATTACCTGAACGCCCTTTGAAGATTCTGGGAGTGCTTTCTTTGCCCTGGTGCAGAAGGCAGGAGGAAGGATGTCATCAACCACTGCACGAGCAAGGAACAAAGCGAGGATATCTACTGCATCCAATATGTCCACTGCAAGGTCATCAGCAGATTCAAGAAGGATGAAAAATCCATCTTTAATCTGGGGAGGGCTAATGACATCGGCATACAAAGATGAAAGCAAAACCGAAGCCATTTCCTTCTCCTTATCATGCCTATCCAAGGCAATGGAAATAAGTCGCTTAATGAAGTAAGAATGATATTGACTTGAGCCTAGTTCTTTGAGGTCAGATGCTGCCACTGCCACATCACCAGTGCTGAAATATTCCTCAATTATGGAAACGACAGCTTTCTTGTATTCATCCAAGGGATCTGTAACAGTTGACTCAACAAGTCGATATGGTTCCTGATGAGCCAGAGTATTTAAATTAGAAAATTTTAATCCACCTAATCAGAGTACACAAAATAATAAATGTAGGGAATATATTGAAACTAAACTTAAAAATGTATTACCTCGCCACTGTCATAGTTAGGGTCATTACGATCAAGAGTGGGTACACCGTCAGTGTCAAGCAGTTTTCCCCACGTGCCCTTTCCACCGCCTCCCTCTGTTACCATCAGACAGACGAGAAATCAATTCAACTAATAAAAATACCAGAGAGAGCTAATTTTAACATCCACTGACAATATCGTCAATTCCGCACAACTGAACAACATCAAATCAAAAATTAAAAGTGGTAGAGCTAGAAAGAAAACAACTTTACGATTGACCCAAAGATGAACTAAAGTACAACATCAAGTCTTCGACCATGTAAAACTGAAGTGCAATCATTTGCTTAAAAAAAAAGTTAAAAACTCAACTGATACATGCACCAAAATTGTTTAAGAGCATCATGGGGACAATAATTTAACAACGACAATTACTTAATAAAACCGTAAACACCATTACTTACAAATCAATGTATCCAATCCCACTCTCTTCAAAACTTCATAAGCTAACATAAAATCAAGGTGAATCGCGAAAGTGCCGAATGGGGACTTACCCTTCTTTACTCGCACAAACTTTCCTGAGTGCGACCGACGTACATGCCTCACGGCTATCCCAGCTGTTGGTGCCTTCCCACCAGCAGGGGCTTTTACATGGTGTTCAGATAGAAAAGATGTAGGGGATTTCGGCGATGACGACAAAACCTCCACATTCTGGCTAGCAATTTTTAACGTCTCCCTCTGCTCATTCGTCAGGAATCCCTCACTCGAGGCCATTTACCTAAAAAAATAAATCCCTATATCAATACTAATATCGAGTAATAATATACAGTTATTCGATCCTAAATACTACTTTCCAATTAATCACGAAAAAATAAATCCTTAATTTAAAGTTTTACCTAAGCAAATATGTTACAAACTAATTAACCTTTGCAATATTAAACTAATCAAATATTAAAACGGATCAAGTGACCATTATCTACACATCAAGATTACAGCTAAAAACTGTTTGGCTACCAAGAAACTGAAGGAAAATGAAGAAATACACAAAGCAAAATGCAGCATCAGACACAGTAAAGCACCAATTTCATTTTCCCGGGTCCCAAACAATGAGCAAACCAAACATCACATGCATCATTTTCTATCTTTCCCCCGTATTTTCTCAGCATCCAAACACCACCGACGTACACAGCAAGAAATAATCCATTCGCGCGACCAAAAGTTTCAAAATTACCTCAGTATACGAAGTCGGAAGAGCAGCGAATCCGTTTCTTCTGTGCTTGGCCCGGATCTCGAGCCAAGAACAGGAGAAGCAATCGGATATCCAAATCTCGGAGCTCCGGAGTCCCACTGGAAGCACCGACGACGATCTGACGGATCGGCGGGTCCGGGCTAATCAGAAACCAGCGGAGTTGGATCCGAATCAGTGAGTGAAGTCTCAATCGGTTGGCGATTTGTAGAGAGAGAGAAAGTGAGGAGAGAGAGAGAAAGTGGATGAGAACGGAAGTGGGGGAAAGCGGAGGCTTTTATAGGGAGGCTACGGTTACGTGTACACGTCATCACTGTGGGGAGAGCGATAGGGCCGTCCACGTGGCCTTCGCGCTAAAGCCAGCATGGACTGTTTTGCTCCTGTCCTTTGCTTCCACCCGGCCCCGGTCTAACCGGGTAGGGTTTCAGTTAGGGAAATACCAATCTGCCCTTTTTCGTCGTTTTGTTCTAATCAGGTTTATCTTTGTTTCCAAGAAATTGATCTCTTGACGTTAAATTCTGTTGGGTGTTTTAGTAACTTTACACAAGCGATATCATTTCATGAACAAACTTGATGAACAAGTTAGGCAAGATAAACAAGTTTAGTAAGCAAATTTTGGTGACACTTCACACACGTTGCTTCAGCTGAACACTTCACACCGTGTTGGTTGTCGTCACTTTGCTGGAGGTAAGCATGATATTGAAAGCAATTTCTTGTGTTTTGTGAAAGCTATCACTAGTTTGTAGGAGGACATTTTTGCCTTGTGTCTTTTGATTGACTGACTAACTTCGCATGTGTAAGTTTATCTTACATTGCCGGTCCCAATCCTAGATAAAAGAGGAGGGAGAGGGCGTCAGGTAGTCGACAGCCGACACTCCTCGGTTAAGTCGAATCCATATAAAATGAATCCAGAACGAAACCTAGCCGACCCCACTTAGTGGGAAAAGGCTTTGTTGTTGTTGTTGTTGTTTGTCTTTTGATTGACTGACTCATGGGTTCTTTTAATGCAACTTGTCATGGTTCGAGGGTCATCATTTAGTCCGCAGCCCATGGGCGGCCCAAAGTGGGTTGGCCCGGCTGTAGTTTGGAGCTGGTCAGCCCGACTCGGTGAGGTTTGAAACTCTGGTTAATCTTGCATATAAAAATCTAATTAATCTTTACAATAGTTAAATAAATCTAATGAAAAATCAACTGTTAATTTGCACATAGGAGAGGAGAGAGTTGGTCAGATTCTTCTGCCAGGGGAATGAGGTCCCTACGGTGCGTTTTGTGTTTGGGTAAATTGCAGAAGGAGATGAGATGCTGATATTTGGGCTCACAAGTTAAAATCCCATTTTGGATAACGTTTCTTTCGTTGAATACGAGAACAAACGTACTAAAAAATAACTTTTTTGTTTGGGGTGCTAAATCATTTTCATTTTCTTATTTAAAAATAGAAACAAAATCAATTTTAAAAAATTAAAAAAAATCTGAAAGAGAGAATTCTTGAGACCCGCAGCCAGCAACCATCGTCTCTTCCGGCGTATCTCATTCCATCACCGACCATTCTTATCAACGGAAACCTCGACGTTAACCGTCATTTTTTTTCTTTTATGTTATTTACAACTGAATAATTTGAAAAATTAATAGTTAATCTTGCATATAAGAATCTAATAAATCTTTATAATAGTTAAATCTTGCATAAAACCCGATCACTGAGCAGTAGATACAGTTGTAGCCGTCTCTTAAAATTTATTTTATTTTCAAAATTAAATCAACTAAAATAGCAAAATCTTTTTCTTTTTTTTTAATGGATAGATTGTGTCCAAATTATCTTGTAGCCCAAAAATTATGTGAAAAAATCCCCTCACAAAAACCCCTACCCGACCACCGCCTCCATTTTCCACAACTTTTCTCAGCGCTGAAAACGACGGCCGGCAATTACAGCATTACACTATCACAAATACATCTCTCTTGATTCGATTTGCTTCCAAGCTCTTCAATGGAACCCAATCTTCCATCGCGATCCAATCGCAAGCGCCCCGTCCCTGAACTCTCCGACTCCGATTCCGATTCCGACAGACCCACGGCGGAAAGGAGGGTTAAGTTTCCCAAGGGGAAGAAGGCGAGACGGGAAGACGAACCCGTGAAGATACCCCGAGCCGACGAGGACGACGACGAGATCGGGGTTGAGTTTCCGGACCCCCGTTTCGCCGCCAAAGAACGCGAGAAGCGGCGCCGGTTCGGGGACGACGGGATCGGCGCCGGCGACGATGTCTCCGCCGCCGAAGTCGCGTACGGCGAGGAATTGGATTACGACAATTTCGTGGAGGACGGGATTCAGATGGAGCCTTTCAACTTGGAGAAGGAGAGGAAAGAGGGGTATTTCGATGCCGAGGGGAATTTCGTCGAGTATGCTGAAGGAAATCGAGTGAAGGATGCTTGGCTGGATAGCGTTGAAGCTGGGGTTACGCAGTTACATGTTCCGAAACCGAAAGTCGAAGATGATACAGAGGATTTGCCACCGGAAGATGAAGATATTGGGAAGATTAAGAGGCGCATTGCCGATGTGCTCGAGGAAGGCGAAACAGTGTTGCAGGCTCTGAGGAGGTTGAAGGGGGACAAGAAGGTGAAGATGTCGCCGGAGACGAAGAGGGTTTTCGATCAGCTGACTGAGGATGCTGTGACACTGATGGACAAGCATGGGGAGTATGATGTGAATCATGAGAAGAAGGAGATTTTCGAACGGGAGGCTCAGGGGTATGAGACTTTAGCTAGGGCAAGACTCGAAGGCATCCCGCCAGTTGCTAATGATAACAATGGTGATGAAACTGCTGGAGATGGATATGATATGTTTGGTGAAGACGATGATGAAGATGCTAATGCTGCTGCTAGACCGTCGGATTCCAACGGAGGAGGAGTTGGTTCGTCCGAAGCGCAGAATGATTATGTGTTTGATGAGAATTCGGGGTACTATTATAGCAGCAGTTTGGGGTACTATTATGATCCGTCGACAGGGCTCTATTGCTCCGCTGCATCTGGGGTTTGGTACTCGTACAATGAGGAGACCGGAGCGTATGACGAAGTTTCTCACCATGATCAGGCTGCTTCTGCTGCGGCTGCCACCGCTGAGGCTGCAAAGTTGTAAAATCTGCACTTGTTGATGGGTTAGAATTTCGATTTCATATCAATGTCGCTTTTTTGGTATTTTTCTTGCAGAACACGAAAGATATTAGACATGATTAGCATAATTTCAAAATTAGTGCTAAAACATAATCGCCTCCCTTTATTACTCATTAACCTCTGAAACTTCAGGCCAAATTTAGAAGAGTTAAAGAATTCTAAAATTATATCGGCCGATTGAAATTCACTGTTGCTGCTGAATTTAATGCTACATTTCATAACAGGGTGTATAGATTTGATGATGATAGTGATAGATCAAACCATTTTAGGCCTCTGTGGAAGCAGAAGATTATAGAACTTATCGTGCAGAAAGAAACTCTTTCCCTTGCTATCAACAGCCTTTTTCCACCCGCACCATCCGCCACTCACAATTTTCTTGTGTTCGTCACTGCCTGTGTAGTGGGGATCGAGTATTAGAAACGCGCAATCTCCGCTTGCTTCATTATAATCAACTCCCAAGAGGGTATATGCAAGAACTCCACCACCTACATTCATGTATCAAATCATAAGAGAGTTTTTCAATGTGTCTTGAATTACTTCTGCCATGCCGTCTTTAATCCAGAGAAAAGCCAAATTTACGGGAGGGAACTAACCAATCATAATAGGCGTTCCTTGAGTGTCAAAGTGCAAGGCCAGCTCTCGACATTTTTCGGGAAGCTCGGCTCCAGATCTGACATTCATGACTTTGCAACTAACCTGTTCAGTACAGAAACCAAACCCTGTTAAACTCGTGTGCATTACATTCGAGAAACCAAACCCTGTTAAACTCGTGTGCATTACATTCGAGAAATTATCCGTAAACCACATTGATGATACTTACGCCCAAAAGCTTGTCCAGAACAAAGCTCAACTCGATGGCACCAATCCATTCCCGCGACCCAATGAAAGAAGGATCTTTATCACCAATCTCTACAAGTGACTGCTGTATTTCCCTAATATCACTTGGCTTGTCAGATGAAATTATACGATGCTGATAAGTAGCGTCAGCGAAACAATTAATCGATACCAAGGAAATCCTAAACTGGTAAATTTATTACCTATGCGATGGAACTTCTACGGATGTATAGTGTTGGAGTCGGAACCATGAAATAATTGTTTGTAGAGAGCGATAAGCACAACCCCAACCCTAGCAAGATAACAAAACAACAGATAACAAAACTGAATTTCAAACTCATCAGAAGGCCTTATAGATGGGCACGCCTGGAAAAAAAATTATTAGACAGCTTTAATCCAATCATTATGAAATTCAACCTAACCGCAGCTTAACGTGTATACTCGACAAGATATTACAAATACAAGGTATAGGATATCGCTCATTACCGAATCATTGAAGGCATCTTGTAGATAATGATAGTATTCATAAGAGCCTTGCAACAAAGACACACTGCCCCCAGAAACTGCATAAAGACGTAATAGTATCAAACAAAACTCCACTGATCAGAGGCAAAGGATATAAACAAAGAAACAAGAGCAGCCACCAACCCCCGCTGCTTGGAATCCCGATGTGTACATCTTTAAGCAAAGTAGAACCTGATACAACCATAGAAATGTATCAAACGAGTTAATATCGACAAAAAAAACCCAAAGAATAAGAAAACGTTTCTTTTTGGAGATGAAACATAGGGGAATAAGAGCCTTGCAACTGACAAATGAGGTTTGCATATTCAATGGAAAATGAGGTTACCTTTCCGTGTTGCGTCACTCCTTACACCATCCCTCAATGTAGAGAAATCCAGAGCGTTGGCAATTCTTAGAAGAGGACGATCAAAAGGTAAACCCAGTCTTAAGTGTAAAGATTTTCTAACTTCAACTGCAGAAAGCAAAGACGAGATTAAGATAACTAATTCTAAGATCCAATTACAAAAGAAACTTGTATAAGCTTCCTCTCCAAAAATCTCTGCATCTAATAAATAATACAACCTTTTCCACATTCACAAGCACTGAACCAAAAGCAACCTTTTAATCATGGAAGAAATGTAAGTATTTATTTTGATCATAAAAAAGAACAATCTCTAAACTTCCAGTCGGGAGCCACTTAAAACTAATCTAGACTTTTTGTTTTGGAATTAGTACTCTTTCAATAAATCGATTGTGCCTTGAAAGTAGAAAAATTAAACGTTGCCACTGCCTACCTTGCTTCATTTCTGTTTCCCCGTAGTTGAGTTCATAGATAACAGTGATTGGATGCAGAACACCGGGAGGACTGAAGTGATACGGATGTAGCTGCAAATGCAATAAACCAATAGTTACTTGAAATTAGGTCTGGTTGTGCCGATAATCATTAATCACTGTATTAGACTTTTATTCAACATTTGTGTGAATTGGCATCGGATACTACAGAATGCCCGGATAGTGGTCAAGGTTTTCAAGTGTGTGCACATAAGCGTTAGCTAGTCCATAATTATAGGCACATGGAAAGAAAGTGTGGAAAAGAAAGTACTCACTTATACTATAAATAATCTCATGTTTCTGAATTTTAGGTATTCAGATGGGTAGTAATAGCAAGAGATCGATATGATATTACAAACGAAATGGTTTGCCTTACCTGAGGATGTTGGGATAAGAGGTTGGGTAGGATTGTATTTCCCACTAAATTAAACTGATCAATCAACCCCGGGACCATTAACTTTGAAACTGCATGCCTCAGCAGTAGACCCTTGGCTGCATAGCAAAGCACTTCTAGCTTAAAATCTACCACCAAAATTCGGGCTTCTTCCAAAGCTGTAACCACACAATTTAAATTCCATTAAACTGAGTAGAGATATAATCTCCACTAAAAAGCTTCATATTTGAAAAATGTATATCTGTACTTCATATGAGTAAAAGTGAAAGCAATACCTGGAAAATATTCAGCAACGGGGGCTGTCGATTTTTTAGACTTATCTGAACTATTCAGCAGAACACTTACTTGGATTCTATCTGCATGCTAAGCAGGAAAGCTATTCAAAAATCGAACTCCAATACTCACTGTTATTGCTGAAAGAAGGATTAAATAAAACTAAAGAAGATAAAATATTTCCAAGATCTCAATAAGCAATGAATCTCTTTCATTTTTCTTACCTCAGCAGAATATACCGGTGCACCTTTTTTACTATCCAAACAGAAGTGGGAACATGATAAAAGATCAGCATCAGAATCTTGGGCACTTTCTCCCAAAATTTTGACATTTGAGAGATCTGTGTCAAAATCCAAATCTACACCGCGGAGGATGACAGGTTGAGGTACTTCAGCAGATGTTTTGCTTAATGCTTCTACCATGTACATAGCCTTTGGATCTTTGAATTTTGCAATAACTGCTTCAGTTGCACGTTGAAACATCTTTTCTGAATCTAATACAATAATACACGAAAATAAACATTCATTCAATTTCCATTGAACCGCAGGGATCTCGTCATCTAAAAGGAAGAGTAAATAGTAGCTATATTTTGTCGAAATGCAAGTATCAACTCTGAATGAATGAGGAGGTCCACAGGAAAAACGGAAAAGTGAATATGAGCCATTACAGCTCATATTTCCGTTGACTGACACTCGACAAAGCCTTTATCTTTAACGAGGGCAACTATGGAACCATCAAGGCCAGAAAATCAACCCCTCTACTACACACTGGCGTTCGACCACCCCAAAAAAGCCATTGAAATCGAAATTTCTAGATTCAATAAAATATGCTTCGGAAACCATGTTATGCACTCATTTTAGTAAGTAAAAGCTCCTACATTGTACTTCCTACTTCTGCTCTGAACCGTCAATCGCTCATTCATCCACAAGCAAACCAAATCACACTAGCAAACACAACAAACTACAAAGCATGAGCCAGCACCAATGCTCAATCAGATTTCCAATTAAAATTTACTCAAAACTACGAAAATGCACCACCGAAAAGCCTTACCATTCGGCCTGTTTACCGGATAGTAGATTGGCAGCTTAAATGGAAGCTCACATCGGAGCAGACAGCCCCTCTCCCAAACATACTTTTCAGGATGATCTTCATACAATACATTCACAGCTTCAAAGCTGGTCAAGCTCGCAGATTTCGACACGAAAAACTGAATGTCGCCGCCACTAAAATCCGCAACAGCTCCAATTACTTGTTGACTGTCCACTTTTTCTCTTTCTCCGGAGAGCAGCTTTCGCAACCTGCGTGCCGCCGCAATTGCCTCGCCGGAGGCGCTCTTTCCATCACCGGAATTCGCAACGATTAGTGCTCCGATCACCTCAAATCCTTTCAACAGTAACGTCCGAAGCTCTTCTGCTCAGGTTACGGAAACCAATCAAACTCTGAACTGAAATTGCTCGGAAACACTACATTCATAGAACTTATTCAATTTTCTCGGGAAACAAACAGAATTCAGGTACCTGATTCTCTGCGGTAGTCTGGAGAGGAGGAATCGGTGTGGATGCATCTGACAGTGGAGACGACGGTGAGTGGCGGGAAAAATGGGGATCCGATCAGCCATTGGAGGCCCGGTTCGTTCTTGCAGAGAACAAGCTTAGGGCATAGAACTCGAACGCTTGTACTCTCGTTTACGTTCTCCATTCACTCTGACTGTGAGCTTTGCCCAAACCACAGCTGCTCTCGTCTTCCCGATTTCGCTGCCTTCCGCCGTTTCGGAGAAGCCGAAACTTTGGTAACTGAAAATCGAAGAGGGTTTATGGGCCATTTGGGGCCAATGTACTTCGGCTCATTGGGCTTAGTGATTGGATCCAAGGGATTATTTGAAAATTTGATTTAGAAGGACTAAAAGCGTTTTTTGATAACTTAAATCAAAGGAGAATCGACGGATAAACAAAATGTGTATGGAAATTATTTCTTATTTTTGTATTTTATTTTATTTTATTGAACTTTGTATGTCCAATTGCTCAAGCGGGTGAATCACGTAAGCAAATCTTAACTGTTGATGCATTGTAAGGTCTACATGCATCAACAGAGCAAGTGTTATATATCCTATAGGACTCAAATTTGAGTGTATCTGAAATCCCCGAAACTTTTTTTTCTAGAGATTCAATTAAAAGCACCTCATCATTCCACCGGGCGCTCGTATTTTCTCATTTAAATGGAAAAGGGCTCGAAACCTCAATTTTTTTATGCATGTAGGGCGAAGGAGTTGTAGTGAGTGCTATCTTCTTGAATTGGAAGTAGAAATATCACTAAACCGAAATGTCACTAGTTGTATAGTTAGTACTTTACTTCCTACCTTTGAGATAAGGCATGTACCCATATTTGGTACGTGGGACGGGACGGAACGGAATTGGACGAGGCATTCCATCCCACGTTTGGTGCGCCTAAAACGGGTGGAACGTGCTGTTCCACGGGATAAGTTTTCGATGAATTTTCGTTCCGCCTCACCCCCTGGAACAACTCGTTCCACATCTGTGAAACACAAAATTATAACCTCTCCGTCTCCTTCTTCTTCCTCCTTGTTTCCATCCAAGGGCATCTTTGCTCCCTCTCCATTCTGTTCTGTCCCTTCCGCATACCAAACGATACCTTTATGCAAGGAAGGCTCCCTATGCTTCCCATCAGCATTTCTACGCAGGGTAATACACTGCTTATTTTCTTTCGAGATTAATATTTCAGATTAAAAAAAATGGAGAATCCAACATTGTAGGACTTTCGGGCGTTTGCTCACTGGGCCGGGATTCCACTGTCCAGCACCCACGTGAACCCGTTTCATGGAAGTCCTCCCAACATTGACTCCAAAAAACGCATACTAAATCGGAGAAAAAATCAGTTCTTGCTATATACTATATATAAATCCTGAATCTGGGTCCTGAAAATATCAATAACATCAATAAGCAGATTGCAAAATATAGACCCACGATAAGAAATACGCCTATGTATCTGCCGCCATCATAATTTACGGCTATTTTCTCCCGGTGCTACTCCTTTGTAGAACTACTTAGCAGTTGCACAGGGAAGAACCCAACACCCTAGGTTCGAGTTTTGTCGATTATGTCTCAACTGCCAAGCCTGTAGATTTAACACACTCGAATTAGTCAGGTCTTATGTCATTAAGTATGTGCAGTGAAAGAACATCTTGAACCTTGTTTTTGGTCCTAAAACTTCAAGAAGACAATTTAAATTTTCAACATAGTCATGTAGTTTTTTTACTATACCTTTCCCAAGTGAAGCGTTGGGGTTCTCCAACAAAGCACGCCTGAGTTCTCCTTCAATCTGAAATTAAGACGAGAAGAATCTCAAACCCGAAGTTTAAGGGCACCAACATACAGAAAGAAGACTACAGCAACACTTACGCATTCTCATCTATACAGCTGCCACTGTTGTTACAAGCGCCACTGCAGAAAACATATGAATCATTTCCCACGAGACATGTGCCAAAAGATGTCTTGCTTGGGCTAGATAATGCAGTTGTGTTTTGTCGTTTGGTGCAACAGGTCGTCTGAGAAGCATCTGATGAACGGAACTTCTTTTGAAGCCTCAAGGTTCTAGGAAAACAGTTTGGTTGATGTTCAGGTTCTACAAAAGATAAAGCATGGCATTCATGATTGCTTCCATCGTCCTTCGAAGAATCAACCACTAACCCAGGTGCCTCTGATGCGTTGTCTTCAAATGATCTGCGGGATGAGGCAGTCCTTGTGCTGAGAATATTTCCTTCGCTATTTCTCAAAGTACTTACCACCACCATTTTGTCACTGCAGTTATGTGGCACTTGATAAGAACACTCAGACGAGCAAGGTAAAGTAGGTTTGTCGCTTAACATAGGCTTTTCAGAAGTGTGCTCAGAATAGTCTGACTCAGTTCCATGTTCTGTAGATGATTGTGATTTCTGCTGCATTCTCCGGGAACAGCTGAACAACGTAAAAGATGACTTCTTCACTTTCGCACACTTGGAATCAGAAGCACAAGGTACAAGATTGATCCTGATCTCCACATTGCAACCACATATAGATTGAAGTGAATTTGCAATGACCTTCCATGACTTCTCAGCCTTAGATATATAATCGGGATGGCAGAATTCCAATTCAGCTATTGCTAAACCTACATTGAGCATTACTCTGTTAGTGCACATGAGCGTAAGAAAATCCATTTCCATCTTTTATAAACGTGAGAACATTTTGCGTGTACGGAAATGTCATATAACAAGCCAAACTAAGAAGATAAAGATGTTGATACAGCTCATCCTGATTTCTATCTCCCCTAATTTTTAAATATGTTTGTATGTGGTTTTTACCATAATTTGACGATTAATGATCATGCACTAGATACTAGTAGACGTATGTACCTTGACCAACAAGCAAGGAAGACAGTTTTCCCTGTTTCTTAAGAAAATTCTTGAGTGAATTGGATCGGCATAAATCTGTAGTTCTCTTCCATATGGCTTCCAACTTTCCATCACTATCCTTCTGCATGCCCAACTTGTCTGGTGTCTCCAAAATGCATGAACAAGTGGCACGATTCTTGAAGCTCTCCGCTGTCGCTGTGGATGATATACCGCCATAATAACAAAATATATCAGAAACCAAGGAAAAATAACCTTGATATGAAAGTTCAACTAAACTAACGAGTTGAAGTTATGGATAAAGAAAGGCCTTTTCCATGAATGAAATTAAAATGTAAGGTATTCTCACCTCTCTCTTGTGTACTTCTCAAACACAATTTTGTACCATTTCCATCCAAGGACGAAGACTCCACGGAGCTTAGCTGCAGCAGAGCTGCAGTAAGCCATGTCGCTTGACTTTTGGACACCCTTAATTGCTTCTCAGTTTCAGATAATATTCTCAATCCATAGCTCAGTTTCTGCAAGTCCATTTCAGCTGCAAAGAAGAAAATTGAGACAACAACCTTAGTATAAGCATATAATCATGAGATGACAGAGTAATTAACAGCAGTAGACATAACGTAGGCACGATGACCACTCTAACCAACAAACATTTTTAAAACAGATTCATCTTATACATCAAAGAAACAATCATCATATTGAAATATTAACTTATGAGGACAATGCATGAGAAATTTATATAAGATAGATCATACATGACTCCTTGTAACAAGTTCCAAGTAGTACTTGGTTCATCTATGAGGACACAGAGAAAAACCATTAATAATTAATTTACTTGACCATTAATCAAAACCAAAATAAACAAAATTTTGGGTCTAAAAATCATCCTCGAAGAACTATCATTTCCTGTATAGATTTCTGATGGAGCTTTCAGAGAGTAAGTACTAAGTCAGAGTAAGTACTAAGCGACCATATTACACGTGCAATGTTAGACTACTTACACGTGTGTCTACTGCCGAACTTTTTTCGGACTTCAGAAGCACTGTCCTGACATTTACCAGCAAGAATGTCCATAACAAGATTTGCCAACTGTGATATCAGTTGCATGGGATCAATCCGAGATCTCATCAACTCCCTGGCCCTTATTACTGTATTAGAAGTGTCAGATGACAATGCCAGATCTAGCAAACCGAGTAATTCATCATCCGAGACAACTCCAATCTGCATAACAACAAAACGGAAATTCTCCTGTAAGTATTGGATAAATAGAGTGTGCTATATAAACGTAAATAAATGAATAAAAACAGCTGCCAAGAACTTACAAGCTCGTATGCCAGGCCCATTGTGATTTTTTTACCAAGCAAACTTAGCTGATCAAGCATCATCTCTGCATCCCTAAGTGAACCGTTTGACTTGGCAGCAATGAAGTCTACAGCACCCTGATCAAATTCAAGACCCTCTTCAACACAGATTCTCCCCAATCTGCTTGCAATATCAGTGTCCTTAATCCTTGGAAAGTGAAACCTTTGAGACCGTGACACTGCACTTCGGGGAAGCTCATCGACATCAGGAGTGAGCATCACGAAGACAACATGTTGAGAAAGGTTATCTATGCTATTCAAAACAGTTGCCCAAGTTTCCCCGCGCATCAGGTGGCACTCATCAATAATGAAAACCTTAAACCGTGACGAAAGTGGAGGAATAGCTGCATTCTTAATAAGGGATCTAACCCTGTCTCTCCGATTGATTCTCACAGAATCAACTTCCTTGATGTCCCTGCTCCTTCCAGAAAAATACAAAACACATTCACAGCAGAGACCACATGGCCTATGCTCCTCATGTGAAAGGCAATTTAGTGCTGCAGCAAAAATCCTTGAGGCAGATGTCTTTCCTGTACCACGAGGGCCATGGAATAGATAGAATGATGTTATTCTCCCTCTAGCGATAGCTCCCATAAGAGACATCGCTACTACATTTTGTCCCACTAATTCATTAAAAGATTTTGGCCTGAATTTCTGACTCAGACTCCTAGGGTTTTCTGATCGTGGACTCATTTCATTACGAATGTGCTTTGAGCTCCTCTGGTCATAAAACGCACTCTCATCTACGTTCTTGTATAGCAGAGGGTATTCATCTACATTGAAAGGAAAATTAGCTTCTCTGAATCGAGGGGTTCTTGACCAGCAGCAGCTGACCTCGCAACTAGGACGATTGTGATCCACAGCATCAGCCTCTTCATTTACAAATAAAGATGCACTATGGCTTGAAAGAGCATCACTTGCTGAGCGGCACGGACTGCAAACTTGACTAAAATTACCAACTTTCCTGGACGAATTTACATTATTTTTGCGTTGTGATTGTCTCTTTGATGCAATCTGATCTAATCTTTCTAAATTTGATGACCTAACAGATGCTTCATAATCCCCATCCTCCAAACGATTGACGCCTGTCAAGGCCAATCCTTTATCCATTTGACTGCCGCAGTACCTATCGCTGAGTGATTTATTTCCATAAACATCTTCCTTATCTGATACTGAAAAATCAAATTCTTCAGCTTGTTTGCTCCTAATTGGACGACTCCCTGTGCTTCCAATCCACTCGGAATTCTCATGCAAGATCAACCTAGATTTTCCTAAACCACGATCTAATTCAAAATCATCTATGCAATCTCCTCCTTGTCCATACAGACCTGGATTCTTTGATCTAAAAGAATGATGTTTGCCAGAGCCAGCTTCTTGGAAACTATTCATGAACCGCACAGAAATGTCGTTACTCGAATTCGCTTCCCAGTTCACATTCTCAACCAAAGCAGAGAACTTGCTCATAGAATTAGTATCAGGATCCCTTAGAGACCTCACCCTCCTCAGTTGCACGAGAGTTTTCGAGATAGGAATATCAACAGAATGTCGCCGCCCATCCATCATTTTCCCGGTAAAAAAACAACCAATCAAACAGAATACTCAGAATTCACCCTCTAAATCCAAATTTCAGAACCCCAAAAGAAGCTATGCATTCCCGACCTGAAAGAGGCAAGCCAACAATACAAACATCAAAAAGGACACCAGAAAGAACCTCTAACGAAAAAACCGGTAAAGAACGCGGTGGCCTTGATTTCTCAGAAAACCCTAAACCACAAAACTAGAAACAGAACATATACACACACACACACATATACATATATATATCAGCATTGCCATGTTAGAGAATAAAAATCAAAACTTGAGCATTTTTACAGAAGCAAAGAACAATGCAGGACCTTTTTGCTACAGTATAACACCATGAAATTCAAAAAAGCCACTTTCTTCTTACCGCTGGACTCCAAAATCAAAAACCCAGAAAGCCATTTCCACCATTTCCAAGAAAAAGCATCAAAACCTCACTGCTGATTACCCCCTTCCACCAAAACCTGCAATCCCATTCCCATTAGCCCAAACCGCCACCATCCAGCTCAACACCACACATCTAGAGAAAGATGTAGAGAGAGAAAATAGTCAAAGAGAGAATCTAAAAGTTCAAAATTTAAACAAAAACAAAAACAAAAAATATTCAAATGCAAACAAAAAAGGACAAAGTTTGAGCGAACCCAAACCTCCGAAATAGAGATTAATCCGAGCCCGCTTCGAAATTGGGGAAATTTTTCAAACGGGCAAGCGTAAAAATCGAAGTAGAATAAAACCCTAAACCCTAAAAACAGAGGAGGTCTTGGTGGTTGAGCTCCGTGGAGGAGGAGCAATAGGCAGGGGAAGATAGAGAAGGAGCGGCCAGTGGCAGAGTTGTAAATGCGGTGAATGCGAGGGGCGGTTGGGTTAGGGAGTGCCATTTAGCTTGTGAGGGAGGAGCCGACGTGGACAGTGGGGAGAGGACAGAGATAAATCTGGTCAGAATTTTTCTGGTGCTTGTTGCAGAGTTTATGTGCAGAGAGAGGAGAGAGAGAGAGTAAGATAGGTCGGCTTGTCAGTCTCGGAAACCGAAAAAGGGTTGTTTTGGTAATTTCGTACTCGGCGGTTTTAGTTAGTTTTGTCCCGGGAAAGAGCTGTATCTAGCGGTAGATTCCGTTGGGCGTCCTTTTGGCATTTCCCACGCGCATGAGTGACGCGTGTTTTTTTTACCACGGTTCTGGTTTTTTTTTTTTTCTTTACCATGGTTCTGTTTGTTTCCCGGGAAAATGGAGGAAAAGTCAAGAAAATTTGAATTATTTGAGTCTGACTGTACAGTAAATTGAGGTGATTTTTTTGGATCGACTTCTCTACCCTCCCGCTTATCATACACTCATATCTCCTCCTATTTTCTACGGTCACGGTTAAGCCACGTCAATATTTTATATTAATTTTATTTATAGAAATAATAAGACAAAAAACAATAATAATATAAAATATTGATGTGGCTTAACCGTGACCGCACAAATAGGAGGGGATGGAGAGTATGGAGAAGTAGGTGGGCAGAGAAGCCAGGTCTGATTTTTTTTTGGAAAAGGATTATCCGGAGGATCTCGTGATCATGATAGTTTATTATACCTCGTGTGGTTAGTTTTCGTTAGATACTATTTATATTTAATTTTAAATATTAAATTTAAAATGATTTCTATCCGCACGATGTACGATGAACGATCATGATTACGAGGTCCATTTTCTTTATACACACTACTTCGTTGCTGAAATATAGCAGCTGCGGTTGAATTCCAATCACAAATAAGCATGTGTTCAAAATAATTAAAATTAAAATTATGATTGAACACGTATCCATCTGTTATTAAATGTTCAACCGCAATTGCTGCTATTCTTTCAACAATCGAGTAGTTTTTTTATTTTTTAATACTACAAATATAAAGGTATTTGAGACCTTATGTGATATGGCCCCTTTGGAATTTGATAAACAAGAATAGTAAGTTTTGGACTTACCTATATATGAAAATAATTGACTGAAAGTGTGTTTCTTATGTGATACTAATATAAGTATATAATCACCTAGGTAAAAGATCAAATGTATTTATTTTTATTTAGGGCATGTTTATATAAGAGCATCTCCAAAGATAAGTTAAAAAATTCACATCAATAATAACAGTAAAAAAAGATATCATTAGTGTATTCTAACCGAAATGTCAATTCATATGTAGCATGATATGGATTAACAACAAAGATGATTGACAACAATTCGGAATGGTTCTCTTCCAAATTATTCGTATGTTTACTTAAGGAAGAGGAATGAAAAATACTGCGAGCCCCACATAAAATTAGGAGTCCGATTAACAATGTACAATTTTAATGGAATGGACATTATTTTCATTCTAATTTATGACAATTAATAAATTGCTTGGCTTCAATTCCTCTTGCTTGCCCCAGTTCCTGATTAGTAAACATGCCCTTATGATTAAAAGCGTTTTCCTACCACATTATCCATCTCATCCATCTTTTTATTAGTCAAAGTTAGCAAACTATCTGCTAACTCGTCAATTTAATAACAAAATGACATAGTTGTAGTGAGTCATGTGTCATATTGAAGCTGAACTAGTTATATACACATACTTTAAGCATGTCGAAATAGTTTAACACAAACACAGCTACGACTCGATAGCATTTCTACTCAAGACTAAGTCGCTAACATTATTCTAAAGAACACCAAAAGTCTGTGATCTTTGTTGTTGTTTGGAGCTACCAAAAAATGACAATCGCTGGATCTTGTTGAAGAGAACTTGTAAGCTCTAGAGAGAGTACTCTTGTACTTGCAGAAAGAGAACAGATAATATTAACTCTTTGCAGAGCACCATGCTTTTGCAGCTTTGAGACATGGCGTGAGAGACATGCTCCAGAAAAAGTATTTGACAATTTGACATGTCATGGTGGCATGGCTTTGCCAAAAAAGTAACACCAAATTTAACTCATTGCATAGCAATAGGGAAGACAGCCTTCACTGCATTTGCACCTATGTTTTGACAAATATGACTTTTACCTTTATACGTCCAAATAGTTGGATTGAAAATTTTCTTCCGATCCCCGACTTCGGAGATTATAGACCAAGCAATTTAGGCCGTTTAATTTAAATTTTGTGGTTTCTGTTATTCCATCTCACAAACAATCTCTCTCCGACCCTTAGATATCCCTTTTTCTTGAATGATCTGAATTGCTTAGTCTGCAAACTCTTAAGTGCGAGATACGAAGAAAATCTCGATCCAAATAGTTTGCATTTACACATTTTTTTGACAGCGAAATATTGAGGTTTTGGTAGGTTGGTCCATAGTTAGTTTTGGTATTTATGAATCATTGGCTTTCCTTTTCATTAAATTGCTCGAAACGTCGATGTGGCGTAAGGTTATATAACAAGGTTATTTATGTGCGTGTTGGAAAAAGTTCTACAGTATCTTAGTAGTTATTTTCTATGAAGGAGGATTTTCTACCCTCCTATTCTCATCCCCTTCCATTCTCTCATCTCATACATTGTTTTTTGTATTATTATCTATATAAAATAATCAATATAAGATGTTGACGTAGCTTAACCGTGATTGTTCAAATAGGAGGGCATGAAAGGGTAGAGAGACTAGGAGGGTAGAGAATCCTCCTCCATTTTCTATAGGATCCATATCAATTTCATTCCAAGTCGAACTTCCCATTCAATTTCGACAAAGATTCTCTCTCCTCTCAGTTTTTTTCCTTCTTTTTCCCTCTTCTTTTGTTTGAACAATCAAGATTTTATCTTTGTAGAGAGAAAAAAGAAAAAAAATACTATAGGAGGAGGAAAGGGAGGGGAGCTAAAAAGAGAGGGGAGAGAATCTCTATCCTTCAATTTGGGTCATATTTATATCAACATATGTCTCACGTGTGAGGATAAAGAGGTATTTCAAAAAAGATAATGCCTATGTTTCTTTATGGGTAGACTCATTTGTCTCCGTACTTACGGTTAATGAACTTTTATTGTTGAACATTATAATCAAAACCGTTTATCTTTTTTACTATCATCTAAAGATCGTATAACTATAAAAAATCATTCAATTAGGAGATTGTTTTTTTTAAGGGATAACTGGTGGCAAGCCACAATTATCCACACCTTCCGGGGGCCGAGAAGACTCACAGAGGTATTTCAGCCTCCTCCTTCCGTGTTAAAACAATAAATGGTTTGGCAACAAATAACATCCTCATAATAAACCGTTCATTTGTTTTATGCATATAAATGACTAAAATATTTCTAAATTGAATTTAAAGAGAAACAATTGAAGATGCTCTAGGCCAGCATACCAATACTGTTTACATTGGCCTTTGGCAATATTTTATTGTCTAGGGGAATTACACTTGTTTTTTTAGTACA
The DNA here is from genome assembly GCF_042453785.1 of Malus domestica. Taxonomy (NCBI): domain Eukaryota; kingdom Viridiplantae; phylum Streptophyta; class Magnoliopsida; order Rosales; family Rosaceae; genus Malus; species Malus domestica. The sequence continues at coordinate 25,209,715 of NC_091674.1, read as the reverse complement.
AATAGCTGTCGAGTTTGCTATGACTTTTTAAAGAGAACCAGTTCGTGCGTATTGGTATCAATCTCGATTACAAAAATTTTTAGATGTTATGGCTATAGATCAAGACGGTCTGTTTAAAAAAAAAAAAGTAAATAGCTTGCTTAAGTTAAGCTTGAATAGGTAAATCAATCATTTGTCCTTATGGATCCGACATTAATCCTCTCATGCCTACTAATTGGTGTACTTGGGATGAATTTCCTCTAAAGCTCCCCAAAAGGACATCATATGGACTGGATTAAAGGGGCCGATCATCCTAAAATTAGGATTCATTGCTTGTTGCAAATATCCACTTGTAGCATACCATATCTCAATAGATTGGTGTAATTTTTATACCGCGTGTACATTTCCATAATGATGGTGTTTTTTCCAAAATAAAACTTTGTTGTTCAGCATCTTGGACTAGCCACCCCTTAGAAGGTATTGTTAAAAGATCATCAATTCCTAATGAAATGGATGTAGCAATGGCTTGTCGAAATCCCAAAGTTTTTACTTGATCTAGGATGTGTGATGTATATGCCATTCCGAATAACATTTCCTATTGCGGTTTGAGTGGCAAATAGTGTACCCCTTCTTGTACCCTTGAATCCACAAGCCCCAGCAAAGGACCAAGAAATTACTCGACCCCATATACAATTGTGACAGTCACAATGGTATTGTTGAAACTTGCTTGAACATGAATAACAAGAGCATAAATTTAAACATTATGGAGCTACAAAGATAGTTATTAAATAAATTGTTAGCTCTTAAAACCACCAAAGAGTCGGGTGGAAAAGGGGGGAAAGCTCTCTGTTCATGGTTCTCCTGTATTGATTTCTAGGTTTCGTCGTAAACCTAATTGGTTACTTCCAATTACGTAAATCAATAGTTCAAACCACACTCAAAGGTAAGGCATTTCCTATTTTTATAGGAACTTCTGTACCAAAAACAATAATATCTCCAATTATAACCCCTCAATCTTCCGAAGTTCTAAATAATCTACTGATCAAACGCTGCAGGGCCGAACTGCTCTACGTTCAGCCACACCATAATAACCCTTGAAGCAATCTTCTTCTAGGATTAAGAGCCCGTAAACCATCATGACACAAGGGAACGGGAAGCGCAATAGCAACCCCAGCCTAAATAAATGTTCAGTTGCCCCCTACAAGTTTCCTACCCACTTTTTGGGCTAGGCCAAACCAATCTAAAATGTTATGGTAAAATCCAATCTGGTCAGGCCAACATCTGCAAACTATGGACTGGGCCAGACCATATTTAGTCATAGAAAGATTTAAAAAAAAAAATTGGCGTAACAAAGTGGAAAACAAGAAGATTTTGAATAAAGTAAACCAATCTGATCAAATATGAAATTAAACCATTCGATGCGTCATGTGTTAAGTCGTTAGATCGTTATAATGGTTGAATGTAGCGAAATGCGAGCAAATATACAAAGCCTACATGTAGAGATCTTTTAATTGATAATTGATTTTCACATATTGTTAAAAAGAATACTACTAAACTACAATAGTAAGTGAAACGAATTGAATCGATCAAAGAACAGAGAAACGTAAATAATCAGAAGTGGCTTATCAAGCGTCGAAGAATTTTATAAGAAGAAAAAAAAGAGACATGTGAGTAGTCTCATTCTACCAAGGGAGTTGTCTTGAAAGTTGCCAACATGTTCCTCCCAAATACAGTCATGTTATGTGTGAGAGAAGGAGAGAGAGAGAGAGAGAAGGGAAGGGACCATCCAAATGTTGTGAGTTGCTCCATGCATGCATGTTTTCACATATTCCACACCAACTCAGACTCCCCGGGATTCAAATTTTCCTGCAGCTTTCGAATTCCCAGACCAGCAAATATTCTAGTTTTTTAAGAATTTGTCAGTGCATGGAAACTTTTTTCATCTTGGATTTTTTTGACAAGAAAATATAAATTATATAAATACAGTTTAAGGAAGGGATCCTTATTTTATTTATTTATTTATTTTAAATGAAGGTTAGTTGTGGCGTCCATACCACATCAAATTTGAACGATCTGAATTGTCTATTTTTCAAGTTGTACCTCATAAATCATCATTACAAGATGTTAGCCAAATTGAAAATATTTGAGACATCTAATTAAGTTAAAAAAATTTGATGAACATTAAAAATTTCACTATGACAATTAAATGGACAATTGGTCTCGGATTCAATTAAATTTTTGCATACATGATATATGAATCGATGCTTACAAAATAGACAGTTCGGATCATTGAGGTTCGATATGGAATGTATCCTACAACAAATCTCCATTAAAATAAAATAGATTTCTTCTTAAAAGGTCTATACATATTTTTTATGTTTCATGATTTAATTCAGAAATTAATTAGTTTCCATATATGCATGGGATGATGAAAGTTAAAATGTGTAGGTGGAAGCTCAATAAAAATTCATCTGTGTTTCTGCAGCTGCCATTCAAGCTCATTCAAGGGGATTTATTATTTTCAACCATAGGGTTTGTGCGTTTTTTGAACGTTATATGTCTCTTTTAATCTTTTTGTTTTCAGTTACTTTGCAAAGATAATTATTTATCAATTTTTGAATTAATTAAATGTATTGGATACACGTAAGAAATGAGAAAATAAAATAAGAAGAGAGTTACGATGCATGCACAAAGATACAGAGATATGATACAACATATGAATAATTAAGAAGAAAAAACACTCCATAAATATAAGAGAGTACGACACGACATACAAATATGACACGAAAATACGAAGAAATATCTCCGTGTTCATGCATCATAGAAACAGAGAGTGCATGACAGAGCTGTCTTTGAAAATGGCGAAAGCAGGTGCCGTTGGAAATCATGGGAGTTGCAGACACACGAGTAACTACAAATTAATAATCTAGTTAAGATTATCTCTCCAAGATATACTCATTTATGCCTTTGATTTACTCCCATATACATATATTAATCCTTCCATTTTTTGATAAACATGGATAAATTAAAAAAAAAAAAAAAAAGCATGGATAAATTCAATATTGCAGATGGGTCAAGATCATTGATTCGACAAGTTATGGTTGACTATATGTTTTGACCCACGCTCAACCAAGCTTTCGCGATATAACTTGTCCACGTGTTTTAATATAGATGAATCAAAATTAATATGTACAACCGCTAGCCGCCTTAGTTTATAAGATTCACCAGACCATCCACGTGGTGAGGCGGCCAGTCCAAAATGGGCATGAACATAAGAAGTAAATTAAATTTCAATAAATGTACAGATCAACCACACACAAAGGGGATTTAATGCCAACAAACAAAGAAAAGGAATAATGAAAATCATGAAAATAACAGGACAATAATGCAACCACAAATTAAATTAGTGCCAACCCCACGTGACAGATGCAGACTCCTCACAATACCACTAAATAATTTTTAATTATAATTTTAATTAATTTAGAAAAACAAATATAAATAAACAAATAAATAAATAAAAAATAAGTAGTGGATTAGAAATTAGACCAACAAGAAACGCTCACTTTATTCACTCCAAGACACTGTCTTTCACTCGGCCAACAGAAAGTTGCAGCACTGTAGAAATTTCAGGAATGTCAATTTGCGTCTGATCTTCAACCCCAGAGAGAGAGAGAGAGAGAGAGAGAGAGGGTAGAGAGAGATGGGTGGGGTTACTTCATCCATGGCTGCAAAGTTTGCATTTTTTCCACCGAACCCACCATCCTACAAGGTAGTGAAAGACGAAGCCACAGGGCTGTTGCTACTGGATCCGCTTCCCCACCGCGAAAACGTCGACGTTTTGAAGTTTCCGACGCGCCGCGGCAATGAGATCGTCGCCGTCTATATCCGCCACCCAATGGCCACGTCCACGCTCCTTTACTCCCACGGCAACGCCACCGATATCGGCCAGATGTACGAGCTTTTTATCGAATTGAGCATTCACCTGCGCGTCAATCTCATGGCGTACCCTCTCTCTCTCTCTCTCTACCCTTTACTCCAATTTTGAAGCTTTTGCTGTTTTACAATTTTGGCTCTCTGTGTGATTGTTTTTGGGTGTGCTTATTAAATTTTGACGAATTAGCAATTTACCCATTTGAGAAATTTTGGTTTTGGGTGTGCCATTTGATATTTGTTGATTATTTTGGGCACTTACTCCGATGAGGAACTGGTGATTTAATTTAAAAATATGAATATCTTGGGAATTTTGATTTAGATACATAAAGTTTCTTAAGAGTTATGGTTAACCCAATTGTAATTTTGGCGCAATCAATCGATTAGAAACAAATTTCGATTCTTTTTGCGAGTAAAGCTTGTAATTTTATACAACGAGTTAGAGTGCCATTTCGATTTTTTCTTACTGGTTGTGGCTGTTGTCGGATCAACAGTTCAACTGGAAAAGGTGGTTTTAAGTGTCAAGGTTATGCTGAAATGTAGTTCTGCGATGGAACCAAATTTTGGTTAGTTAAGCTGAAATGGCAAACAGAGGTGCCTGGAGAAAATGTGAAAGTTCAATTTGCACTCCCTTCTGTACTTCGGAGGCTAGCCTTGAAGACGACCTTCCTTTAGACATTCAGATTTGGATACATCGCCAAAGATACCGATTATGTGCAGACCTCGGTCCAAATACGTTTGTATAATTTGAACTGGTTTATACTATCCTTCCAACTTCCAAGTCGAGTGTAACTGTTTTTGGAGGGGGAAAAAGGATTTGTTTTCGGTTTTATCTTTGCATCAAGAAAAACGTGTTTAGCAACGAAATGTGTATAGGCTTTCAGTGTATGTGTCAATCCCCTTTTTTAGAGTGTTCCGGTCATTGATGCTGGATCACCCTCCAAAGTTATATCTGCTAATCCAGAATATTGCTTCTGATAAAGCTCATAGAAGTTATGTTTGATTTGAACTTATGTGTACAGATTGTTCCAAACCTGACACTGGAACATATAAATTTGTAGGAGACATTTTCTTTCTGAAAGAAGTATGGAAAGCATTCTGAATCATATTAGTTGAACCTGTGCAGGTATGATTACTCTGGCTATGGGCAGTCCTCAGGCAAGGTAAGTGCAGTACGAATTATCTGCTTGTGTTTCAATTTGCAATAGAAAGGTTTGTCTGATAAGCCCATCCATGTACTTTTTATCTGCAGGCAAGTGAACATAATACTTATGCAGATATTGAAGCTGCATATAAGTGTCTTGAAGAGAGGTATGGTGCTAAGCAGGAAGACGTAATCCTCTATGGTCAGTCGGTTGGAAGTGGCCCGACTGTTGATCTTGCTGTCCGTTTGCCTCGATTAAGGGCAATTGTGCTGCATAGTCCTATATTATCTGGTTTAAGAGTCATGTATCCTGTGAAGCGCACATACTGGTTTGATATCTATAAGGTTAGATTCTTGATACCATTTTATGATGACTTTTATCGAAATTCTTTATAAAGGGAATTTTGATGCATATGTATGTGTCTGAACCTGATTTTCATTTCTGTGCAGAACATTGATAAAATCCCACTGGTAAAATGTCCCGTGCTGGTAATACACGTAAGTACTGCCTTTTTCTATGAACTAAATTGATTGCTGGAATTTTTCTACTTTGCATACGTTTGGCACGTGAATTACATTTGAGCTTTCATAGATGACTAAAGCAGAATATCAAATGGATTTTGCCAAGTTTTTATTTTTTTGTTGGTTGAAATTTCTGATTGTTATTCTTCTGCAGGGAACATCTGATGAAGTTGTGGACTGCTCACACGGCAAGCAACTTTGGGTACTTTGCCAAGAGAAATATGAACCTCTATGGCTCAAAGGCGGAAATCACTGTAATTTGGAGCTCTATCCAGAATATATTAGACATCTCAACAAGTTCATCTCAACTGTCGAAAAATCACCTTCACGTAGGATTACTTCAAGAAAAAGCACAGGCCACAGGAAAAGCACGGACCGTATTGAACATCCTAGGAGGAGTGTCGATTTTTACGAGGCTCCAAGAAAGAGTACTGATCGGAGAGAGAAATCAAGGAAAAGCACTGATAGACCTGAAAAGCTGAATATTAGTGAATACAAGTTCAATAACATTGACAAGGTAGACAAGTTTAGAATCTCTGTTGACCAGATAGAGAAGTCACGAAGAAGTGTGGAATACCGTCATGAGAAATCCAGGAGAAGCGTCGACTGTCAGCTAGAAAAACCACGGAAGAGCGTTGACTGGCTGGACAGAATTCGACCTGGGTAAAATCTCGGGTCAAAGTTTGAATTGGGTTTGGGACAAAGAAACATAGAACAGCAGTTGGATATGGGGAAAATATTTGGGATCTAACTTAAGGTTGTAGAGTTTGGGGTTTCAACAGAAAGTATGGGGTTTTTCGGAATGTGTAATCTTTGTTATTTCAAGTTCACATGTAACTTTGTCATGGCTTAATTGTAGAGTTTTGATGTGTTTTATGGGTCATTTTTTCCCTTGATTGTTAATGACAGAACTCTAACCTCTTTGTTTTTCTGCATTGAAATTTGAAAGGAAATGAAACTCGTTGTTTATATCAAGGAATATCGTACCATTCGACTTGTATTCACCTCTCGTTTCTCTTCTTCTTCTTCGACAGCTTACGAGCCTAGGAACCATTGCTCCTAGACAGAGAAGAGAAGGTTTTTGATTTGAAAGCATTGACTGAGCCCAGAAATAGAAAACCGATATGAGCTGCGTAATCCTAAACCCTGCAAGTGCATGCAGAAACATAATTTATGAAATCAGATATCTTCAACTTCAAGCAAGCTCAGTGACCAGCTTGAAAAACTAAAGCTGCTTCAGTTTTCAAAGGTACTGAGCTTCCGTCGTGCATGCTTAGTCACTGAGCTTGCAAGCTTGCTTGAAGTTGAAGATTTCTGGTTTCATGAAGATTTTGTTGCACCAATTACAGTCGATCATAGAGAGGTTAACTACATTTTACACTTCATAGGTTTGAGTGATGTTGAAAATGGGTCACGATCTTTTTCCGGGAAGGAAATTTCGTTGCAGATTGTAAAATTTTGGCGAACGAAGATCATAAAGATTACGCCTAAGATCATGGACTGCTGCTATATATTCCACAGGATGAAGCCATGTCATGATTAATGTCCCTTTGATTAGATAAGAAATAGATTTTTCCATCTTCAGAAATATCGTTGCACTCGAACAAGACTTTATGACCGATGCTTACTCATTTTTTAAGTAGTCAAATATTATTCGACAATACACACCCACCGCAAGCCACCGTCCATAGTAGTAACTCTGGTGGTTGTTCTTTTAACTCCAGCCATCTGCCCATATTTAAATACCCTAGCTAGAGAACCTCTTAAGATTAACTCACTCCCATTACTGCACACCTCCTCCGTGTTGAAATACTAATGCAAAGTTGTATTAATTTGTAATGCAACTAGAATTAAGAATTGCTTGGCGTCAGGAAGGCCACGTAGTCTATGTTTTACAAGTATGTGAGAGTGAATCTCCACCATGCAAACAGAGAGCTAAGCTCCACTGCGTGTGTGAGAGAAGCCGTGTGGGTACGTAGACTTTCCGCATAAAAGAAAGAGTAACGTTAGAAATATTATATATTTAAATAATATTTTTTGGGGTGTGATATCCACACACCCCATTTTACTTCTCACACACCCTTCTAATTTTCGACCGTCAGATCGGATGAATTGAAGAAGATCAACGGATAGAAATTAACAAGGGTGTGTGAGAAGTAATTTGGGGTGTGTGGATAGCACACCCCTATTTTTTAAATCATATGAGATGATTGTTGTTAACTATTAAGATTGGTATAGTAAAATTTAAGAAAAATAATAAGCTGCCTGCCTATGTGCACTCACGTCCTGTACGGTAAGGTCAGCAAGCTGCTCCTCCACTTCTGAAGGCTCGAGTGGCTGGGACGATGAACTTCCCCCAAATGAAGGCTGAGGGGAGACCCGTTGATAGGGAACTGTTTTTTTTTTCGGGGGGGGGGGGGTGGTGCAGTGCTTGGTGCTGACCTGGGCCACTAGGAGAAGGTGGCCCTAAATGGCCGCCGCCACCACCATCACCACCTCCTCGCTGAGCGGGCCCTCCCATGCCTCCGCCTTGATATTCTTGTGGCCCACCATATTCTTGTTGAGCACGCTGGGAACCACGACCACTATAACCCCAGAAAGTTCATGAGACTCGAAGCTTTTCCCTACTAGGGAGTTCATGAACTTGCATCAGGCTTATGCTCATGCTTGTCCGAACGATCAAGCGTGGTAAACCGATCACGAAGATACACACAACGGTTAAAATAGTACGTTTCTTTTGCTTTCATATCAGTGCGAAGGAGTTGAATGTCAGGAGGTCCTTCGATGAGTTGGAGCACTGCTACACATGCAAAATGGGATTCTTCAACACAGCCAAAACAAACTATTAGATTGTCTTCAAACATTTCTACAGACTTATCTATAGAAAGATTTTCCAGAATGCCAGATGCATCCCCCGCTTCTCCTCGCAAGATATAAACACGCAAAACCTTGAATGCACGCTCGTACCTCATGAGAATATTTTTACCCCATGCACAGTAGCGTTCAGTATAACTTCCATGAACTTGATCGCGCACTACGAAGGGGGATTTGGGAGAACTTTCCACTAATCAGATTTATGATCGAAAACTTCAGATATGTCCTCTCCATTGAATATGACGAGTTCGTTAAAGGAGAGACATATCGCCACCTCTTTTTGAAGTTTTCAATCCTAAAAGGGGTTGGTTGATTAATGTCCAAGTAAGAGAATTGGGTGAAGAAACTTATCATACGTTGCATCCACTCTCCCCGTTATTTCCAGAGTGGTCTCCCGATTCATTCCCAAAGGCATTCAATTTATCATCTTGATTTCCCTGCTGTCACGGTGATTGCTCATGGAACATTATGGTATGAAAAACTAGATGAAGTTATATAATATCTTTGCCAAGTTCGATGATGATGGTTACCGTAGGTTAATTTCGAAGATGTTACTTTCTATCAATGAATGTTCTATGCTGTCTCATGTTTAAGTTCAGAATCTTGTAACGGATGTTGTGTTGGTGGGGAATTAGTTTCTGGTGGACTGCTTGGAGGTGGTCAGTTGAGGCTATATATCTCACGAATCGTGGTTCTTCAATTATTTTACATACAGTTTGGTCCGACATAGCAACAAAACACCTTATTACATTTTCTCTCGACCATTCTAAATATGATCGGATGCATATTTACCGGCATTCATTTATTGTCTTAGTTGAAACCGCAGTCACCATCCAAGATATTGCAGAGGGAGGACATGCGTTGAGCGAAATTTTACCGGTAGGAACATATAAATGTAGGCTAGCTCACGTACTGCTTGAGAAGGCTTCTACAGAATCCCAAGTCAAATCGCTCCTCCGGGGGATCTCCGATGAAGTCAAAGACTGCATCTGCATTCTGAAAGTCTTCTTCGGCTGTGTACCTGAAAAACCGGATATTTTAAGAAATGAAGTGAACATGTTTAGCATTTTATTGGCTTGACATATATATATGACTAGCGATGATCACACTCAACTCATGCTCATGAACTTTCTAACAAATTTGAAGTATAATCTTGAATATCAAGAAGGAAGAACTCTTGTTCATATAGTAAAATTAACTATATAAGTTACCCGCTTTTCGTTACTATACACTTCATTCCTGCAGCTTTGGCAGCTGCAAGGCCTATGCCGCTGTCCTCGATCACAACACAACTGCAGAAGACGAAAGATGCTTCATTTAGAATGTAAAATTTCAGATACATTCTCATTTTCTAGCATCAGAAATACCTCGAAGGATCAACACCGAGAGTGTTAGCCGCCAATACATAGATGGCCTGTCAAGGAGAATGAGTAGACTGTATAGGTTAGTGGCTAATAATCCATATACCTTCATCTGTTTCTAACATCGTCTGAGTGACAAGTGAAACTCAAAGAGAGAAACATGATATTATATGTAAAACAACATGAAATTCACATGAAGAGGGATCCAAGTTTACCGGATCAGGCTTCTTGCGAGGAACGACATCTCCTGCAAATATCTTGATTTTTTCTGCCCGTTCTGGTCCCAGCAAGAATGAAACTATTGCAGAGACCTTGAAATTAAAAAAAAAAAGGTGGTTCGGACGTCAATACAGGATCAATCTATGCATCAGTATGTATTATTTCAGTAATAAGAGTAGGATCTCTTGTCTTCAGCCTTCTGCTCTACCCATAGTTTCAACTTCAGTATATTTGATTAGTAAATCAAGTGATCAACACCAAATAGGTTTCGAAACACGCAAGAGTACGTTAGGTTTTGATGATTACTTGTTAGTTCTTGCAGAGATAAGAACCCCAATTGTAGTCATCAGTCACAAAAGAACTAATAACACAAGCAATTAACGAAAATGTGAAACCTGATAAAGCATACCGCCTTCTCATTGGAAGTGCTGCACACGGCAACTTTAACTCCGTCTGCCAAAGCCTGGTCTATCAGCCTGTACAAGTTGGTAAGAGAAACTCAGTAACCCAACATCTGAAATTTGAAATTCTATTCAGATAAACATACTAGTCTACTGTTACCATTATCTTGTCATGTATAAAATGCTAGATGCTAAAGATTCTTATGCACCTGCTACGATTGCTCTAACGCACAAATCACGATCTACCTAAATACTTTTGATCATGGATGGGACTGAAAGACTGATGTTGTTTGTGAAGAACACTAAAATTTCACTGCTAACATAGTTCATTACTTCCAGGTCCAGTAACCCGAAAATGCAAGAGATATGTAACACACAAAAATCAAATAACGAATGTTTCATGCAAAAGCAGAAGATCAGATGGTAACCAACTTTGCAACTCCGGGTCTAAGAGGCAGCAACTTTTTCTCAATAAGGGCCATGAACAACTCCGTCTTTCGCTTGTGCAGTGAAGCTATGAATGCTTTTCGTTCTTCTTCACTCTTGGGAGCTTTTTCTGGCCAACTCGTCTTGTTAAAATAGGCTGTCATCCTGCGAAGACCCGAACCATATACGGATACAAAAACTAAATCAAAGTTTGTTAACCAAATTAGATGTTGGCTCACATTTCATTCATACCAAATAATGCAAAGCTAGCTATAGAATATTTTGAGATACACTTACCTTTCTTTTCCACCTCCAATCTTGAGCAACTCGCCATATAAATCGACATCCCAAGTAACACCCAGTTCTTTCTGTGCAATCAAGTATGTCATCACGTCACTAACCCATCAAAGTAATTGAGATTCAGGTTCTTCTTTCAAATATTTTCATCAAAATTATAGAAAACACAAATTGAAAGTTCCATTTTCTTTCGAAATTTCGCTGCTTACGAGCTCGCCGAGCAAAAAATTCACAGCAATTCCCCAAAAGCAAGAAAACCAAGTAGTAAAATTTTGATGACAAAAAAGCACTAAGCAGAGGAGAGCAATGGAGAGAAAGTTGACCTCTTTGAAAGTGTCGTTGAAAGAAATGCGATGCCCGTCCTTCTCTGTATCGACAAGCACGCCATCGCAGTCGAAGAGAAGAGCCGAAGGAAGAGTGGAAGAAGAGGCAGAGCAAGTGACCTCGGAAGTCGATGTTGCTCCAACCCTGCTGCTAAATGGCACTCTTGTTTTTCTAATCAGTATTCTTGTGCCCAACAGTGAAGATTGTAAGACCCTTTCGTGGGATTTGAGGTTGGCAATGGAGGTAGCCTTCTTTTGAGATAGCAAAGGTTTCGTAGAAGATAATGTTGCTAAGGAATGACAGACAGCCATTGACGCCATTTTAGAAACTCACTCTTCAAAAGTTCAAAGGATTGAGTGATGAAAGTCTCTTGCCTTTGCGGGTACTCTCAACGGTCCTCAACTAACTTATCCACACAGCCTTTCCGCTAGGGTGTGAACCATATGAGGCCCAACTAAAGTGGAAAATTTTAAGATTAGGTCGTGATCGTAGTATGTCCGACCATTAAATATCGACATATCATCTATATTATTGCTATTGACGATATTTTGATTATATAATTGTCGATATGTTGTAAATAGTGGATATGTATGCCCATATGCATACAGTAAACTTTTTATATGATTAATAGTGTAATTTGTTTGTTTCTAAGGTACTTGCTCTATAAATAGAGCATTACAAGTGTTAAACAATAAGAAGAACAAGAAGAAAAGAAGGAAAGCTAGAATATTTTCAGTATCCTCCTATTTCTCTCTTATTTGCAATCATTTTATAATATTTTACTACAACCTCGCTCCTATCTCTAACAAAGGTTATCTCTTTAACTTTTGCCTATTTATAACACGCTATCAGCACGACTCTCTAACTCTAAAACATTTCTCATTGCTCTTCGCCGAAAAAAAAAATGTTTCCTTCAAGGATTTTACTGTTCTTCTTCTTCCTCTGCCTCAACTACTGGGTATACCCTCGTGAAGAATTGTCCGCACCATGCCTGCTTTTAGTTCTCAACCTAACATTTACTTATATCTTTGATTTCTTGTTTGGTGTAGTTCCTAATTTCTAACCCAATGTTTATTTATCTTTGCTGCGATCAAAGATGGTGTGGTATTATCACCCATCTTGAACTGCAGATTTAATTTTACTGCAAATTTTAAGTGGAGCGGTATAATCGTCCACCCTACCCTGCATATTTAAATTTGCCTGCTATTGAATTTTATTGCAATTTTAGGTGGTGTGGTATAATCACTCATCCTGCTCTGCATATTTAATTTTTCTGTTGTTTGAGTGATGCGAAATAATCGCCCATCCTATGTTATTTCGATGAGAATGGTGCGGTACAATCGCCCTCCTCATTTATCATGTAAATCTTGAGCCTGAAGTTTCAAGTGATCATCATTTTGTCTTGAATATCAAAATGAAAAATTTGTAAGAACCAGAAGTTCTAACAATACGTTCCTCCAAAATACATATTATTGCAAGTTCTTACACACCTCATTTTTCTTTCAGAAAAGAAAATGACAAACTTGGCAAAACTTGATTTTGTTGCCTTGGATATTACTGGGAAGAATTACCTTACCTGGGTAATGGATGCCAAGATTCATCTGGAGGCAACGAATCTTGGATAAACTATTAAGAATGATAACAGTGCATCCTCTCAAGATAGGGCGAAAGCCATGATCTTTATCCTCGCCACCTTGATGAGGGACTAAAGAGCGAGTACCTCACGGTTGAAGATCCACTAATACTCTGGAAGGCACTGAAAAATAAATACAATCACCAGAAAACGGTGATTCTTCTGAGGGCTTATTATGAGTAGGTTCACCTAAGGATCCATGATTTTAAGACGGTGGCTGAGTACAATTCTGCTATGTTCAAAATTACCTCCTAGTTGAAGCTCTATGGAGAAACCATTACTGAGGAAGACATGCTGGAAAAGACTTTCAGCACTTTCCATGCCTTCAACGTGCTCCTGCATAAGTAGTATAGAGAGCGAGGCTTTACTCAGTACAATCAGTTGATATCTGTGCTCTTTGTAGCTGAGCAAAATAATGAGCTTCTGATGCAGAATCATCAATCCCAGCCTACAGAATCATCAATCCCGGCCTACTGGATTAGCACCATTCCCAGAAGTGAATGCTGTTTCCCTTGAAGGGAATACCACATCCTCTCATGGCAATAATTACAAACGAGGATGTGGCCACAAGTGAGGCTGAAATGGCAAGAACCATGGTGTCCAGTTTCACAACCAGATTCTAAGGCATAATACAAGCCCGAGCTTTAAAAATGCAAATCGCCAAAAAGACAAAACTCATATGAACACTCCTAGAAATCCTGACGGAGTTTGCCATAGGTATGGTGGCAATGGGCACTGGGCACGTACATGTCGTACCCCAAAACATCTGGTGGATCTGTATCAAGCCTCCCTAAAGAAGAAGGGTGTCGAGACCAATTTTCTTAACTAAGCTAAACAAATGGATATATATGATCCAGTGTTCGATTTATCAGGACAATTAAACACAACCCACCTACATGTTTCAGACTTCATTATTGAAAGATGGAATGAAGTGTTTGGGTCCGATTAAATCATTTATGTTTGATGTACTCTTGTTATTTGTACTTGTGATTTAATGCTTGCACTTTCAATTCAATAAAAGTAGTATTCCAGTATGAATAAACTACTTTTAATTGTAATTTCCATTACTCAGAGAGCATGGATAAAAATTATTGTTGTTCTCAAAACAAGAGCAATGGTGGAGATTTTTGTCTTGCAGACAGTGCAACTACACATACAATACTTCGAGATCGAAAGTATTTCTTAAACTTGATACTTGCAAAAGTAAAGGTAACAACAATATTAGGGCAATCAGATGTAATTGAAGGCTCAGGAAAAGCCCAGATCATGTTACCAAATGGAACAATATTGTTCATACAAAATGCGTTGTACGCTACTCAATCCACTCGAAATTTGTTAAATTTTAAAGACATACGTCTAAATGGATACCACATTAAAACGAAAAGTGCAGAAAATGTGGAATATCTATGCATTACCTGCAATGATACCCATAAACGTATATTGGAGAAGTTGCATGGTTTATCGAGTGGATTGTATTATACATACATAAAAACAATTGAGGCACATACTGTCATGAACCAGAAGTTCATTGATTCAAAAGTTTATATGCTTTGGCATGACCGTCTGGGTCATCCAGGATTCACCATGATGCGCAAGATCATTACAAACTCTAATGGACATCCATTATTGAGCAGACACATTAATGTCTCAAATGATAACCCTTGCAAGGCTTGTTTCCAAGGGAAGTTGGTAATTAGACCATTACAACTAAAGGTTGATGTTGAATCCCCATCATTTTTGCAAAGAATTCAAAGGGATATTTGTGGGCCTATTCAACCACTTTGTGGACCATTTCGATATTTTATGGTTTTGGTTGAAGCATCTACCCGATGGTCATATGTTTGCCTGTTGTCTACTCGAAATGTAACGTTTGCAAGACTTCTCGCTTAGATAATTAAGTTGCGAGCACAATTCCCAGATCATCCCATTAAGTAAATCCGACTTGATAACGCTGGTGAATTTATGTCTCAAACCTTTGATGATTACTGCATGACATTGGGCATTGATGTTGAACACTTTATTCCTCATGTCCATACTCAAAATGGCTTAGCAGAGGCATTTATCAAGCGGCTTCAATTAATAGCTTACACTCTACTTATGAAAACAAAATTGTCAGTCTCTGCATGGGGACATGACATCTTACATGCTGCATCATTGGTTCGGTTGACACCCATAGCCAACCACCAATACTCATCAATACAACTCGTGTTTAGGCATCAGCCAAACATTTCACATTTCCGAGTTTTTGGTTATGCTGTTTATGTGCTTATTGCACCGACACAACGCACTAAAATGGGGCCTCAGCACAAACTGAGAATTTATGTGGGTTTTGATTCACCATCTATCATTAGATATTTGGAATCCTTAACAAGTGATATGTTTACAGCCCGTTTTGCTGATTGTCACTTTAATGAGACAGTCTTCCCATCATTAGGAGGAGAAAAGACCATTCCAAAAGAACGGCAAGAACTGACATGGGTTGTTCCCACCCTGTCTCATTTTGATCCACGAAGCACTCAATGTGAAGATGAAGTGAAAATGATCGTTCATCTTCAAAGTATTGCTAATCAAATTCCATATGCATTTAATGATGCTTCGAAAGTGACAAAGTCACATATACTAGCTGCAAATGCACCTGTAAGAATTGATGTCCTTGTTAGCCCCTCGAAAGAAAAAGAGAAAGATGAAGGCACAACTGAATCCAAATGAAATCATTCAGGAAAAGAAAGCGAATGATACATCCGCAATTCATGATTCTAAATTTTCTGAAAAAGAAAATGTCCTTGATGAGGCACATGTCCTTGAAGAGACAGAAGTACATGAAAGTAAAGAAATCTCCATAAATTATGCATGTACTAATAAATTGTGGAATCAAAATGAAATAATCATCGATGATATGTTCGCTTTCGCAGTAGCCACTGAAATCATATTAAGCGATGACATTGAGCCCCGCTCTGTTGATGAATGCAAACAAAGACATGATTGGCCTAAGTAGAAAGATGCAATCCAGACAGAATTAAATTTCTTGGAAAGACGAAGTGTTTATGGACCAATAGTCCAAACCCCGCCTGGTGTAAACCCCGTAGGTTACAAATGGGTATTCACAAGGAAATGCAACGAGAAAAATAAGATTGCAAGAAATAAAGCAAGACTCGTTGCACGAGGTTTTTCACAAAGACTTGGAATTGATTATGAAGAGACACACTCTCCTATAATGGACGCAATTACGTTCTGTTACTTAATAAGTTTAGTGGTTTCAGAGAAACTTGATATGCGACTTATGGATGTCATCACTGCGTATCTATATGGAGAATTAGATACTGACATATGTATGAAAGTCCTAGAAGGACTTAAGTTGCATGAAACGACTAACAAACCACAAGGTATGTTCTTAATCAAATTAAGGTGATCATTATATGGGCTGAAACAATCTGGGCGAATGTGGTATAATCGTCTCAGTGAGTATTTGATCAAAGAAGGATATGCCAACAATGTCATCTGCCTTTATGTGTTCATTAAGAAATCAAATACTGATTTCGCTATAGTGGCAGTATATGTTGATGATATGAATCTAGTTGGAATTAGAACCCTTGAAGAGCTAAATAAAACCGCTAAGTATCTGAAAAGCAAATTTGAAATGAAAGACCTTGGTAAAACAAAATATTGTCTTGGCCTGCAGATCGAGCAATGTGCTAATGGAATTTTGGTCCATCAATCAGCTTACATTGAAAAAATACTGAAGCGATTTGGCATGGACAAGGCTTATCCACTTAGCACCCCAATAGTCGTTCGTTCTTTGGACATTAAGAAAGATCCATTCCTTCCAAAAGAAGATGATGAACTGGTCTTTGGTCCAGAAGTACCATAATTGAGTGCAATAGGTGTTTTATTGTATTTAGCACAATGTACTAGACCAGATATAGCTTTTTCAGTAAACTTGTTAGCCAGGTATAGCTTTGATCCAACAATTCGTCATTGGAAGGGAGTCAAAGATGTTCTATGATACCTTCGTAGGACAACAAACATGGGTCTCTTCTACTAAGACAAGTCCACAAATGACCAGATCCTTGTTGGATACACAGATGCTGGTTTTTTCTTCGATCCGCATAAAGCCGCTCACAAATTGGATATGTGTTCACTAATAGAGATACTGCAATTTCATGGCGCTCAACAAAGCAAACATTAGTTGCTACATCTTCCAATCACTCAGAAATAATGGATTTACATGCAGCAAGTCGTGAGTGTTCTTGGTTAAGATCAATGATCCATCACATCCGGAATTCATGTGGTATACCTTTAAAGACAAACACTTCAACTGTCATTCATAAAGATAATGCAGCCTGTGTTACCCAGATGAAGGAATGATTCATCAAGGGTGATAAGACTAAGCATATATCTTCAAGGTTTTTCAGTGCACATGAGCTTCAGAAGGCTAAAGTTATTGAAGTCATACAAATCTGTTCCAATGAAAATTTGACAGACTTGTTCACCAAATCTCTACCAAAGTGCACATTTCAGAAGTTAGTGCAGGGAATCGGATTACGTCGGCTTACAAATTTGAAGAATGAGGAATCAGGGGGAGATACAATTCAGGGGGAGCATCCATGATACATTCATGTTGTACTATTTTTCCTTCGATTCCTATCAAGGTTTTAACGATGCAACATAAGCATGCTTAACACCATATCAACAATCCGGGTAAAGTTGTACTCTTTTTCCTTCGCTATGGTTTTTTCCCACTGGTTTTTCCAAGCAAGGTTTTAACGAGGCAACTGATGTTGATATGTGGGCATCCAAGGGGGAGTGTTGTAAATAGTGGGTATGTATGCCCACATGCATACAGTAAACTTTTCATATGATTAATAATTTAATTTGTTTGTTTCCAAGGTACTTACTCTATAAATAAAACATTACGAATGTTAAACAATAAGAAGAACAACAAGAAAAGAAAGAAAACTAGAATATTTTCAGTATCCTCCTATTTCTCTCTTATTTGCAACCATTTTATAATATTTTACTACAACCTCGCTCATGTCTCTAGC
Source organism: Malus domestica (assembly GCF_042453785.1). NCBI lineage: Eukaryota > Viridiplantae > Streptophyta > Magnoliopsida > Rosales > Rosaceae > Malus > Malus domestica. Next base: position 25,191,563 of record NC_091674.1, on the reverse strand, counting down.
AAATGTTATATCTCAAACTTTTGCCTATTTATAATACAATATGATTTCTAAGTAGAATTTTAGTATCCAACAAAAAAGAAAGGTGAAAGTTTAATGATGTTATATTGTCTTATTGGGTGATATGACCTATAATTTTTCCAGGTCAAGGAAAATTTTTATTGTCCGACACTTCACACCACTTAGCAATGTGACACTACTAAAAAAAAAAAAGGCCTAATTGGATTAACGGTCCCTGTGATGATAGGGACGAAACTTTCAACGTTGAGCTTAATTTGTAATAAACTTCACCACATGAGTTTAAATTAGTATTTTTTATGACCGAAATATCTTCTGACTATACTATCACCACGAAAACTACAAACTCAATAAAGCTCAAAAAACAACGGTCGCTTAGTATTTGGTCCCACCCAACCTGGCAAACAAGTGTATTATGTTTCGATCAATTCGTTAAATATGACATGATTCGTTACAGTAACGTATATCACGATAGTACCCACTTCACTTGTTAAGAATTCTTAATTATAGTAACAAATTATAAATTCTTTATTTCTCAAAATAAAAATCATGCCTTAGTTTTCCAACTCACTCAATGGGTAGAACTGTCATTTCAAAAGCTTTGGTTATGTAAGAGGAAAAAAATAAATAGTGTTTAACGAAAATTAATCGTATCATATACAATAGATCTTGCGAAGATCTTTTCCATGTAAAAGACGAGGACTTTTGTTCAGTGGGGAACAAAACACTGTAAAAAGCTCTCAAAGCCTCGAAGAAGACGACGATGAAACGTTTCTTCCAACCTGTAGGGAAAGACGGCTCCGCCAAGAAACCCACACTCGCACCTCCTTCCACAGATAACGACAAAATATCAGCGGAGGACGCCGCCAAGAAACAGCCGCTCAAGTTCATAACGTGGAATGCCAACAGCTTTCTTCTCCGGGTGAAGAACAACTGGCCCGAGTTCACCCAGTTCGTCTCGAGCATCGACCCAGATGTTATTGCGATACAGGTGGGATACATTCTCTGTTTTTTCACTAATCCACATCGATTTTTTGCTTGCTATCAAAAGTGTACTTGATTTTTTATTATTCTGGTGTAATGGGGCATTTAATTTTGATGTTTTTGAGCAATTGGGGAAATTTGATATCTAAATTTATAGTCTTTTATGTTCTCCAGATGTGTATTTTAGTTTAGTTTTGATCTTTTTTTAGCAATTCGGGAAATTTGTTAGCTGGAGTTTTGGAAATTTGATACATTTGTAGCAGCAGGGTTTCACATTTGTTTAAATTTTTTGTCTTTTGGTTTTCTCAGATGTATATTTTGATTTAGTATTGGATTTAATTGTTTCGTCGTTCGTGATTTAGTTCGGTTTAGTTGATTGATTGGTTAGTTGATTGATTGATTGTGGTTTTCTGAGATGTATATTCGTTAGTTGATTGATTGGTTAGTTCGGTTTTGTTGGTCTATATTTTTCTTCATATGCTTTGCTTTGCTAAGTAATGATTCTGAAAGCATTTTTTTTCGGAAATTGCATTCGTGACAACTTTCTAACTGCACATTGATATTAGGAAGTAAGGATGCCTGCTGCTGGTTCAAAGGGTGGACCTAAAAACCCAGGAGAGTTGAAAGATGACACTTCCTCGTCACGTGAAGAAAAGCAGGTATGATATTTTTATGAATTAAGACTTCGGTTGGAGAATGTGCTTGTTGAAGTTGAAGTTGAACTGTTTCATTCCGATCATTGACCATTGTCATACTCAAAGCATTATGCTTGAAGTTTTGGAGTGTTATATGACACCGCAAAAACTTAGGACATTACCCAATTATGTCTAGAAAGCTTTTAGTTTCTTAGTTGAGTAAATAGTAGCAATGGTCCCTTAACTTTAACTCAATTGGAGCAATGGTCCCTCAACTAAAATTTCATTACCATTGGTCCCTCAACTTATCAAAACGGGCAGCTATGGTCCCTCAATTAAAATCCATTACCATTTGTCCCTCAACTTTAATCCAACTGGAGAAATTGTCCCTCAACTTTAACCCAATTGTAGCAATTGTCGTTCCAACATAACTCGTTTTGACAAAATTCGGACGAAGTTGACGAAAAGGACCATAGCTACACGTTTTGATGAGTTGAGGGACCCCAATTGTAGCAATGGTCCTTCCAACATAACTCATTTTGACAAAATTTTGATGAAGTTGATGAAAAGGACCATAGCTATACATTTTGATGAGTTCAGGGACCAATGGTAATGGATTTTTAGTTAAGGGACCATTACTACAATTTACTCTTTCTTAGTTCAAGGATTTTTTAAAAATACTTTTTGTACAGGTTTGCTCTCTTGAGTTTTGTTGGTTGTCTTAGGGCAGTATGGTAGTACCAAGATATTTTCGTGATTCTAATGGTTTATGGGAATGGGATCAAGCTTCATTGATTGAGTTAGATTCTCCATCCATTCAATCGATATTCCACTTCGTATTTCTCACCTTGTATGTTTGATCATTGCATGCAAAAAGGGTCGAAATGATGATCTCTTCTAATGTATAGGTTGGTTACCTATTTTCCTGTCTCAAATTATGCAGATAATTATGCGTGCCCTGTCAAGCCCACCCTTTGGAGATTATCGTGTCTGGTGGTCTCTTTCAGATTCAAAGTATGCAGGAACTGCATTATTTGTAAAGAAGTGTTTACAGCCACAAAAAGTATTTTTCAATCTTGACAGAAAAGGTTTGCTGGTTAATACTCTATTTCTTTTAATAACATGCACCCACTGAAAGTCACATATGAAGCCAACTTCTTACTTTCAAGTTACAAACATCAATATCTATGCTGCCTACTTAGTTTCGGATCATTTCATTCTACTTTTTTTTTTTGCCTGCCAAATTATGTAAAGTGTATGTAAATATCCAATTGATTATGTTAAGAACAATGAACTTATATTATTTCAGAGATTCTTAATAATTAAGTCTGACTCTCTTAGAAATGGAAAGTGTGTGTACATATTCTGGTCCAACCATGTAGGGGGAGAAAACTTTTAATCTTTGTGCTTGCATCTCTATCCCCACCGCTATTTTCTTTATATTGACTTGCACATGGATCAACAGTCAGCTAATATAGTTTACTTTGTTTTAGTTTCAAAGCATGAACCAGATGGCCGGGTCATCCTAGCTGAATTTGAGACATTTAATTTGTTGAACACATATGCACCAAACAATGGTTGGAAGGAGGAAGAAAACTCATTCCCAAGGAGAAGAAAATGGGATAAAAGGATTTTAGAGTTTGTTCTGCAATCTTCGGATAAGCCTCTTATATGGTGCGGTGATCTGAATGTTAGGTGAATTTTTTTCTTTCTGTGCAGATGTTTTATCCTCTTAAGATTTCTCTATCATATTTTCTCTTGCTCTTTTCTGATTGTGTGTATCAGTTTCTTTCCCCGAACTCACATTCTTCTTTCTTAACCTAAATTCATATGCAGTCATGAAGAGATTGATGTGAGTCATCCAGATTTTTTCAGTGCAGCAAAGGTTAATGGTTATGTTCCTCCAAATAAAGAGGTATTATATTTTATACTGAAGCTTCTTTGAACATGATTATGGTTGGCATACCCATAGTAATTAGTATGTGGTTTTAGTTGACTTGCCATATGTTACCTAAATTGCTAAAAAATGAATAGGAGGAAATGAATGGTGACCACTCTTTTTTCGATGCATATGCATTTTTGTTTGTTAAGAAGTACTTGGTGGTTCCATGGATTTTAACTGCTTTATTACTATGTACGTAGAACATGGAGGTTCCAATCCACCATTTGGTATTTAACATTTGAGAAAAAAATAGTAATACAAGAATTGAAGCCATTAAGTTGTTGTGCGGTTGAGATGCTTCTCTATGAAGAATTACCATCATTTGTGTTGATGGTGGCCGTATTATCTGCTGCCCTTCCTCCATTTGTTGATTAATAGTGTATCGAGTTTTAGCATTAGACAACTGGAGTGGTGAATGGATGCAGGATTGTGAGGCTATATGTCAATTAAAAGTGTGGCCTACTAAACACTAAGAAGGGTTTGCTTTCTGGATGATGCAGGATTGTGGGCAGCCTGGATTTACCTTGAATGAGAGGAAGCGTTTTGGTAACATTTTGAAAGAGTATGTAAATCCACTGGAAAATATAAGCTACATTTCCTATATTTAAACATAATTTACTGAGAGGAGGTTAATTGTTACTTGAAGAATAACTCTGAGAGCTATATTTTTTGTCTGATTATATCTTTTTTTTCCTTCACGAGTTTTGATTCTTTGAAGATTTTCTGAATTGGGTTATGTGGGTTATGCTTCAGGGGAAAGTTAATAGATGCATACCGGCACCTTCACAAGGAGAAGGACATGGAGCGTGGCTTCTCCTGGTCTGGAAACCCAATAGGAAAGTAAGAACTTACTATGAATTTTGATAATGATTATTGTTAAATCCATGCAGTGTTTGTATATCTTTGTCGCTCCATTTAAATGTGCAGGAATGATTGGGAGTCTTTTTGATAATCATATATTGGTGTCCAGGGTAACACCACCTGATAAACATACTGGTTGGTTTCTGGCAGGTATCGAGGTAAAAGGATGAGAATAGACTACTTCGTCGTTGCAGAGAAACTCAAAGATAGGATTGTTTCATGCGAGATGCATGGGCATGGGATTGAACTACAAGGTATGTGTTGGATATTACTTCTGTTGGCTTTCTACTCTTTTGTAATCCCTGGAACCAGTACATTATTCACACATTGGTCATACCCGGCAGTTTCTGATACGACACGAAAATAACGGGTTTCGGGTCAACACTATAACTTATCAGGTCATTATCGGGTGATCCGTTGATAACGGGTATACACGCGGGTAACATGTGGGTTGTTTCGACCCGTTAAGAAAATATTTATTTTGATAATTTTAAAGTTTAATTACTAAAAGATTTATTATAAAATACAATAGCCATATTAATATATACAATATATTCTATATTAAATATATAGTTTTGTATTATTATTCTATATAAGTTTTAAAAAAAAGTTTTAGTCATTATTTATTTTTATTATGAGAGTTCCTTATTATAATTACTAGGATAAATTTTACTTAACATGTTATCCAAAATTAAAATAAACTAATATAGTATTTGTATAGGCAAGAACTAAGAAGACATACATACAAGTATGAAAAATGTGAAAGAATATATAAACACTCTTGATTCATCATTATTCCTCCAAAAGTAGATAATGGTTACATTTACATTATCGTTTAGATTTTTAAAATCCTTCAAACCTTCACGAATAATGTTTTTTATTTGAGGGCAAAATTAATAATAATTATTGTAGAAGTGTAAAAAAATGTAAAAAAAAATATACAATCACTCATAGTGACAAACTTTACAACTTTCATGAAGATGTCAGCTTCGAAATCCAACACTAAAATTTATAAACCTTAAATTTATATTTAATCGTCGATTGCCATTTACACTTTATTCTTCTTACTGAATTTCATTTTTTAAATTTTCTTTTTTTGAAAACATGATCATCTAGCGGATGTAAGAAGATGAACGGTTCAGATATTTGATATCACGTTTTGATATTTACGGTTAACTGAAATATGAGTCGATGTCATATAGTTTGTAGAAACTTTATAAACATCAAGCAATATTTTCACCAACACTAAAACTTTGAATATAACATCAACGATCCAAACTGTTCATCTTCCTGCATCCTCTAATAGATCAAGTTTTCAAAAAAAAAAATCTGAAAAAACAAAATTTGATGAGGACAATGAAGCGTAAATGTAAAAAACAATCAATGGTTAAATTTTGATTTATGATTTATATGATTATAGTGGTGAATTTCGAAGTTAAGCTTTTCATGAAAGTTGTAAAGCTTGTCATTACGAGCGTTTATATATATTTTTCTATATTTTTTTACACTTCTACAGTAATTAAAAACTATTAAAGACTTTAGGTAAGTGAAATATACTTAAAAGAAAAATGCGTTTTTATGTTTTGGATGTAACAATATGAAATGTATATACTTATTTAGTATTATGTTTTTCATTTGATTATTTATTGGTTTAAAATATATTTTCCTTAAAGGGTAACGGGTCGGGTCATATTACCTGTTAATATTATTAGGTCGATTTCGGGTCGGGTCATTTTACCCGTTTATTTTAACGGGTATTACACATCACGACCTGTTAAGATATCGGGTATGACACAAAAACGACACGAACACGGAAAACACGACACGAATGCTAGGTAGCAATCTTAAAAACAAAAGAAACTAAACGAAAAGAGAAGAAAGAGATTGATCATGTTGCTTTGGGCTTTTACCATTCGATGCTCAGAAAATTCCATCGTAAACTACCGGTTAACCTCAAAAGCTAAAATGAAAGAGCATAATCTTCATAGTTTTCATACATTACATTCCATGTCACTTTTTATGCTGGATTATCACCGCTTAGATCTGAATAACAAGCATTTGATTCTAAACTCTGTGCAGGGTTTTATGGAAGCGATCATTGTCCAGTCTCCCTCGTGCTTTCGGAAGGAGACACGGCTTCTACAGAAACTGGGTTGCCTGCATAACCTTGTACCGATATTTGTTACAGTGCCACTGCCATGTTAGAGAAGATTTGCTTTTTCAATCTGTACCATTTGGATACTATTTTGGTTAGGCTTTTGGATTGCTTCTCTACTATTTGACAGATTCTCCTCGTATTTTGGCAGACGTGAATCGCGTGATATGGCGAAAAGGGGGTATTTAAGTATGATTAGTGTGGTGGAATCTGATCATTTATGGGAAATGATTTGGTCGGCTAATCATTCTGGTTTGATTTAATTGCTTATTAAGTTATTAATCTAGGTATACTTAGAATTTGGAGTGCTTGGGGCCCAAGTAATCTCATGAAAAAGACAATTAAATATATTCAGAAGAGGCGTTGCCCTCCTTGTTATCATGATAGCTGTGAAAATGGGAAAGTTTATGTCATTTGTCAAAGCAAAGGAATTATGGGCTGGTTTGGAACTCAAAAATATTTTTTTTAAAGCGATTTTAGTCATTTTAAAAGTACTTTCAAACGAGTTTGGCCGATGAAGGAACACTTTCGGCCTAAGGTTTTGGAATCTGAATACAAGGTTATGCCTCCGGTTACAAAAGTTCAATCTTCTGCACCAAATTCGACTATCTTCTGCACCGGATTCGACTATCAAGCAATAAGGGAAAATATACTCAAAAGAGATGAGTGTCTTTACAGTGAATGTGGTTAAGTAGTTTGAATGCCGAACTCTGAAATGCATATGTGAGTAACCGATCATATAACACCTCATTTCGCAGGAAAAGCTGATGAAGTGACCACTTTCGGCGAAATAATTGAAGACTCTTCGTCGGCTGAGATTTGGATTGATAACCAATCAAACTAGGACTAATATTGTTAATCCAAACTTAAGGTACTCTTAGAACGACAGATTCTACAGCTCAAGTGATGTTAATCCAAATTGAATGTGTCGTCGGTTTGTCAATCCAATAATGTTAATCCAAACTGAATGTGTATTGACGAGAGAGGTTAGTGAAGTAGTTAGTTTTTTTTTTTTCAAGGGTGTGAGAAAGGTTTCGTATAGAGCGTTGAGTTGAAGGTCTCCTCTACGTTGCAAAACCACTTTTATTTATAGGGGTGAATTTTGTGATGGCCAAGTTTTCCAAGTTGTAAAATTCTGAAAATATTATAATTCCTTGGCATATTCTTTGAATATACTCGGAATTATTCTCGGTCAAAACTGTACCGTTGTCAAGTCTCGTCATCTTCGACCAGAACTTTGAACTTAGATTGATTATGCGATTGATTTAACTTTTATCTAGAAACCAATCTCAATCCTTAATATTTCTCTCATCCAACAACTTAGACCGAGTACGCGCAAAATCAAATTCAAACAAATCCACATAGAGAAATAAAATAAAATAAAATAAAATTCGTGATCTTGAAGAGATGCGTCACCAAGATCAGCTCGCTCTTTCATTCCACATCAATTTGGTATGAACTCTCTTTCCTTGGAGCTGCCATACTAAAAATAGTTACAAATACTATATAGTATATGCTGCTACATGTTTGTTGATTAATTAATATTAAACTAAAAGCTTCAAACCTTTCCAATATCATGAAAATAATGGCAAGAAAAGTTGCAAGTTCCAAAGAGCATCATCTTCCGAATTAAAAGTAAGCAATAAGTCCCGCTTAATCATTGACAAATTAGAATAAGAACCAACATTCTCAATTATCCTAGTACAACTTTAAGGGAAACATGCACACATGCACTAAGCAGCAACAGAGCTAATATTGGTTCATTGGCTGCTCATGATCTTAATAGCATCATAATTCAAATGTATATTTTTATATAATCCCTATACACAATTGCGACAAACTAAAAAAATGAGTCAAAATTACTTAATTACAAACTGCTACTTCTTTTTTTGCAACCACCTACATAGTTATTTGTATTTTTTCTTTCTTTCTTTTCTTTGTCTTTCTTCTCCTATTTCTTGTGTGCAACCTTATGCTACGTAACAATGTTCAATAAAAAGCCTCACTCGATAGTCCTCGACGACATAATTTGGCATGTACCCACCAAAAGCTTGACGAAATTATCTAATGAAGGCTTTTTTGGCCAAAATTATGGCCCCATCGTTGTAATCTTTTATTGAGAGAAAGAACCATCAATCACGAGATTTCTTGTTCTTATGTCAATGAAAACAGATTCCATTCCAACGAGAATCTGAAAATTGATCGAGCAATCAATGGTTTTAAAATTTCTCTTTCAAAAAAAGGTCCATACATGAACATATACCCCATCAAACAGACCCTAGCTACTACGTGAATGACTTCCAAAAAAAAAAAATTATTTGTGAAAACTCAAGGAAAAAATTATCATGATCTTGTTAAAAAAAAAAACCAATAAACTTAATTACATAAACATGATATCACGTGGAGCTGAAACTATTAAGGTGCCATGATGATCTCGGGCCTATCTGATAAGTTTTTCAAGCAAAAGAAATTATTATGTCTCTAATTTCTAACCTTTTCGCGGGATAGATCCCAATCTTATGCTATTTTCCTTTTATTTCCTTCATCGGATTTGATTTGAGGGCGGTGATTCCTATGGAGGTGAGGCAACTGGCGGCTTTGTAAGTTTTGAGGAGGACCTTGATCAAGGGAGAGATAGGAAGAAGAAGCACCTGTGTTTTTAGGGTTTCTTGAAAGTCTTACTTTTTGCTTTTAATATTTTTTTACTTTTGCTTTTTTATTTTTTAATCCTCTTCTCCTTCCTTTCTACTTTTGCCTTCCTACTCGAAAGAAAAAATGTCTAAATTTGTGAGAGTTGTGATACAAGCTTGGGTCAAGCTTGGGTTTCAATTTGAGATAAAGGATGATGAGGACGACATCTTACCAAATTAAAATGACCGTGATCAACAGCTGAGCACACAACTAACCAATTTTTCTTGGATTAAGAGTGTTTCAAGTGAGACTTTTGAGTTGTTTTGGGTAATTTTAACTTCATTATTGATACCACATATGACTTGTTATGCTGATGATGACTACACGACGATCCAAGAAAATGGGTGATGCCATCTACACAACCAGGGTGACGATGCTGAAATATTACTCCGACAAAATTGCTCGAGTTGTTCTTGGACAATGGTGGGGAAATTCGCCCGGAGCTTGCCTTGGAAGCAGCCATCACTGAGGAAGAGTATCAGAACCTGGTTGTAGTGGATTGATTAGTACTAGCGATTTCGGTGATCCAAAACTTTCTACGAAATGTTTAATATATAATTTAGAAATTAATAAATTATTAGGGTAATGTTATCCACACACACATACAGTTTTATTTATTACACATCACTTTTAATTTTTGGCCGTTGGATTATGTGAATTGAAGAAATCATGGATGTTAATGTTATACTTTTTTTAAATATGTTCATATGTTTATACCAGGGGATGAGAATAAATTAATTGCGAACTCGTCATTTCTAATATTCAAACCTTATATGTTATGCATATTTTTCTCCCTACTAACAAGTAAAGAGAAATCACTAATCCCGGTTATTAAGTAACATGTTAATTCAAGAGTTTATAATGACATTCATAATTTTGGACAAAAAGGAAACAAAAAGAATTTACAAAACATAGATCAAAGCTCCCGATAGTTCCACATACGGTCTGGTGGTATTCCTCTTCACTTGGAAGTGAAAGATCTTACGTTCGAATCTCATAGATGACGAATTTAATACTAAATTAAGTTGCCTATTGTGTGCTTTAGCCGAACTTCCAATCCCTTTAATATAAAAATATTGTTGTACTTAAAAAAAAAAAAGAAAAAAAAAGGCTTCACATACCAAACAAGTCCAAGAGATGGGAATCAGGAGTGAAATGACAAATCTGCCCTCGCCCACCAGCAGCCATTTTTATACCTGAACAATAATGACTATGAGTACAATTGAGAAATTGACTATGGTCGAAAGTCATATTCTCACCCAGAAGTTTGACAAAGATTTTCACTTTTCAAATGGTCAATTGAAAAGATGTATTTACTAGAAGACGACGGTCTTGTTGGGAAAAGGATCCTGCTGGTGATTCGGAGGATTGCATGATCATGATCGTTTATCGTGCATTGTACGATAAAAAATTATTTTAAATTTTAAATTTTAAATTAAATATAAATAGTACATAATGAAAACTGACCGTACGATATACGATAAACGGTCATGATCATGGGATCTTCCGGATCCCTAAGAAAATGATCATGGGAGGATCCTTTTCCGTCTTGTTGCACCCAAGTCAAATATGTTAACAACCATTTTCTTGATGAACGTTCGTCTAATAAACATTGGTCACGTGGTGAATTAGTAATAAGTGAGTATCTTTTCAAATAAAGAGCCCATTATATGTTGTAATTGTGGTCGTATAGACTTTCTTGAATTGAAATTTCTCCTCACCATAGTGTGGGAGACGATCAACTCATGCATAGAAGATTTTTTTTTTTTTTTTTTTTTTTTATGTTAGCAAGTGCATACATCATCAAAGACACAAGATGAGACCCACATGTAATGATTCGCCTATTTAGTATGAAAAGATCTTTTGTGCATCAAACATACTGGATCCGAGTGTTTGGCCAGACTCAATTTTTTCTTTGTTTAGGTCATGTTCATTACTTTGGGAAGGAAATGCAAGTAATGAGTCATTCCAATTGCAGATTGTCTCATTGTTTACATAAGTACGGGAATCAAAATCTATATGAATTCCACAAAATTAGGAAGGAATTCGAAAGGGGAGTGGGAATGGAAAATTGTCAACATGAATCAAATTTGTTTTACACCAGAGTTACCCTCACATTTTCTTTGTGATAAAAGTAATATTTGTTTTGTACGAGAAGTATTTAAGTAATTATACTAGTTTTTATTCTGATTTTGAATAGTTAGTAAACACTTTATTAGTTTTCAATTTTATTTTCATTTTGATTTGTGACGGTTAGTAGTCACCTTAACGAGAGTGCATCTTTCATGTTTATCCTAAATCCTTCATAACTCAATTCATGCTCATTTACATTTCAAGTACGTAAACATGTCCATTTAAAGGTGGATGTCGTATTACATAATTTTCTTTAATATAAAAAACTTTTTTTTTCTCTTTTTTATGACGTGATATATATGCTTGTTTGTTGTCAAAATAATTTACATTTGGTACAGTGTTATGTGACCTACCATTATAACAATTAAAGCCCAATGAGTCATTGACACGTGGTTCACAGTATATGATGCTCGGTTTCCCGGTTTGACAGCAGTCAAATAAATTGGACTAGTCAAACGGAACGTACAGTCCTGCCTCTTGTGCAAACTGCAATGCCGGCAAATTACCTTGTAATTAACGGATTATCTTCTCTTTTTTTTTTTTTTTTTTTCGTTTCCTTTTCTCTCATTTTATTTGAACTGTCACGGTTAAACCATATTAATATTTTTTATAGAAAGAGAAAGATAAAATAAAGAGTGTGAAAGGAAAGAATGGAAGAGGATGGAAAGAGGAGGGAAGAAAATCATAGCCCGTAATTAACAAATAGAATTTGAATAAAGTTTCATATCCATTTCATCCCAGTTTGTGAAATTTTTATAGGATGAGAGAATAAATTAGTTTCGAACTTGTTATTTATAAAATTCGAACTTTAAGACCTTGCATTTCAAACCAGGGTAACATGTTATGGTTTGATTTGATGGTTTTTTTAATTTTGATTTTACAAGAATGATATTTGAGAAAAGACTTAAAAATTAGATAGGCTAGATTACATTAGAACAGTGGCGTTGGGAGCATAGGTCCAGAGGCACATGCCTTCGCTCTTACATTAAGGTTCAATCTCTTACTTAAATTTTTGACTCCGCACCCTAAATTCTAAGAACGCGAAATAATTTAAAATAAACAAATGAAGAAAGTGACTATAATAATTCATATACAATCATTCATGTAATTGCTCATCAATAACAAACAATCCGTTACACTTATAAATTCAGACAATACATTCAAATTATCAACACAAAATACTTAAATTTACTTTATATGTGTAATTCACGAATGAATTCACCTTCCAAAATTTGTTCTCAATAACACATGGGGTGGATGAATAATATTTTTTTTCTTTTTTTCGCATTATCCAAACGATAAATTCACAAACGTCATCCTAGAGATTACAAAAACTAAAAAAACCAATAAAAAAAAATGAAAAAATGGCATAAAGGTAAAAATAGTGAATATCAATGTCAGTTCGAGGAGTGGGCACAAAACCAGAATAAAACCCCACTCGCATGTCTCCCTCACACACACTGCTGACAGCCACGCACACAGTGTTGCCTCTTCCCCTGCCCCAAATTTACACTATTTTTTTCTTCTCCTTTCTCTCCCCTGTAGAATAATATAGAAAAACAGAGGAAAATACCAAGAAAAAAAAACCCAAATGAAGCACCCAAGAATCTGAAGTCCTTCTTCTTCCGCTCCCCAATTCGCTGCCCGAAATGGGGTTTTGAATCAAAACCCAAATCTCAGAATTTCACGCGGATTGCTTGGTTGCTGGTTTCAATGGCGGCTTCTTCTGGGTTGATAGCAGAGGCGAACCCGGAGGTGTTTCCATGGCTCAAAACCCTACCTGTAGCTCCGGAGTACCACCCCACTTGGGCTGAGTTCCAAGATCCGATTGCCTACATTTTCAAGATCGAGAAGGAGGCTTCCCAGTTCGGAATCTGCAAAATCGTGCCGCCGGTGCCGCCTTCCACGAAGAAGACCACAATTGGGAACTTCAACCGGTCTCTGGCTGCTCGGGCGGGGGTTTCGGGTTCTTCGTGCCCGAAATCTGAGCCCACATTCACTACCCGGCAGCAGCAGATCGGGTTCTGCCCTCGGAGGCCACGGCCTGTGCACCGACCCGTGTGGCAGAGCGGCGAGCAATACACTTTCCAGGAATTCGAAGTGAAAGCGAAGAGCTTTGAGAAGAGTTACTTGAGAAAATGTAGCAAGAAGGGAGGGCTTTCGCCGCTGGAAATTGAAACCCTTTACTGGAAGGCGACTGTGGATAAACCCTTTTCGGTGGAGTATGCCAACGACATGCCTGGTTCGGCTTTCATGCCAGTGAGTGCGAGAAAGAGTAGTAGTACTAGTAGAGATGCAGGGGACAATGTGACTCTTGGTGAGACTGCGTGGAATATGAGGGGGGTGTCGAGGTCAAAGGGGTCGTTGTTGAGGTTTATGAAGGAGGAGATTCCGGGGGTTACTTCGCCTATGGTGTATATTGCTATGTTGTTCAGCTGGTTTGCTTGGCATGTGGAGGACCATGACTTGCATAGCCTGAATTATCTGCATATGGGAGCAGGGAAGACGTGGTATGGCGTGCCAAAGGACGCTGCGGTTGCATTTGAGGAGGTCGTGAGGGTACAGGGCTATGCAGGAGAGATCAATCCTCTTGGTGAGTCCAGGGCAATGTTGAATTTTTACAGGACCGAAACAGTGAACTGTGAAACTTGTTGATCCTCTGTTTCTAATTGTGTTTTGTTTTGTTTGATTTTTTTTAAGGGTTCATTACACTGTTTATTTGATGTTATTTGTTCGTATGAAATACTGCCAAATTTATAGGATGTTGTTAAGTGACGTTGTCTTTGTTAGGACGTAAAGAGTGGGAAGTATTACTTGATAAGATGAATCACTTTAACGCCCAAGACTTTTAGAATGGTGACAAGAGTGGATTCTTAGTGAGGGTTGGTGGTCTGATCTGTGCGAACTAGTGATTTGGCTTGCAAGCAAAGTGTCAGGATATTAATTAAGGATTGCTAGCAAACTAAGAGTCGTTGATTTTGAGTATTTCTTTTGAAGTTTGATGCATTGTTTTGAGAGTCAGTGATGCTCCTTTTGCATTCCTCTTTACTAATTTGCAGTATATGTTTCTTACTTCCTTTTCTTTGTACACTAAGAATTGCAATGTAATGGCGTCACTTGTCAATGTAGATTTCAAGAGCTTGTGCTTGAATTGATTTTTGATACTCTCTGAGCGATTAACCTTTATTAGAATATGTCTTCCATCAGTTACCTTTTCAACCCTTGGCGAGAAGACAACTGTGATGTCTCCTGAAGTATTTGTCAGTTCAGGAATTCCATGCTGCAGGTAACTCCTTGACCATTGCTTTGTCTACTGAATGTACTCTTGTTGCCTTTAAGGTCATGATGCTATTGATTATGCTTTGATCTGATATTTGAAAGAAGCATCAACGTCAACCTGTTTGATTCACGCCAAGTTACATTACCTTTGCTCTTTGATCCAAGAATATTAAAATTTTCTTCCCTGGAAAGTTATTTATGCAACACTGCCAAGTCGTTCTTCGTAGCAGTACCCTATAGCATTCCTAGAGTACCTCGGTGTTGTGGTGTCAATGCATCCATGTATTTCTTACACCTGTAATTTCTTTTATTTAGGCTTGTGCAAAATGCCGGGGAGTTTGTTGTGACTTTCCCAAGAGCATATCACACTGGATTCAGTCATGGTGAGAGAGCATTAGTCTTTAATTAATTGAATTAAGTAATCATTGTTCTTGTCTTTGTTTTTTTATAGAAATGAAGATAACTATATCATTTGTTTGAATTTTATGTAGGATTTAATTGTGCGGAGGCAGCTAATATTGCAACTCCTGAGTGGTTGAGGGTTGCAAAGGATGCTGCCATTCGACGAGCTTCAATCAATTATCCTCCGATGGTGTCTCATTTTCAATTACTTTATGATCTTGCTTTAGCATTGTGTTCAAGGTTTGTCCGTGACCTTTATAACATCCCTTTTGCCTAATTATATAATTATATAGTCAGGCATACACACACATACATTAGTTGACCCAATTTATTGAGTTTGAAAACAGGGATTGCAAGATTTCAGGAAAAAAGCACGTTTAATAATATAAATTGGTTGAAAACGTGCCACAAAGTTTACATAATTTATTAAATGAACTTTAGATGTGCTATAGATCCAAAAGATAAAATGGGTGATTAAGTGTATAGATCCCTCAATTACCTAATGCTCTCCTTGCAGAATGCCTTCGCGCATTAGTTCTGAACCACGGAGTTCTCGACTGAAAGATAAGAGAAAGTGTGAAGGAGACATAGTAGTTAAAGAGCTATTTGTACAGGATGTCATTCAGAACAACGACCTGCTTCATGTTCTTGGAAAAGGGTCACCAATTATCCTTCTACCACAAAGTTCTTCAGACCTTTCTGTTTGTTCAAAATTACGTGTTGGTTCACAGTTAAGAGTAAACCCTGGATTTTCCCATGGTTCACACAGTCTGAAGGAAGAAATGAAATCCTCAGGCTCAGTTTCTGATGGTCTCATGATAGACAGGCAGCAGGTTAAAGGTTTCTATTCAGTGAGAGGAAAACTTGCATCTCCAAGTGAAAGTAATACTCTTCCCTCTTTAAGTGGATCTAACAATGTACACGGCCTGAATTCGAAGAGGTCAAACTTGAACTGTGAAAGAGAAAGTAATGTTGAAGGGGAGGGGTTGTCAGATCAGAGACTGTTTTCTTGTGTTACGTGTGGAATTTTGAGCTTTGCTTGTGTTGCTATTATTCAACCAACAGAAGAAGCAGCCAGATATCTTATGTCGGCAGATTGTAGCTTTTTCAATGATTGGGTTGTTGGATCTGGATTGGCTAGTGAGGCGTTCCCGGTTGCAACTGGAGATCCAATTACTTCAAAAAATGCTCCTTGCACAGGTTGGTTCCATTTGGATATTCTTCTCCTTCTGTTGGTCTAAAATATGACCTGAAAGTAGGGCTCAGTTCACTTGACTAAGGAATCATTGTTACTGTAAGTACTGTTCCATTGCATCCTTGATAAATGCACCATGTGAACTAAGGCAAGCTCAGCCGTAAATTGTACTTTTCAATACATTTCTGTTTGTTGAAAATTACGTGTTGGTTCACAGTTGAGGAAAGTCCAGCATTTCCATTGGCCTATGCAATCTCGGGGACGAAATGCCAAGCTTACATTTCTTTTCTCCCATTGCTCATCTTAAGATGCATCAACTATTATACTAAGTTGAATAATAGTTGCATCAACTATTATTCAGTAAATACGATTGAAAACTTACAGAGGAAGTTTTCTGTTTCAATACGCTTGTCACGTTTTTCAGTCTTACTAAGGCAACCATATTTGTTATATGGTATCTATATCTGATTATAAGCAGTGTTGTTCGAGTTTCTGTATAGACTTTACCTGCCTAATATTCTGCCTCCTCTGGAAATGTCTTTCTGTATGATGGTGCTACTTTGCCTTCATAGAATTCGAAGTGTTGAACGTTAATATGTTTATTTGTCAAAAACAGGATTGGAGGAATACAATGCCCCTGCTGGTTTATATGACGTGCTTGTTCAATCTGGTGATTATCAAATTCAGGTGGTTGATCAAGGTAATGAAGTGGGTTCAAATACTGAAATGCCGAGAAAGACTTCAGCTCTTGGGCTGTTAGCTTTGAATTATGGAAATTCATCTGACTCGGAGGAAGATCAGGTTGAACCAGATGTTCCTGTCTGTTCTGATGAACCAAACATGACAAACTGTTCTTTGGAAAGTAGATATAGAGACCAGAGTGCTAGTCCTCCTTCGAGAAACCCTTATGCTGGTACAAGTGGAGTTCACAGTCCCTCGTCACAAGGATCTGGTTGTGAGAATGAACTTCGTCTCCAAACTTTTGATCACTATGCGACAGACGGACGAAAAATAGCTAATTTCAAGGATAGCAGCCTTCAAAACTTTGACTGCTCTGCTGATTTCAAAACTAATAATTCTGCTTCCACAGCAACAGGATTTGGTAAGGCTATCGTACCAATACAGAAAACAAGCATGTCATTTCATCCAGGATGCGACGAAGACTCTTCTAGAATGCATGTATTCTGCCTTGAGCATGCTGTAGAGGTTGAGCAGCAGCTTCGCTCAATTGGAGGTGTCCATATATTACTCCTTTGTCATCCAGGTGCGGTGTTGCCCTAGAAAGTTTGTATAATAATAGTTTTCTTTGCTTATTTCTTTTATTTTCTGTTTAACTCAGTTCTGTGCATTTTGACCTGTTTAGCAAATACCGTTGAACATGAGTATATATGATATGGTAGAGTTACTTTTCTAGTTTATGCCGTTATCAGTTTATCAGCCACTTGTCAAAATGTTTTGTTAGGTACTGTATCACTGATGTACGAAAGATGATGCTGACTTTGTATTTATATGTCGGCCACTATGAATCCATACTATTTCCTTTGCTTGGTGGAATTTGTTTTACGCAAAAATAGAACTGCCAAGTCTACCATCGATGGGAAACATAGATACATGCTATTTACAGTCTTCCTTACACCAAGAAGTTCTTAAGCTTGGTTGTTTTATTTACTTGTCTTGAATATTTCAAAATTTTAAGTAGCCAACCATTTCCGGCTATGGTTACGGGTAAGCATTTATCCTCTAATCATCCCTCTGATTATCAATACAAATATTTGCAGACTACCCCAGGATAGAGGATGAAGCAAAATCTATGGCAGAAGAACTGGGAATAAGTTATCTCTGGAATGATATGGCATTCATGAATGCCGCCAAGGAAGATGAGACGAGGATTCAGTTAGCTCTGGATAGCGAGGAGGCCATTGCTGGGAACGGGGACTGGGCTGTAAAGTTGGGGATCAATCTCTTCTACAGTGCCAGCCTTAGCCGCTCTCATCTTTATAGTAAGCAGATGCCATACAATTCTGTTATATACAAAGCATTTGGCCGGAGCTCTCCTGCTAGTTCACCCACAAGAATTGATGCCTATGGGAGGAGAGGTGGCAAGCCAAAAAAGGTAGTGGCAGGGAAATGGTGTGGTAAAGTGTGGATGTCAAACCAAGTTCATTCTTTTCTAGTAAAAAGGGGTCCCGAGGAAGAAGTAGAAGTAGCAGAAGATGAAGAAGAGCGGACCTTCCGTGCTTGGGCAATGCCAGATGAGGATCATGAGGTAAAATCAGAAATCACATGCAAAACTGAGAAGACGGTTAAGAAGTATGCTAGGAAGAGGAAAATGACTGCTGATACTCGAACAACCAAGAAAGCTAAATGTTTTGATAAAGAAGATGCAGTTTCAGATTATTCAGTAGATGATAACTCTCCTCAGCAGCAAAGGAGGCTTCCTAAGAGCAAGCAAGCCAAACATATTGAGAGTGGCCGAACCAAGAAACCCAAGCGTATTGAGACAGAAGATGCAGTTTCAGATGATTCAAGGCAAGATGATGATTCTCTTCAGCAAAATGGGAGGTTTCTTCACAGCGAGCAAGTCAAGTATATTGAGAGAAGTGACGTTTCAGATGATTCAATGGGAGTTGAATCTCATCAGCAGCATAGGAGAACTGCTAAAAGTAAGCAATTCAAACCTGTGGAAACAGATGTGGTTTCAGATGATTCGTTTGAGGGTAGTTCTCATCAGCCGCAGAGGGTCCTTAGAAGCAAGACAACTGAATGCACTGGGAGAGAAAATTTGATTTCAGAGGATGTTCACGGGTTCAGTTCTCATCAACAACGAAGGAGCATTTCTAGAAGCAAGCAGGCCAGAGCCAGATTCATTGAGAGAGAAGATACCACTCTGGATGAAACACCGGAAAATAATTTTCAGCGGCATAAGAGGATTCTTCGAAACAAGCAAACCAAACCAGAGACCCGTGGGAAAATGAGACAAGAAACCCCTCGCCAAGTGAAACAAGGGACTGCTCCTCTTGTGAAACAAGGTACCCGCACTCCAAGAAATCAACAAACCCCTCAGCAAACGAAGAAGCAGACACCTAGGCTCCGAAATAATCAGTCTGAGCAGAACAGCTTTGATTTATATGCTGAAGAGGAGACAGAAGGTGGGCCTAGCACGCGTCTTAGAAAAAGAGCTCCTAAGCCCTCAAAAGGCACTGGAACCAAACCAAAAGAGCAGCAACAGACTGCTAGGAAAAAGGCAAAGAATGTTTCAGCAGGGAAAGCTCAGGGTGGCCGGAATGAAACAAAATTGAAGGAAGAGGATGCAGAATTCGTATGTGATTTTGAAGGCTGTACCATGAGTTTTGCCTCAAAACATGATCTTTCCCTCCACAAAAGAAACATATGTCCAGTCAAGGGGTGTGGAAAGAAATTCTTCTCGCACAAGTATCTGGTGCAACATCGTCGTGTTCACACAGATGATCGCCCCCTTCGATGCCCTTGGAAGGGCTGCAAGATGACATTCAAGTGGGCATGGGCTCGCACTGAGCACATTAGGGTTCACACAGGTGCTCGTCCGTATGTATGCGCTGAGCCAGGGTGTGCACAGACCTTCCGATTCGTGTCAGATTTCAGCCGTCACAAGCGCAAGACCGGGCATTCGGTGAAGAAGAGTAAGAAGTGACTTGGTAATGGAAAACAGATGCAATCATGTAACTTGACTAATGAATCTGTTGTTCCACTTTCAATTGATAAATTAGGAGACAAGGGGAGGGCTAGGGTTTCCCCTGTAATTGCAATTCAGAGTCACCATTGATTCTGATTTCCCTTGGGCCTTCATTTGGCCCATCCATTTATCTCAACAAAGAGCAATTCCTTGGATATTAAGCACATTTTCTCTGAGGTGGATCACATGCTAATCCTGTTTTAATTGAAATTTCAGATGCTAATCTCATTCATTTGGATCTTGTTAGACTTGCCTCCTTGCAGTTACTGCCCATGATAACATGTTCAGTATGTTAATGCCTACCTTGTTTCCGAATAATCTAACATGTTATGTTATTAGACTTGCTAACATATTATGTTATTAGACTTGCTCGATATAAATCATTGGCACTCTGAGCTCAATTATCGGTGATGTTTCCGAATATTTCATGTTTTCCAATATGTGTATGCATGTATGAGATTGGATGTATGATAACATGAACAGTCTCTGACGAAGACATTATTGGAGAAAAAAATTTGCTACTAGACTTCATGGACTGTGGCCTCAAAGCAAGCTACGATTCCTACAACACATAATGAATTCTTTTCATAATTTGATGCGGAGGCAGATTCTCTGCCCTCCTACTTTCCGTGCCCTCCTATTTTGTGTGATTACGGTTAAGTCGCGTCAATATTTTATATTATTTTTTTATAGAGACAATAAAAAGAATGAATAGTAATATAAAATGTTGACATGGTTTAACCGTAACCACACAAACAGGAGGGCACGGAGAGGGCAAAGAATCTGCCTCCATTTGATGCTCCAATTCTTTATGGACATTACGTACGGCTAAACGTGTCCTTTTATTGAAAGGAAAACTAATGAAAAGAGCTTGAAAACTTTGAGTTTTAATGATAAGGACAAAATAAAGAGTAAAGTGAATAGTAACATGATTGACTTTTTAGTGTAAAAATGTGGTTTTTCGTTAAAGTGAACAGTACCGGAAGCTTTTCGTTAAAGTTCCCTTTATTGAATTGGACAACGTTATATCGGTATCATATATATTCAGAATTTTTTGGATATGTGCTTAAAGAGACAAGCTTAACAATCTATGTGATCCTTTCAAAATATTTAAATTCTTATCACATGAAATGTCTCATTCGTATCTTTTTTCATGGTTCTTAGAGAAAACTTATTAATTCCACAAGCAATAATGTAGACCAATATAAGCAAGCAAATTATCCTAAAAAATATTCAAAATAAGAAATATAATTATAAGATTACTCTCACAGACCTTGAGATATACACAAATTAGTAGAGTTTTCTTTAATAACAAAAATGATTACAACGTTTAGCAATATAACTCATTAACATTATCGTCTGTAAAACAAACAAAAACAATGTATTTATGGTCGACTGTTGTTCAGTCGCACTCATTTACGCACGACTTATCGATTGCGTTGACCTAAATATAAGTGCGTTCTCGACAATCATATACAAACATCAATCGATCACCCGCACACGCTCACAATTGCCTGTGAGTTTTTTTATGCAGGTAACTGTGTTGAAGAAACCAAAACAGATCATTTCATTTCATGTCAAAAAAAGAATCTTATGTCATGCAACATGTGATATTGATTTGATACGATATCTTTACTCTACCCGTGAGAAGCCGCAGTCAAATCCCCTAATAAAACGACATGTAGGTTCATCTCGCTTTTGAACAAGAATATGATTGTGTAAGATAATCAGAAGATAGCTCTTTTAATATAAATTTATTTATTTATTTTATATCATACATTCGATTTGATGTGCCCCTTGTGATTATATAGTAGTCAGAAGATAGTTTTTATAATATAAAAAAAGATTATTATATAAAATAGTTCTTGAGATTTGCACGATCAATAGAAATAGTGATTGAGATTTAAAATCAATAGAAATGGTTCATGAGATTGTCCACCATCCATGATTTTGGTCATTCTGTTAAAAACTCTTTGGGCAATTTTCAAAACTTCGTAACTCAATCGATTCTTAACCATAATATATCAAAATGAAGATAAGAAAGTGTAGAACAAGATTATACCTATTTGGAAGCCCAATGATTGCCGGAGATGGCTGAAAAATAGCCTGAAAGGTGAATGGTCCGCAGGAAAACTGGAAAACTCGCCAGAAACTAGGTAAACTTTAAACGTTCATAACTTCTTCAATACTCAACGAAATTGAGTGATTATGAAAATCATACTTCTCGACGAGATGAAGAGAATGGTATCTTTCTTGACTGCTAACTCGACATGGTTTAGTCGGAAAACTGCTCTAAAGTGGCTAACTCGAAAATGGTTAGCCACTTTTGAGCTGTTGTCCGACCAAATCACGGCGAGTTAGCCTTTGAAAAAGGTACCATTCTCTTAGTCGCGTCAAGAAGTATGATTTTCGTTTTTGAATCACTCAATTTCGTTGAGTATTGAAGAAGTTATGAACGTTTAAAGTTTGCCCAGTTTTCGGCGAATTTTTCAGTTTTCCCGCGGACCAGTCACCTTTCAAATTATTTTCCGGCCATCTCCGACAACCATTGGGCTTCCAAATAGGTATAATCTTATTCTACACTTTTCTATCTTCATTTTTGATATATTATGGGTCAAATTTGGTTAAGTTATAAAGTTTTGAAAATTGTCCAAAGCGTTTTTAACAGAAGAACCAAAATCATGGATGGTAGACAATCTCAATGACCATTTCTATTGGTTTTAAATCTCAGAGGTCATTTCTATTGATCATGCAAATATCAAAGACCATTTTGTATAATAAGCCTATAAAAAATTAGAATTTAAACCTTTGTTGTGAATACTGTTAGCAATTTAATCCAAAATTGAGATTTCCGTTGAGTGTCCCGTTAAAGTGCACCCGCATCCTATAGCTAAATAGATCCGAATGTATGGAATATATGACAAAGGTGGAGTGTTAGAGTATTTCTATTGATCAGTCATGTCATATAGGCCCGAGTCGGACATCCAATTGCTTCGATTTTCCGTAATCTTTTTACGGCTTCAACATCTATCAGATTTCATCTCTTATTCTTAACCTCCCTTTTCATCTTGATTCAATGTTACCCCTCTTTTTCTCAGTTGAATTTGGGATTGCTTTTGTTTGCGTTCGGTTGCTGGCTTCGTATTGAGGATAACCATGAGCAACAAGAAAGTGCGAGACAGAAGACACAGAGAAGAGGGGAGAGGTATTCGTTTAAGGACACGAAAATACATTTTTACCCCTTTATTTTGACGGATTCTGACGCAAGTTTCACTTTTGGATTAAATTGTCAAATGGTCTTTCACCACAAGGGTATAAATTCTAATTTTTTTTTTGTATCAAATGGGCTATGTTTCAACCATCCTATAATTACGAGAACCATTTGTCTAATTAAGTCAATAATATAAGAAAGTGCATTTGTATTTTTTTTATTAACATACTTTAGAAGCGGAGAGCAATTTATATAAAATAGATATATCATCACTGTGATGTTTCATACCAATTTATGACGATATAATACTGTGACAATTCGTGCTGATTATAAAGTAAAACTTACACCAATCTTGTATCATTGATACAAGAAGTCGCTATACAAATATATTTGTACTATCTAAACTTCTCTCAAATAAAAGGTTAGTACTAGGGAGCTCAGCTTTTTAAACCAAATTTTATAAAACATATAACGCGGTTGTTAATGACTGAATTATTATTTAAGTGTCGATTAACGTGTTTATTTTCTACTAATTAACACATCATGTAATATACAAATCTGATCTAAAAAGTTGGTTTATCTAACATTACTCCAAATAAAAACGTCTCAATCACCATTATTATATGGATATTGCTATTCACAAATCCCACACACCCGTTAACTTTTTACTAATAATCTTTATCAATTCAATCGATCTAACCATTAAAAAATAAGAGGTGTTAAAAGTAAAAATAAGTGTATAGATAACGCTTATCATATTATAATACCTAAAAGGATGATGTTGCGTGTGCACAGAAAGGCAAGAAAATCCTCAAAAAGCGGTTTTCACATCAACCCCGTTTCTGTCTCTTTCCCTTTCTGTCAAGGAGAGTCAGTTCATTTCTTCTCAGAAGAGTTAGGGTTTTGAAATGTGGAGGGAGAATGGAAATCTCTGAAGCTATCTCTCTTGTTCCCCCAGATGCCGAAACCCCCAGCACCAACCACGCTCATTCCGACCAGGGCTTTCTGCCTTCTTCTCCCAATCCCGCTCTCGCATCCTCTGGTCTCGATCATGCGGTCCTCGACGAGCTTCAGAAACTGGATTTGAAAGAGGAGGGGGAGGACGATGGAGAGCCTGATGAGGTGCAGAAGCTGGATTCAGTAGAGAAGGTGGAGGAGGATGGAGCTGGTGAGTTGCAGAAGGTGGATTTGAAGGCGGAGGATGGAGCTGGTGAGTTGCAGAAGGTGGATTTGAAGGCGGAGGATGGGGCTGGTGAGTTGCAGAAGGTGGAATTTTCTGAAGGCGTCGAAGTTCCCCTAAATCCGACGTCTGTTCCGTTACTTACGCGGTCCGATCTCGTTCCTGAAATCCTTGATTGGATTCGGACACTCGACCCCGCCGTGCTCAATAGGATTAGGAATCGCGACCCTGCCATCCTCCATGAGATTCAGCAATTCGACCTTGAGATTCGGAACTTCGATCCTTCCATCGTTGATGAGATTGGGAACTTCGACCCTGCTTTCCCTTCGGATTTGAAGGCGGAGGAGGAAGGAGCTGGTGAGTTGCAGAAGGTGGATTCGAAGGCAGAGGAGGGTGGAGAGGGAGTGGAGGAAGAAGAGAAGAGTTCCGGTGAGCAAGAGATTGAGATTGTAAATGGAGAGAAAAATGAGAGGCAGAGTGAGCAGAGCGAGCAGAGTGACGGAGGAGAAGGGTGGGGAGGAAATCAGGGGTGGGAGGAGGATGGCGGTGGGGTGGAGGAGAAGAAGGCGGTGGAAACTCAGGAAAGTAACAGAAGGTATCAGTACCCAGTGAGGCCGGAAGCTGAAGACTGTTCATATTATCTAAAGACCGGGTCTTGCAAGTTTGGATCCAATTGCAAGTTTAATCACCCTGTTAGAAGGAAACCCAACCAGGTATACCTCTTTATTTCCTTTTTTTCGGTTTAAAAATCGAAACTTTTTGTTTATGTTTGCCCAGCCTGTGTTAATTTCAGCTGCAATTCTGCAGCAAAGGCAATTATGTGTTTACATTTTTAGGGCTGTAGCTGAAATTCGTCTTTATTTTTTTGTTTACATACATTTTGGATGAGATTTTGTTTTAAAAATGGTGATGGCGAATTCTGATTGGCTTAGGCTGTATGATTATAACATTTCTGCTATTGGTTCCCACATTTGGTTTGCTGGTGTTTTGACTTGTTCATATTGAAGGTGCCCAAGGAAAGGGTCAAGGATAAGGACGAGTCGGCAGAGAATCCAAGCCAGACGGAATGCAAGGTTATTATTGTTGTGATTGACATAAATTTTATATGTGAAGTTCTGGTTTTTAGTGCAGTTATTTGATCAACGTGTCACAAATCGTTATATTTTGTTTTTGTTCATGTATTTGGTATCCAAGTGGTCATTGTTATGATGGGGTTTTCTAATTCTGCTTATCTGAAAATTCGGTTGGCATGAATAACTGAATAAAATAGCTAAAAACTTTTATCTTGTAGCTAATACAGAATCCTGAGATTTTGAACTTTATTTGTCTATATCGTATGGGGAGGCATGTCATCTGTTTGATTAAATTATAGAAAGTTGGTGGTTGTTAAATTGTATGCTTTTTTCATGACATTCTTGTATTCCTTTATACAATAATTCCAATTATGCTTTCGGATGTCAGTAACAATTCTTCTCTTTGTGCCTTATATCCAATTATCTGCAATGTGTACGGCAGACTAGTAACAGTTTCATGATGAGATAACACTTGAGCTTGTTGCAGTATTACTTGAGGTCGGGTGGATGTAAGTATGGGGAAAATTGCAGATACAGCCACAGCAGAGAGAAACCTTCTGTAGCTCCAGTTCTTGAGCTTAACTTTCTGGGCCTGCCAATTCGACCAGTATACACTTTCTATCTAGCTTGCTAAGTTTTGAGAAATGAATATCTATTCACGATTTTTAAGATTTTATCTTTGCTTATTTTCTTGGTTTGTTGGACCTATTTATTATGTCTCTGTCAGTTACCGCGAATATTTATTTTTACTTGTTACAGGATGAGAGGGAGTGTCCGTACTATATGCGAAATGGCTCCTGCAAGTATGCATCGAACTGCAGGTTTAACCACCCTGATCCTACAACTACAGGAGGATCTGATCCCCCATCTGGATATGGTAATGGTGGTCCTGCATCATTACAAGGTGCATCACAATCAACAGTGGCACCATGGTCTGCACCAAGGCCTTTGAATGAGGCTCCGGTTTACTCAACATTGATGATTCCACCACCTCAAGTAGTTTCTTCTCAAAATTCAGAATGGAATGGTTATCAGGTACTTTTTATTTAACTTTCCCATATTATAGTCTCGGGTTTGAATAACGTTGATCACTTTGATATACCAATTTACACTTTATCTGGAATTTGAGATCACGATTGTATGTTTAACTTTCTTATACTTTTCTGGCCGTGCTCTTTTTATTCATTTTTGGCTCGTAAAATTAATAATTTGGTCGTGCAAATATGCCATGAATTTTGTTCTTTAACCAGGACTTAAAGTTCCCAATAGTTTGACAAATTGCTGTCTGCAACATTTGTAGTAATTTATTTAGTTCATCTCTGCGTTCACAAGTCATTAATTGCCATCTATCAGTTTGTGAGGTCCCTTGTTGTTAATTGGTATCCCTATTGTTTTTCGTTGTGAACTTTTAGGCTCCAGCATATGTACCAGAAAGAATCATGCCTGCTCGTCCGCCATACATGATGAACAACTCTCTGGCTGAAATCAACGTCTACAAGCAATATCCACACCAGAATCAAGTTGAAGAGTTCCCAGAAAGACCTGGCCAACCCTTCTGCAGTTATTTCTTAAGAACGGGGGATTGCAAGTTTAAATCTAATTGCAAATATCACCATCCAAAAACTCATACTGCAGTAGCCCCCCAAATCGCACTTAGTGACAAGGGCCTGCCTTTGAGACCGGTAAGTTCACCCTATGCCATTTATAACAAGTTCATAATTTCGAAATATGATCTTAGAAAGGTTTTCACTTTGTGATACGTGAAGGTAAAATAAATGAATTACTATGCGAGGACAATTGTTCCCGAATCATAAATATTATTAACTAATTGTTCTCTTCCCTCTGTTCTAAGAGCCACAGTTTGATCGCATATTACATGATTGCACGCCATTGATCACACAATTTGTTTCAAAATCCAGGATCAGAGCATTTGCACACATTACAGTCGCTATGGCCTTTGCAAATTTGGGCCAGCTTGTAAATTTGACCACCCGTTACATATATCATCTTCAACTACATCTGGTCCTGATCATCAACTTCCTTTCAGTGATTTGGCAACTACTAACGGGGCAGGAATGTCTGGGAGCAGAAACGGAACCGATGTTACAAGTCAGCCGCAGCCCGTGCAGTAAGTTATGCATGAAATGCTTGCCTAGAGCACAGGATTTGCATCACTCAAACATGTGTAATCTTTCTCTTTTGGTAATTTCGTCTTAGAAATGTATCAAACCTCTTCACCGGACGACACAGACTTTATAGTTGTGAGATTTTAAAGGAAATGGAACCTGTAAATTATTTCTCATCTATGTCATATTACCGGAAAACACTGAAGCCGAGAATATCCTTTCAATTTCGATGTCGCTGCCTATCCCGAGTACCGCAAATGGTTCGGTTGTTGATCTCGCTCGATAAAACCTGCGCCGGGATTTTTTCATGGTATCAGAACATGATGTCTCACATGTAAAGTCAAATGGCCATATGCGTTCTACATCATCCCGTTGTGTTATCCACGTGATATGTTTGAAAATTCATTACATGAGAGGGCATGTTGAGAGTGAGTCACACGTTGATGGGAGGATAGATAGCAAGAGATTGAGATACTCTTCATATCGCCAATTAGTTTGATGGTGAAATCTTAACCTTCTTCACATCCAAGTCACCTTTCCTAAAGCAGTTTTTTTTTTTTTTTTTTTTGGAAAATAAGCAGCTTTGGAATTTAAAAACAATCCAAACATGCCTCTGAAAAAAGTAGACTTTGATTTGGCCAGTCAAACTAGCAACTACTATATTTTGATCATATGAGAGAGTTTGTTTCCTCCATAATGTAGTTGCTAGTTGCAAGTTCACAGCAAAACCTAGCAACCCAGTTTCAGCTACCGTGGCCGCCGCATCCGCCGCCGCCATCAGTACAAAAACTATGTTGTCAGCGGCGCGTTTACTCCTACCGTTGTCACTCTCAGTGCTGGTCGCAATTTATAATTACTACAAATCCAGACAGAAATCGGAATTTTCTGAAGGCGTCAAAGTTCCGCTAAATCCGACGTCTGTTCCGTCTCCTGCGCCGTCCGATCGCTATCAAGAAATCCTTCATTGGATTCGGACACTCGACACACTCAACCCCGCCTTGCTCAATAGGATTAGGAATCGCGACCCTGCCCTCCTCCATGAGATTCAGCAATTCGACCCCGCCGTTGAGATTCGCAACTTCGATCCTTCCATCGTTGATGAGATTCGGAACTTGGACCCTGCTTTCCCTTCGGAATTTTCTGAAAGCGTAGGCGTTGCTCAAAATCCCCCGTCTGTTCCGTCTCCTTCTGAGCCGTCCGTTGTTGAAATCCTTGATTGGATTGGGACACTCGGCCCCGCAGTGCTCGATGAGATTCAGCAATTCGACCCCGCCTTCCTCGATGAGGATCGGAACTTCGATCCTTCCATCGTTGATGGGATTCGGAAATTGAGTTTGAAGGATAAGGAGGAAAAAGCAGAAGAGGAGGAGAAGGAGAGAGAGACTGAAAAGGAAAAGGAAAATGAGAAGGAGAGAGAGAGGGAAAAGAGCGAAAGAAGCAGCGGCGGCGGAGGAGGGAATGAGAATGGCGGTGAGGTGGAGGAGGAGGTTGTTGGGGAGAGTAGCAGAAGGAATCAGTACCCATTGAGGCCGGAAGCTGGAGACTGTCGGTACGATCTGAGGACTGGCAATTGTAAGTTCGGATCGAATCGCAAGAATAATCACCCTCGGAGAAGGAAAAACAAGCAGGTAAATCTCTCTTGTTCCGCATTTAACATTCCCACCGCGACGAAGCCAAAAATTTAATTAATATGGGCATTTAAAAAAATTTAAACTCTTTGTTTTTTTAGACAAATAAAGTTAATTCTTTTCCTAAATGCTGAAAAAATTAGTTATAATATGCCTAATTTTATTACTTTAATTATTATATTGATAATTTAATGCGCATATTCTTTTTAAAGCAAGTCCATACTTAAAATCTTGCTAGGCAATAGTCAATTTAATCTATTCAAGAAGAATAATTGATTGTAATAAATAGTAATTAATCGAATATATTTCTACGTCATAACATAATTGTTCGGGTAATTGATAATTAAAAATTAATAAAAATAAAAATATGTTATTGTTAATTTTATTTTATATTTTCCTATTTCTTCTTTCTTCTTCGTCGTTCTTCCTGGAAACTCTCCCAGTCTCCCACCTTTTCCCGATCCCTCCCAAGGAGCAGTCCTCCGATCCATTTCTTCTTCTTCTTCTTCATTGTTCCTGGAGTTTCCACAATTTTCCCCTCGAAGGCTGGGATTTGGGGATGTGGAGGCGAGCAGCACGATGTGGATGCTGGGTTCTCGATTGTCGAAGGCTGGGTTCGCCAAACCTTCTCCAGTTTCCCGATGGTCGTCGCAGGGGAGGGAGAAATCCGTCGGGAGAAAATAAAAAATAGATGACGTGAGCATGGCGTCAAGTAGGTCGGGTATTGAGTCAGCCGATTTTCTGCTGGGCAGCTTGCTGGCCTCCCCCGGAGCCCAGCGGATTGTTTGGGGTGGACTGGGGTTTTTGGGGAGGGAGGGGAAAAAATGGGCTGTTGCCCAGCTTAGAGTGTTGGGGGCTGGAGTTGCTCTTAGCATCTGCATATGTATGTTTATGGTAGAAAGATTGAGACTTTTCGTGTTTTCGTGGCCTCATCTTTCATTTTTGTTGGTGTTTTGACTTGTTCATATTGAAGGTGCCTAAGGAAGGCGTCAAGGATATGGACGAGTCGGCAGAGAATCCAAGCCAGACGGAATGCAAGGTTATTATTGTTGTGATTCACAGAAATTTTATAATTGAAGTTCTGGTTTTTAGTGCAGTTATTTGATCAACGTCTCACAAATCGTTATATTTTGTTTTAGTTTATGTATTTGGTATCCTAGCGGTCATTGTTATGATGGTGGGGTTTTCTGAGTCCGCTTATCTGAAAATTAGGTTGGCATGCATAACCGAAACAAAAAGCTAAAAACTTTTATCTTGTGGCTAGTGCATAATCCTGAGATTTTGAACTTTATTTGTTTATGTTGTATGGGGAGGCATTTCATCTGTTTGATTAAATTATAGCAAGTTGGTAAGTAGTTAGACAATCTCCACCGGATGGGTTTTCATGAAACTGTATGTTTTTTTCATGACATTCTCGTATTCCTTTTATACAGTAATTCCAGTTATGCTTTCAGATGTCAGTAACAATTCTTCTCTTTGTGCCTTGTATCCAAATATCTGCAATGTGTACGGCAGACTAGTAACAGTTTCATGATGAGATAACACTTGAGCTTGTTGCAGTATTACTTGAGGTCGGGTGGATGTAAGCATGGGGAAAATTGCAGATACAGCCACAGCAAAGGGAAGCTTGAGCTTAACTTTCTGGGCCTGCCAATTCGACCGGTATACACTTTATATCTAACTTGCTAAGTTTTGAGAAATGAATATCTATTCACGATTTTTAAGATTTTATCTTTGCTTATTTTCTTGGTTTGTTGGACCTATTTATTATGTTTCTGTCAGTTACTGCGAATATTTATTTTTAATTGTTGCAGGGTAAAAGGGAATGTCCGTACTATATGCAAAATGGCTCCTGCAAGTATGCATCGAACTGCAGGTTTAACCACCCTGATCCGACAGCTACAGGAGGATCTGATCCCCCATCTGGATATGGTAATGGTGGTCCTGCATCTTTACAAGGTGCATCACAATCAACAGTGGCACCATGGTCTGCACCAAGGCCATTGAATGAGGATCCGGTTTACTCGACACTGATGATTCCACCACCTCAAGTAGTTTCTTCTCAAAATTCAGAATGGAATGGTTATCAGGTTCTTTTATTTAACTTTCCCATCTCAGAGTCTCGGGTTTGAATAACTGTGATCACTTTGATATACCAGTTAATACTTTATCAGGGATAAGAGATCACGATCATTTTGTATGTTTAACTTTCTTATACTTTTCAGCCATTCTCTTTTTATTCATTTCTGGCTCATAAATTAATAATTTGCTCGACCACATTTGCTATGAATTTTTATATATAACCAGGACTTAAAGTTCCCAATAGTTTGATAAATTGCTGTCTGCAACAGTTATAGTAATTTTTTTAGTTCATATCTCTGCATTCACAACT
This sequence comes from Malus domestica, assembly GCF_042453785.1. Classification (NCBI taxonomy): domain Eukaryota; kingdom Viridiplantae; phylum Streptophyta; class Magnoliopsida; order Rosales; family Rosaceae; genus Malus; species Malus domestica. Next base: position 25,159,949 of record NC_091674.1, on the reverse strand, counting down.
CGTCAATTGGCATCCTTATCAGTTTGTGAGGTCTCTATTGTTAATTGGCATCCCTATTGTGTTTCGTTGTGAACTTTTAGGCTTCCGCATATGCACCCGAAAGAAGCATGCCTGCGCGTCCGCCATACATGATGAACAACTCAGTGGCTGAAACCAACGTCTACAGGCAACATCCACACCAGAATCAAGTTGAAGAGTTCCCAGAACGACCTGGCCAACCCTTATGCAGTTATTTCTTAAGAAAGGGTGTTTGCAAGTTTAAATCTAAGTGCAAATATCACCATCCAAAAACTCACCGCAGTAGGCCCCCCAATCGCACTCAGTGACGAGGGCCTGCCTTTGAGACCGGTAAGTTCACCCTACTCTGACCATGCCTTTTATAACGAGTTCATAATTTCGAAATATGATCCTAGAAAGGTTTTCACTTTGTGGTACAGAAGGTAAAACAAATGAAATACTATGCGAGGACAATTGTTCCCGAATCATAAATATTATTAACTAATTGTTCTCTTCCCTCTGTTCTAAGAGCCTCAGTTTGATCGCATATTACATGATTGCACGCCATTGATTACACAAAATTTGTTTCAAAATCCAGGATCAGAACATTTGCACACATTACAGTCACTATGGCATTTGCAAATTTGGGCCAGCTTGTAAATTTGACCACCCGTCATCTGGTCCTGATCATCAACTTCCTTTCAGCGATTCGGCAACTACTAACGGGGCAGGAATGGCTGGGAGCAGAAACAGAACTGATGTTACAGGTCAGCCGCAGCCCGTGCAGTAAGTTATGCATGAAATGCTTGCCTAGAGCACAGGATTTGCATCACTCAAACATGTGTAATCTCACTTTTGGTAATTCAATCTTAAAAATGTATCAAACCTCTTCACCGGACGACACAAACATTATAGTTGTGAGATTTTAAGGGAAATGGAACCTGTAAATTATTTCTCATCCATGTCATATAACCGGAAAGTACTTTAGTCGAGAATATCCTTTCAATTTCGTTGTCGCTGCCTATCCCGAGTATCGCAAATGGTTCGGTTGTTGATCTCGATCGATAAAACATGTGCCGGGATCTTCTGTTATGTATCGGACTTGGGGCGACGTTACGTGCATTGTTTATCTTGCATGTAACACTGGTTATATTTGCATATACAACACCAAGCTAAAAGACAAACCCATATTACAAAATAGCATGTTTGTAGGTCATGGCATCTGAGTGGAGCTGTGAAGGTGATGGAGAACCTAGGACTAGCAAACCTAGGTCATACGAGTGAACCTAGGACAACCTTTGACCCAAAAAAAAAAAAAAAAAAAACCCTAGGACAACCAAAATGGAGAGTAAAGAGAGTTGACTCAGCCTGAAATAACTGGGAAATTTTGTTTGAGAGTTAAAAATATTTTTACGACGCGGTTACTAATTCGAAATTGGAATGATTGATCAAATTAATCAGGAGATGAATAAGAAGGAATTGGAATGATTGATCAAATTAATCAAGAGATGAATAAGAAGGAATCAAAATTCTGAGTATTATTATGAAGGACTTAGCCCACACATAGATCTTATATGTCAACGCATTATTGTTTTAAGTATTGTCACATTGTAGCAATATTTTCTAAACCAGCGACTGCTCGGAAGTGTATTCGATCCATGTAAGTCATTCTGTTATTATGAGACTAGCATATGGGCACACACAAAGTGTGTGAGAAATTATTTTTTTTTTTTTTTTTTGGGGTTTTTCAAATAGAAGGAGAGTGGAAGAGAGTGATAGAGAATGTGGGAGTATATGTAGGTGAGGCTTTGAAAAAAAAAAACAGTAAAATTTAGTAATATGAAATTACATTTATGTCTTATATTTCTTATTTATGTTATGTTTTAATTAAAGGATTAAATTGATAATTTCACATGATTTTGGTTAACGAGTGTTTTATTAATTAATACAGAATCACTTTTCCTAAAGCAGCTTCTAGACAAAGTAGATATGAGAGAATTTGTTTCATCCATAAACGTAGTTGCTAGTTGCAAGTTCACAACAAAACCTAGCAACCCAGTTTCAGCTACTGTTAGAACCTTATCGGGTCCACCTTCTTTACCTTTTATTACTATCCTTTATTGTAGTGAGAGTAGTTATTAGAGGATGACTCAGCACTTGAGCCTTTTGTTTGTGTTGGCTAATGGGTTATAAGCACCCCCAATTGTATCTCATCGGATTATGAAATGAATATGCTTTAACTTTTCTACCTAACTTAGCTATCTTCCTTTTATTTCTTCCTCTGTGAACTGGAGTCCTATCAATTGGTATCAGAGCCTAGTTGGGCGTCCATGGGCAAGAGCAAGGCCTCTGTGATGGTGGCCGAGGTTTCCGAGGCGGAGCTTGACCTGGACTTTCAGCAGCAGCAAATCCTTACCCAACTACATGGATTCCAAGAGGCAGTGACGCTGATAAACCTCCTTCAAGATAATTTTCAGCATCATATGACGGATCTGCAACAGTCTCTCGCCAGCCTAAATGTTCACCAGACTCAACAAAGTAAATTTCAGTAGACCCTCATCGAGGAGATTCGATCTCTAAAACACCCACCCACAACCCAACCCAGTCCCTAGATTCCGATTGGTTCCATTCCGGTTTCGCTCAGATGCGGGCCCTTTTCCACTGCCCACACCACCCTTCCCCTACCCACTTGGAGCACTTCCCCTTCTCCCTCACGCACTACCCCGTTTGTAGCCGGTCCTTCCATTCTGTCCTACGACCATACACCATTTTCCTCGGTCCTCCTCCACCCCCTCTAAACCTTTCCTTCATTCCACCGCTGCGCCCTTCATGTCCAGTCCTGCTTCCCGTTCCTTACCGGCCGCCACACCGACTCCTCCCCCTAAGCCCATATTACGCCTCGCCTAAGCCGAAATGCGCGCACGGAGGGAACATGGGCTCTGTTTTAATTGTGATGAGCAGTATCGGCCGGGTCATCGTTGTCGGCAATCCCACATCCTCATGCTTTTGGCGGATGAGGATTTCTCTGACTTCCAGTCGGAACCCAAGACCTCCAACCCACCTGACCCTTCCATAGAGGACTAACCGGCGCCACCCATTGCTCTCAATGCCATCTTGGCTACAAAGCGTTCCCGGGGACGAGCTATGCATTTGGAAGACGTCCTCCACCATACTCGGATTCAAGTGTTCATCGACTTTGGGGTTGACCAGAGTTTTCTTAATCTTCAGGTCGCTGCCCGTTTAGGTCTTCCAATTGATTCAACTTCCAGTGAGGCCGTGATGGTGGCCACGGGCCGCTACTTTCGCACAAAGGGTATGGCTCGCAATGTCTCTGTTCACCTTCGGAGGTATGACTTCCGTGCTGACTTCCACCTTCTGGCAGTAGTCGGGTGTGACATGGTTCTTGGAGTGGATTGGTTGGAAACATTGGGCCTTATTGGCTGGAACTTCCTTCTGAAAGTCATAGAGTTCACTGTGCAGGGCACCAATTATCGTCTAGTAGGTTCTTCAGCCCATTTAGCCGGGGCCATACCTTCATTGTCTTCCTTGGATCCTTCCCTTATGAACCCTCTCCATATTGTGGCGCAGATTTCCAATTTACCAACAGAGTTATATCATCCAGCACCACTACCCGACATCCTCCAAGCCTTACTCCTCCAGTATTCTGACATTTTTAAGCCTCCACTACCCTACCCCCTCACCGGCTCATTGATCACCGGATTTCTCTGCTTCCGGGAACTGGCCCCTTGAATGTGCGACCCTATCGTTATGGACATGCTCAAAAAGCTGAACTTGAACAGTATGTGGAGAAAATGTTAGCTACGGGTATTATCAAGCCCAGTCACAACCCATTTTCTTCACCGGCGCTCTTAGTGGCCAAAGAGGATAATACATGGAGGTTTTGTGTGGACTATCGGGTTTTGAATTCTGTCACTATCAAAGACCGTTTTCCAGTCCCTATTATTGACGAATTATTGGCCGAGTTACGGGGTGCTGTTATATTTTCGAAGCTCGACTTGCGTTCGGGGTATCACCAGATACGGATGCATGAACCGGACATTCCTAAAACCGCTTTCCGAACACATGAGGGGCACTATGAGTTCACGGTCATGCCATTCGGCCTGACCAATGCTCCAGCCACCTTCCAAGCATTAATGAATTCCATTCTGAAGCCCTTGCTGCATAAGTCAGTGATAGTTTTCTTTAATGATATATTGGTTTTCAGTGCCTCTGTGGAACAACATGTCTCACATTTAGCTACGGTGTTTGAGCTCTTACGCACTCATCAATTGAAATTGAAGCATTCGAAGTGTCTGTTTGGCCAGCTTTCAATTGCGTATTTGGGACACATTATATCCGTCACAGGGGTAGCCATGGATTCCTCTAAAATTTCTGCGATTTCAGATTGGTCGACACCAACCACTGTTCGGGCCCTTCGTGGGTTTTTGGGTCTCGCAGGCTACTATCGCAAATTTGTCCATCATTTTGGCATAATAGCACGACCACTTACGGACTTATTACGCACTGACAGTTTCCAATGGTCCACCAACGCTGCTCAGGCTTTCTCGGCCCTCAAACATGCATTGTCCTCCACACCGGTCCTCGCTCTTCTAGACTTCACCAAACCATTTACGGTTGAGTGCGATGCCTTTGATAGTGGTATTAGCGCTGTCTTATCACATGAGGGTCATCCCATTGAGTTCCTTAACAAACCTTTAGCTCCAAAACACCAGGCTCTTTCGGTGTATGATAAGGAGATGTTGGCGGTGGTCTTTGCAGTCCAAAAATGGCGTTCTTATTTGATAGGCCATCAGTTCCGGATCCTTACTGACCACCAGACTTTGAAATATTTCCTTGATTAACGCATCACTACTCCAACTCAACAAAGGTGGTTGTTGAAGTTACTTGGTTATAACTATACGCTGGAATATCGGCCGGGCACTTCGAACGCCGCTGCTGATGCTCTTTCCCGACGTCCTGAGGTTCTTGGGTTAATGGGACTATCTCAACCTCTTTTTGATTGTATCGCTGCGATACAAGCAGACTATGCCACTGATCCTCAGGCCTCTTCACTGTTGGCGGCCTTGCAACAGGACCTAAAGCGTCATGCTTTATTTAAACTCCACGTCGATCTCTTATACTATAAGAAGGGGTTTTCTTTGTTGCTGCCTCTTCCCCTTGGCGAGCACGCCTCTTGCTAAGTTTCATTCTTCACCATCTGCGGGACACTCGGGCTTTCTACGCACTTACAAGAGGTTAACACTCAATTTCAATTGGCCGGGGCTAAAAAAAGATGTTAAAAAGTTTGTGGCTGCCTGTGACACCTGCCAGCGTACAACGTATGAGACGATTAAACCACCAGGCCCCTTGCAACCTCTGTCCATTCCCACCAACGTATGGCACGACATTGCCATGGATTTCATTGAAGGCCTTCCTTCGGTCCATGGGCGCAACGTTATTTTCGTGGTAGTGGATCGTCATTTTGGTCAAACACCCATACTCGGCAGCCAAAATCGCTGATATCTTTATTCACGAAGTCTTTCGCCTTCATGGCATGCCGGCTTTCATAGTGAGTGATCGGGATCCAGTCTTTATTAGTGCTTTTTGGACTGCCTTCTTTAAACAGCAGCACACCACTCTTTGCAAGAGCTTGGCGTATCATCCACAATCCGATGGCCAAACCGAAGTGCTCAATCGCACCCTTGAACAATATCTGCGCAGTTTTGTAAGGGATAAACCCAATGATTGGATACAGTGGCTTCCTTGGGCCGAGTGGTGGTATAATACTACCTATCAAGCTGCCATTCAAATGACCCCTTTTCAGGCAGTCTATGGCTACCCACCACCAACGGTGTCCTCCTATCTTCCTGGCTCTTCTCTGGTTCATCTGGTTGATGTCACCCTTCGAGATCGCGATGCCCTGCTCAGGCAATTGCGGGAGAACCTGCACCTCGCTCAACATCGGATGCGCCAGCAGGCTAATAAACATCGTTCGGAGCGAACCTTTTCAGTTAGGGATTGGGTCTTTCTCAAGCTTCAACCCTATTGCCAGACATCAGTGTCTAAGACGCATTGCCCTAAATTGGCTCCTCGCTACTATGGACCGTTCAAGGTGCTTGCTCGCGTGGGTCAAGTGGCATATACTCTGGACCTGCCTCCTCACTCTCGCATTCATCCTACCTTCCATGTCTCCTTACTTAAACCCAATGTGGGTGCTTATACAGTTGCATCACCAACTCTTCCCCCAGTTTCCTCGACTGGTGCCTTCATCTGGACCCCAGAAAAGATACTTCAGCGTGGCATGTTCAAGCAAGACAATCGAGCAATCACCCGTTGGCTCATTAAATGGGAAGGTCTTCCGGAGCATGATGCTACATGGGAGGATGCCGACTCTATCTTAACTCGTTTTCCTGGGTTTAACGCTTGCGGACAGGCTTGTTAAGGGGGGAGAGCCATGTTAGAACCTTATCGGGTCCACCTTCTTTACCTTTTATTACTATCCTGCATCGTAGTGAGAGTAGTTATTAGAGGATGACTAGCGCTTGAGCCTTTTGTTTGTGTTGGCTAATGGGTTATATATAAGCACCCCCAATTGTATCTCCTAATGAATATGCCTTAACTTTTCTATTTAACTTAGCTGTCTTCCTTTTATTTCTTCCTCTGTGAACTGGAGTCCTATCAGCTACCGTCGCCGCCGCATCCGCCGCCGCCATCAGCACAAAAACTATGTTCACAGCGGCGCGTGTCCTCCTACCGGTGTCACTGTCAGTGCTGGTCGTAATTTATAAGTACTTCAGATCCGGACAAAAATCGAAATTTTCTGAAGGCGCCGAAGTTCCCCTAAATCCGACGTCTGTTCCGTCACCTGCGCCGTCCGATCTCGAGCGTGAAATCCTTGATTGGATTCGGAGACTCGACCCCGCCGTGCTCAATAGGATTAGGAATCGCGACCCTGCCCTCCTCCATGAGATTCAGCAATTCGACCCCGCCGTTGAGATTCGCAACTTCGATCCTTCCATCGTTGATGAGATTCGGAACTTGGACCCTGCTTTCCCTTGGGAAATTTCTGAAAGCGTAGACGTTCCTCAAAATCCCCCGTCCGTTCCGTCTCCTGAGCCGTCCGTTGTTGAAATCCTTGATTGGATTGGGACACTCGGCCCCGCCGTGCTCGATGAGATTCAGCAATTCGACCCCGCCTTCCTCGATGAGGATCGGAACTTCGATCCTTCCATCGTTGATGGGATTCGAAAATTGAGTTTGAAGGAAAATGAGGAAAAAGAAGAAGAGGAGAAGGAGAGAGAGACTGAAAAGGAAAAGGAAAATGAGAAGGAGAGAGAGAGGGAAAAGAGCGAAAGCAGTAGCAGCAGCGGCAGCGGAGGAGGGAATGAGAATGGTGGTGAGGTGGGGGAGGAGGTTGTTGAGGAGAGTAGCAGAAGGGATCAGTACCCATTGAGGCTTGGAGACTGTTGGAACTATCTGAGGACTGGCATTTGTAAGTTCGGATCGAATTGCAAGTATAATCACCCTCGGATAGGGAAAAACAAGCAGGTATATCTCTCTTGTTCCGCATTTATTTGTTAAAGATGATGTTTTTCTTTCACGTGCATCGTTGTGGTGAAATGTATCTGAAACAAATCGGGACTTTGGGCCTGCATTTAGTATTTGAGACATTAATGCATCTGGCCTTGTATGAATGCAGGAAATAATTGTGTCGTTGGTGCTCACTTTGTGTTTCTTGGTGTTTTGAACTTTATCATATTGATTTGAAGGTGTCTAAGGACAAGGCAAAGCAGAGGGAAGAGTTGGAAGAGAAGCAAGACCAGACCGAAAGCAAGGTTATTATCTATCCGAAGTTCTGGTTTTTACTGCAATTGCTTGGTTTTCATGTTTTACATCATTAAGTTTTGTTTTACTTCGCATATTTGATTTCAAGTACTATGTTGTGTTTTGACGATGGGGTTTTTCGATATGGTTATCTGAAAGCTAGTAGGTTAGAATGCCCTAGTGAATATACAAGCTTAAACCTTTTTCATCTTGTAGCTAACTATAGAATGATGAGGGTCTTGAACGTGATCAACTTATAGTCGATGTGTTTTCACAATTGTATGCTGTGACATTGGTCGTACCCAGTGCACAAGGCTCCCGCTTTACCCAGGGTCTGGGAGAGGTGAATGTCGGCTAGCCTTACCCCATTTATGGAGAGGCTGCTCCCAAATCTCGAATTTATGGAGAGGTGAATGTATGCTGTGACATTACGAATACATTTTCCTTTTTATACAGGATTACAATTATGTTTTTAAATGTCAAAGACATTTCTTTCCCTTTGTACCCTCGTATTCAAATCTGTGCTACGTGGTGGCCTAGTAACAGTTTCACGATCTTAATATAACACTTAAGCTTGTTGCAGTATTACATCAGCCCAGGACGACGTATAGGGGTACCTTCTGTAGCTCCAGCTCTGGAACTTAATTTTTTGGGCCTGCCAATTCGTCCGGTATAAGCTCTAGATTTGATCTGTAAAAATTTGAGGAATGAATATCTATCTATTCATGATGTTTAAGATTTAAGATTTTATCTTTGCTTATTTTCTTATTCTGTTGGACCAATTTAATGTGTCCATATGTTCGCTGAATAATTGTTTTAATGTAGGGGGAGAAAGATTGTTCCTACTATATGCGAACTGGGACCTGCAAGTACGGAACAAACTGCAAGTTTAACCACCCTGATCCTACAGCTGCCGGAGAATCTCGCCCGCAATCCGCGTATGGTAATGGTAGGCCTGCATCATTACAAGGTCTGCCAAATTCTCAAGGGATTAATTCTGAAACTACAGAATGGAATGGTTATCAGGTACTTTAGCCATCACTCCCTTATTATAGTCTTGGGTTTAAAATTTAAATAACTCTCATCACTTTTTGATATGTGAATTACGGTCTCTTTTGGGATAATAGTCGGATCTTTTTGTGTTTTGACCTCTTTTTTTTTTTTTTTTTTTTTTATTTCTCATGCCCTTTTTATTCATGTTCGGCTCATAAAAATAATAATATGGTCCTACATTAAGGACTTATTGTGATATTCTAATATTATTTGTAAAGAAGTTAAATTCTTGAAATTTGAATATTGATAACAAATTGTTGTCTACATCAGTTGTGGTAATATGCTTACATTTTCACATCGGTACATCTAGACTTCTTATTTGGGTTCCGTATTAGTTTGTGGGTATAAGTAAGAATAGCCCCTTTTTTTTGTAGAATTTATGGAATTACTGCTGTTCTCGTTTGCATTTTCGAAAACATGCTTTTCTCTCTAATTTTGTATTGGCCAAAACATGTTTAGGCTCCAGCATATCTACCAAGCATGCCTGCACCTCCAACTCCACCTCCACTTCTACCATATGTTCATAGAAACATGCCTGCACCTCCACCTCCACCATATGTTCATAGAAACATGCCTGCACCTCCACCTCCACCATATGTTACGAACAACTCAGTGACTGAAACCAACTACTACGGACAATATGCACAGCAGACACAAGCTGAAGAATTACCAGAACGACCTGGGCAACCTGTTTGCTTCTATTTCGCTCAAACAGGGGATTGTGTTAATAAATCTAATTGCCAATATCACCATCCAAAAAATCAGACTGCAGCGACCCCCTCATGTGCACTCAGTGACAGGGGCCTCCCTTTAAGACCAGTAAGTTCACTCTTCTTCGAACTGTTCTTTTTATACAGAATTCGTAACTATGGATTATGATCTCAAAAAGGTTTTTCACTTTGTGATACAAGTAGCACAGAAAGTAGGTAGGTTTTTAAGTTCTAAGTTATTCTCTCTTGGGCCAATGAGTTCAACGTTTGCCAATGTGCATATTTTTTCACCCTTGACAGCATTAATAACTAACCACCACTTGTTATTCAAACATTTTTTTTTTGATTAAGTGATGGAATAATATTGGAATTGAAGTCTTTTTGCAAATTTTAGTGTACCTTGGATAATTAGCAATGTACCAAGAAAATGTATATTACTGAGACTCATTTGACCTAGCGAAAAATAATTTGTAATGAAAGTTATGGATGTCTCTTTCAACATAGAAGGATTCTTGACTAACAGTTCCTCTCTTGCCTCTCCTATATGAAATACTCGGTTTGATCAGTTATTGTGCTTCGTTATTGCATGCCATCAATTGCATAAACTTTCATCCTAAATTTGTTTCCAATCCAGGGTCAGAAGATTTGCACAGAGTACAGCCGCTTAGGCGTTTGCAGTTCTGGGCCAACCTGTAGATTTGACCATCCGTCATTATCAGATTCCTTTCTGTGACTCGGAAGCTGCAAATGCAGAAGGGAACAACTGTTCCGTTCCGTCCCATTCTGACACACTCCGATCCCGGTGTCCAAAGGCCAACGGGATGGCCACGTGCTCGCCGACACTCAAGGGTGACGCAAGTCATTTATTGAATGCATATGCCAAGAACATGTGAAACATGCATATAAATTTCGTGCTTAACCACGCAATGTAATATTCAAGTACAAACCTTAATAGAAAATATAATAATAGTTCACTGCCAACAATTTAAAAGTAATAATGCATGACATGTTCAGAGTACACTATTAATACGAAATACAAGTGGAAGGGATATCAGAAGGTGCGATTACAAGAGATGTCCTACGCAAAGAGAAGGACACAAATTCATAGATATGGGAATGCCTTGTAGCTTGGGTCGTATGTTTCATTCCTCGGTCCTAAGGAGACCCAAAACAAAACATGAGTGGACTAAGTTTATATATATGTAATATTAAAACAGTTATTCTTTAACGTACTAAACCTCAGTTTATATACCATAATAAGCAATAGGTTTCCCAAAAACCCTAGCATGCCATAAAATCTTCGTAAAACATATATCATGTATAGTGTGCTTAGTAGTGGTATTTCATTCGCCTGAAGTCATATATAAGTATCATTTGCCAGAAGGCTCTTCATCACATGTCCGAAGGCATATATAAGTATCACTCGCCCGAAGACCCTTCATCACCGGCCCGCCCGAAGGCCCTTCATCACTCGTCGAAAGGCATATATAAGTATTATTCGCCCGAAGGCCCTTCATCACCCGCCCGAAGGCATATATAAGTATCATTCACTAAGTAAGCACAGAAATCATGAACATAATATTTCCAAAATATATCTTATCGGAACTCAATAGCTCAAACATCATATCAATAAATCATATTCATAAATATCTCAGTAAACATAAATTTGATAAAGCATGATATTTCACAAAGCGTAAATCCAATTTACTCATAAACGTTTCATAAAACGTAGTCATAAAATCATGTTTTTCATGTATGCATCTCTAGTAATAAAATCATGCATTTTGGAAGGGGTCCACTAACAGATACTTTGTCGCTGAAGAGTCGTTCGAAGTAGAAAGGACGGGGTTGCCACTAACAAATGCACCTAAGCACATAAAGGGATCAATTAATAAAACTCTACTAAAACGATTGAATTTAGAAAAACGGAGCGCATATTTGGAATTAGGACGTCGAAATTAATTTAGGAGGGGACTCGACCGAAACCCGAAAATGTCAACCCAAAAGTCAATGTTGACGGTCAATGGTTAACGCTGATTGAGAAGTCAGCTGAAGTTGAGTCGAGCCGAGCCGCCGGAGCTCAGACCAGAAATTGGGATTTTTACCTGGAAGTTTGGGTAATTTTCAAAGCTTCATAACTCACTCGTTTCTTAACCAAATTCGACCCATAATAAATAAAATGAAGATAGGAAAGTGTCGAACAAGATTATACCTATTTGGAAGCCTAATGGTTGCCGGAGATAGCCAAAAAATGGCCTGAAGTGTGATTGGTTCGTGGGAAAACCGGAGAACTTGCCGGAAACTAGGTAAACTTTAAACGTTCATAACTTCTTCAATACTCAACGACATCGAGTGATTCAAAAAACGAAAATCATACTTCTCAATGAGAGGAAGAGAATGGTACCTTTCTTGATGGCTAACTCGTCGTGGTCCGGCCGGAAAATGGCTCGAAAGTGGTTGTCTTCGCCGGAAAACTATGAAAGCTTTCCCCGTGAGATTCCTACGTCCAAACATCACCAAAACTTCTCAAAACTACCTGTAAACATACACCAAGACACGATCTACAACTTTTGGACAAGTTTTAAGGCTTACCTTCGCCGGAAAAGGTGGAAACTCGTCGAAAAACTCAGTGAACAGTGGTGAACGCTGTGCAGCGAGTTTGGAGGGTCCTCCTTCAATTGTGAGTTCATAGGGGTGATGGTGGTGGTACCAAGGTTGTTGTTGTGTGATTTGTTTAAGTGAAACCCCTCTAGGAGGGTTGGTTTGAGAGATGGCCAAGAGTGTAGAGAGGGAGAGAGTGAGTGTTCAGAAAATAATAGATGGAAGAGAGAAGAGAGGGGTCACGGGGAAAAATGAAGAAAACATGTGGGCCCTATGGCTCACAAAACAACGTCACTAAAGACGAAACACAAAAATATCCGAAAAACGTTTGACGTTTCGTAATGTAAAATTTTCGTTATAACTCCAAATTCGAATCCGTTCACGCCTACGCGTTCATGTCGATGACTACGATAATAATAAATTAAGAAAATTAGTAATACGCGTCACGACGAGACGGTCAACGAAAATCAACGTTCATGCCTCAAGGACAATTTGGTAATCATATGTTCGATAATATAATATACGACAAATTAAGTACGGAATTTCACACATTCCATCCTGTTCCGTCCCGTTTGCGTACCAAACGGTACCTTATTTCTTAAGAACGGGGGATTGCAAGTTTAAATCTAATTGCAAATATCACCATCCAAAAAGTCATACTGCACTGCAGCAGCCGCCCCAATCGCACTCAGTGACAAGGGCCTGCCTTTGAGACCGGTAAGTCCACCCTTCTTTGACCATGCCTTTTATAACGAGTTCATAATTTCGGAAATATGATCTTAGAAAGGTTTTCACTTTGTGATACATGAAGGTAAAACAAATGAAATACTATGTGAGGACAATTGTTCCCGCTCTATGAGAGCCTCAGTTTGATCGCATATTACATGTTTGCACGCACACAAAATTTGTTTCAAAATCCAGGATCAGAACATTTGCACACATCACAGTCGCTATGGCATTTGCAAATTTGGGCCAGCTTGTAAATTTGACCACCCGTTACATATACCATCTTCAACCACATCTGGTCCTGATCCTCAACTTCCTTTCAGTGACTCGGCAACCACTAACGGGGCAGGAATGGCTGGGAGCAGAAGCAGAACTGATGTTACAAGTCAGCCGCAGCCCGTGCAGTAAGTTATGCATGAAATGCTTGCCTAGAGCACAGGATTTGCATCACTCAAACATGTGTAATCTTTCTCTTTTGGTAATTTAATCTTAGAAATGTATCAGACCTCTTCACCGGACGACACAAACATTATAGTTGTGAGATTTTAAGGGAAATGGAACCTGTAAATTATTTCTCATCTGTCATATTACCGGAAAACACTTAAGTCGAGAATATCCTATCAATTTCGTTGTCGCTGCCTATCCCGAGTACCGCAAATGGTTCGGTTGTTGATCTCGCTCGATAAAACCTGCGCCGGGATCTTCTGTTATGTATCGAACTTGCGGCGACGTTACGTGCATTGTCTATCTTGCATGTAACATTGGTTAAATTTGCATATACAACACCAATGTAAAAGACAAACCCACATTACTAAGTAACGTGTTTGTAGGACAACCAAAATGGAGAGTAAAGAGGGTTGACTCAGCCTGAAATAAGTGGAAAATCTCATTTGAGAGTTAAAAATACTTTTACAACGCGTTTATTAATTCGAAATTGGAACGATTAATCAAACTAATTGGGAGGCGGAATGAGAACGAATCAAAATCTTGAGTATTATTATAAAGGAGTACTCAGCCTACACATAGATGTTATATGTCAACGCATCGATTTAAGATATCGTTACATTGTAACAATATTTGCTTAAACTGATGCGCTATTACAAAGTGTATTCGATCCATGTAAGTTAGGGGTGGTTTGGGAGTGAGGTGTTTAAAAAAAAGCACCCATGAAAAAAAGCTGTGAGGATTTTAGGTGTTTGGTAAACTGAAAAAAAATGGCTTATTTTGGAAGCTGCTGTGAGAATAAGTTGAAATCAAAGGAATAAGCTGAAGCTGCTATTTGCAGCTTTGGAAAATTGTCTATTTTTCAAAGCACACGGAGCTACAATGCTCCTTTAATGAAAAGACCCATTATCAGACTGTTTTTTTCTTTTCCAAAAGCACTTTTACAAAAAAATCTAACAAACACTCTGCATTTATTTCACAGCCGCTTATTCTCACAGCAATTTTTTTTCAAAACACAGTAATACCAAACCAGCCTTATTCTTTTATTAGGAGGTTCTCCACTTTTACTAAAGTAGCTTTGGAATTGAAAAGCAATCCAAACATGCCTCTAGACAAAGCAGACTTTGATTTAGGCGGTCAAAGTATGTTTTGATCATATGAGAGAGTTTGTTTCCTCCATAATGTAGTTGCTAGTTGCAAGTTCACAGCAAAAACCTAGCAACCCAGTTTCAGCTACCGTCGCCGCCGCATCCGCCGCCGCCATCAGCACAAAACTATGTTTTTTTCAGCGGCGCGTATTGCCCTACCGGTGTCAGTGTCAGTGCTGGTATTAATTTATCAGTACTTCAAATCTGGACGGAAATCGGAATTTTCTGAAGGCATCGAAGTTCCCCTAAATCCGACGACGTCTGTTCCGTCACCTGCGCCGTCCGATCTTGAGCGTGAAATCCTTGATTGGATTCGGACAGTCGACCCCGATATACTCAATAAGATTAGGAATCTCGACCCTGCCTTCCTCGATGTGATTAGGAACTTCGACCCTGCTTTCTCTTCGGAAATTTCTGAAAGAGTCGACGGTCCTCTAAATCCGCCGTCTGTTTCGTCACCTGCGCCATCCGATCTCGATTCTGAATTCCTTGATTGGATTCGGAAACTCCACCCCGCCGTGCTTGATGAGCTTCAGTCTGACCCCGCCTTCCTCGATGAGATTCGGAGCTTCGATCCTTCCATCATTGATCAGATTGGGATATTGAGTTTGAAGGAAAAGGAGGATAAAGAAGAAGAAGAGAAGAGGAGAAAGTGTGAAAAGGAAAAAGAAGAAGAAGAGAAGAGGAGAGAGTGTGAAAAGGAAAATGAGAAGGAGAGAGAGAGGGAAAGCGGCGGCGGAGGGAATGAGAATGGCGGTGAGGTGGATAAGAAGGTTGTTGAGGAGAGTAGCAGAAGGAATCAGTACCCATTGAGGCCCGAAGCTAAAGACTGTTCGTACTATCTGAAGACTGGCAATTGTAAGTTCGGATCGAATTGCAAGTTTAATCACCCTCGGATAAGGAAAAACAAGCAGGTATATCTCTCTTGTTTCTCATTTAGCATTTGCTTATGCATGTTTATGGTTGAAAGATTGAGACTTTTCGTGTTTTCGTGGCCTCAGCTTTCGTTGGTTTAGCTGAGAAATTCATGTATGCATGTGTAGTAGTGTAAAGAATGTGTTAATCGGTTAGTTTATTATGCAACGATGATGATCTCTGTCTGCGGAATTGACTCGAAATGGAGGCACGTTTCATATTTGTTAAAGATGATGTTTTTCTTTCACGTGCATCTTTGTGGTGAAATTTGTCCGAAACAAATCGGGACTTTGGGCCTGCATTTAGTATTTGAGACATTAATGCATCTGGCCTTGTATGATTGCAGGAAGTATTTGTGTTGTTAGTGCTCACTTTCTGTTTCTTGGTGTTTTGAACTTTATCATATTGATTTGAAGGTGTCTAAGGACAAGGCAAAGCTGAGAGAAGAGTTGGAAAAGCAGCAAGACCAGGCCGAAAGCGAGGTTATTATCTATCCAAAGTTCTGGTTTTTACTGCAATTGCTTGGTTTTTATGTTTTGCACCATTAAGTTTTGTTTTACTTCGCATATTTGGTTTCAAGTACTATCTTGTGTTTTGACGATGGGGTTTTTCGATATGGTTATCTGAAAGCTAGTAGGTTAGAATGCACAAGTGAATATACAAGCTTAAACCTTTTTTATCTTGTAGTGAACTATAGAATGATGAGGGTCTTGAACGTGATCAACTTATAGTCGATGTGTTTTGGCAATTGTATGCTGTTACATTACAATCAGATTTTCCTTTTTTATACAGGATTACAATTATGTTTTTAAATGACAATGACGTTTCTTTCCCTTTGTACCCTCATATTCAAATCTGTGCAACGTACATGGTGGCCTAGTAACAGTTTCATGATCTTAAT
Organism: Malus domestica; assembly: GCF_042453785.1. NCBI lineage: Eukaryota > Viridiplantae > Streptophyta > Magnoliopsida > Rosales > Rosaceae > Malus > Malus domestica. The sequence continues at coordinate 25,143,630 of NC_091674.1, read as the reverse complement.
ATAACACTTAAGCTTGTTGCAGTACTACATCAGCCCAGGACGACGTGTAGGGGTACCTTCTGTAGCTCCAGCTCTGGAACTTAACTTTTCGGGCCTGCCAATTCGTCCGGTAAGCTCTAGATTTGATCTGCAAAAATTTGAGGAATGAATAACTATCTATTCATGATGCTTAAGATTTAAGATTTTATCTTTGCTTATTCATGATGCTTAAGATTTAAGATTTTATCTTTGCTTATTTTCTTAGTCTGTTGGAGCTATTTAATGTGTCCATATGTTTGCTGAATAATTGTTTTAACGTATTACAGGGGGAGAAAGATTGTCCCTACTATATGCGAACTGGCACCTGCAAGTATGAAACAAACTGCAAGTTTAACCACCCTGATCCTACAGCTGCCGGAGAATCTCGCCCGCAATCCGCATATGGTAATGGTAGGCCTGCATCATCACATGGTCTGCCAAAATCTCAAGACATTTATTCTGAAACTACAGAATGGAATGGTTATCAGGTACTTTAGTCATCAGTCCCATATTATAGTCTTGGGTTTAAATAACTATAATCACTTTTTGATATGCGAATTACCGTATTTTTTGGGATAATAGTTGGATCTTCTTGTGTTTTGACCTCTTTTCTTTTCATTCTCATGCCTTTTTATTCATGTTCGGCTCATAAAACTAATAATATGGTCCTACATTAAGAACTTAATGTGATATTCTATTATTATTTGTAAAGAAGTTAAATTTTTGAAATTTCGAATATTGATAACAAATTGTTGTCTGCATCAGTTGTGGTAATATGCTTACGTTTTCATATCGGTACGTCTAGACTTCTTATTTGGGTTCCCTATTAGTTTGTGGGTACAAGTAAGAATAGCCCCTTTATTTTGTAGAATTTATAGAATTATTGCCTGTTTTCGTTTGCATTTTCAAAAGCATGCTTTTCTCTTTAATTTTGTATTGGCCAAAACATGTTTAGGCTCCAGCATATCTACCACATAGAGGCATGCCTGCACCTCCACCTCCGCCATATGTTATGAACAACTCAGTGACTGAAACGAACTACTACGGACAATATGCACAGCAGAAGCAAGCTGAAGAATTTCCAGAACGACCTGGGCATCCTGTTTGCTTCTATTTCGCTCAAACAGGGGATTGTATTAATAAATCTAATTGCCAATATCACCATCCAAAAAACCATACTCCAGCGACCCCCTCATGTACACTCAATGACAGGGGCCTCCCTTTAAGACCAGTAAGTTCACTCTTCTTCGAACTGTTCCTTTTATACAGAATTCGTAACTATGGATTATGATCTCAAAAAGGTTTTTCACTTTGTGATACAGGTAGCACAGAAAGTAGGTTAGTTTTAACGAAACACTCCCGGTATTGTTCATTTTAACGAAAAATGACATTTTTACTCTAAAAAGTCACTCATGGTACTGTTTACTTTAGCAATGTACCAAGAGAATGTATATTACCGAGACTAAATTGACCTTGTGAAAGATAATTTGTAGTGAAAGTTATGGATATGTCTCTTTCAACATAGAAGGATTCTTAACTAACGGTTTCTCTCACGCCTCTCCTATATGAAATACTCGGTTTGATCAGTTATTGTGCTTCATTATTGCATGCCATCAATTACATAAATTTTCATCCTGAATTTGTTTCCAATCCAGGGTCAGAACATTTGCACACAGTACAGCCGCTATGGCATTTGCAGTTCTGGGCCAACCTGTAGATTTGACCATCCGTCATTATCAGGTTCCTTTCTGTGACTCGGAAACAGCAAACGGGGTACGGACATCTGGAAGTAGAAGTTAAACTGATGCCACAATTCCGCAACAGCCTGAGTAATGCGTTTTGCACGAAATGCCAACTAGGGCAGTGGATTCTTGTCACCAAGGACGGGAAATCGCTTTGTTGTTGAGTCTTGGAAATGTACCAAACCTTCTCCCCTAGCTGCCACCGGCTTTTCAGATGTGAGAACTTAGTGGAAGCCGGAAATATAAATATTTCGTGTTTGATGTAATCTTACTAGAAAATACAAGTTAAATTCGGGGAGTATCCTCTCAGCTTTGCTTTGTGGTTATGGTCACTTCTCAATTGTCTTCGATTTGTTTGTTGCATAATCTTACCCAACAAAAGTGAGCAGTAAACTCCAGGTAATATATTAAATATATTTTACTCTTATTACATGATAATATATATATAAAGTGATGTTCCTTGTGCCCAATTATCAAACTGAGAACCACAAAATTCTACATATATTACAAATTTTTATGTTCACCAATCTTTTTTTTTTTTTTCATTCTACATTACACACAAGTATATGTAACAAAACATATTTATATCTATATAAGGAGGGGAAGTGTGTTGTTGCGTCAGACAGTCGGCAACCGGTACCTCATTTTTCCTGTTGAATCCCTATGATATAGAAAGCCAAAAGAATTAATGCATAAGTGAAAAAAAAAAAAAACTCTTCTTTATATATATGAGAGATTTGGTGTTCCACATCTTTCCCGGGCACAAGAAAAATCGTCTTTAAGTTGTTTGTAGCTCCTCCCAGTCCACCCTATTATTTTTGCATTATCACCTCGTCCCCATAAGCAATTGTGGATTCGTTCAGCCACAGCAAAACCATTTCTTCTGCAATATTCCATCCGAAATAGAGTCAATGAAATTGAATGATCATTTAAAAAGCACTTACGCTTCTAAAAAAACACTTAAAATGTTTTTATGGCCTAAATGAAAGTGCTTTTAAATAACTCAAAGCATTTTTAGATCACCGAAAGCTTTGTCAATTTTGCTTGACAAAAAAAGCTAATAGTACTTATGAGTTCAGAAAAAGCACTACAAGTGCTTTCTAGAAGCAACACCTGTGTTCATCATAAAGCATTTCTTAAACACTTAAAATTTTATTGAATATTTCAGTGTGCTCCTAACAGAAGAATTGCTTAAGAGCGGACATGCTTTTTTAAATAAGCATTTCCAAATGGCCTCTTGAAAACCCATAAGCACTGTTAACTTTATCCGTCAAATGTTATTAGAAGTTTGGTTATTTGAAAACGTTTTTAGCTAAGAAGCACTTCCAAACAGGCTATACAAACAGAAGCATATATAAATTTCAAATTTCATGAGCAGCTTCTCTAGGGTTTGTTACCTTTGGGGGAGGATACTTGGGATAGTGCTCATTGACAGTGTTGTATCCAGCACCATTTCTTAGGCTGCCGTCATTTTTTCGTGGGGTGACGATCTTCACTTGAGCCGCGCTGGTCTTCTTCTCATCTCTGGCCTTGTTGAAGATAACAGTAAATCCTTCAGCTGAAGCTGGGTTATTTACGTCCCATTCCCCGAACTTCGGCAGCGGCCGACCTTTATCCTGCTGAAATTTAGAAAAAACAAGCTCCCATTAGTATCTGCTACACTAAACTAGCTAGATGATCTGCCTCATCTTGATGTTTTGTTGCCTGTTAGTCGGTTATATATACACAGATGCACACGCGTGCACACATACACATATATACATCCTATGGGTCTGTAAATTTGGACGGAAAACATGGTTTTGATGATGAAACCAAATCAAAATGTCGCCACATATATCCCTCCATTCTTCACCTCCTTATTTTCTCTAACCTTCACCTTCCCTCAACATCAATCCTTCGCGTTTCTTGCATAATTGCATGTATGCGCGCCATTAAACAACTGCGTCCGGTCTTAGAATTTACTATTTATCTTGCTGATGTGCTAATCAATAAACTTAAGGAAAGAATCATGAACAAACTAGACTGTAATATTTCAATTGCAATCGAAACATGTAAGGAGTATCACATTACGATCGTTATCATTAAATCGATTTGGGGCAATGATTTTGCGCTGAAAAGGAAAAACGAAAAGAATGGCTCGACGGAAGTTTATCCATGCATACGTTTCCAGTCATACATGATACATTGCAACGCTAGGAATTAATCATAGGAAGAACATGCATGGCCTTTAGTACATTACAAATGAAAACCTTGAATTCCTACAAAACTAAATACAACCTAAAAATATCCAATATTCTCCTTGATCTTTTCTGTCCTACGAAGTTTTCAAGAACTCACATAAGAAAATGGAAAAGAACAGAATTCGGTCAAAATATGCAAATTATATCCCGATCTGTAACCCTAAATTTCCAAACATATATACATATGTATAAAGAAAAAAGAGGGAAATTAAAGAATGAAAAAAGAAGATGAAATGGAAGAAAATGATTTACCGAAGCCATGACGGAGGAAGGCAGGAGCTGCCGGACGGGATGGTTGTGGAGGAGGAAGGAAGTTTTACAAGCAAGATAATATCGAGGGAATGGTGCAGACAGACTCTAGAGAGAGAAGAAGGTGCAATTTGTTGGGCAATTTTAGGAGACAAAATGAAGAGCCTTCTTGTTAATCTTGTTGAACCCTTTTTGTTTTCTAGAATCAAACTAAAATCGTAGATCATGTGTTGTACATATATACATATATGATGACTAGCACTATTCATATATTATATGGGACCAATAATAAACTAACCACCATGTAAATGATATTGGTCAACAGGAAAGTCGAAACAAGGATCTCAAGTGCAAGGACGAATCAAACACCTTAAAAAGATATAACTAAAAGAGAGGTACGTACTAATCAAGAAAAAAGAAAACCACACATCCTTGTCCACGTTTCACTCCAATTTTGCATTTTAAACAGATCATGTCATTTTAAAGTTTTTACTTAGCATTGTGTTTTTCGCGTAAAAACCAACCACAAATGCTTCATGCTGTATATGTATTTTATGTTTTGAGACAAACCTATAAGCCGTGATTAACAAATCTGTAAGGTTGAGTCTTATCCTAGGCATTGATTGACCCTTACTTTCATCGCATCACTTCCAAATCACTATGTAATCTCCATTAAATTGATTAAATATTCTCTCTTTTCCAATCAATTTATTCATCCAAGCTCCACACAATTTCGGAATCTAACCAACATAAATTAATCTTTTTTTTCCAATTATTTTAATCATTTGAGCACCATAAAATTTTGCAATCTCTTATAAATCTTAACATGTGAAACGAGTTGCGTTGTACATGCATGTTAATTTTGCCAATAGTATTCGTGTTTGGATTTTCCACCTGTTGGTATTCTCTCCCGTACATTTTTTTGTTTACGGTTAAGCAGTTAAGATTTAACCAATGAGATTAAATGATCGACCGTGTTGATATCGTCCCATTAAAATAATAATAATTAACATACATCCATCTCTCTTTGGGCCCAAAGCAAGTTCATAAGAGCAAGTCCACTCGTTTTGGGAGCGCAAGGGTATGTAAATTGTCCTCTGAAAAGTGATTGTCTTTTGAAAAGTGATTGTCTTTGTGCAGCTCCACCCCTTGCTTGGCAAAGGCTTGGGTAAAGGCAAAGGCTATTTATAAATATTTTTTTTTATGTCTTCTAATGCGCACCTAACGCTCAAGGAAAGCAACGTCTTCCACGATTGACCAATTTGCCTTCTCACTTACTTGAGTGAGAGCCCTTCTCCCGACCCTTACTACCCAACATGAAAGTGGACAACTAATGCGGTAAAAAATGATTTGAAAAGTTGGAAACAAATATAGGAGATTATAGTACAACTAAGGGTTGTGATGTGGTGTGGAGAATGGAGAAGATGGTTGGGTATTTATAGAATATAAGAAGAAAAAAAATAATTTCCTTTCTATATTTGCTGTTGGATTAATCCTGATTGTTGATTTCTCCAGTCATTTGAAATCAAACGCACCAAAACGTGTCAGAACGGAATTTTTTTCATTTTTCTACCATTGGAAATCCAATAGTCTAGATCATCAGGCTTGGAAATCCAACGACTCGCGCCACATCCTAGAGTGGTGGGGCTCTTATGTTGGAGATGCCCACTCTCCCCATGCACGTCTAATACACGCGCCAGACAGAAAAAAAATATCCATCATAACTAACATCATGCTGACATCAACCTTACCCACTGGCACAAGACCAAATTTAAATTGCTCGGACATTTAGGCGGGCTTTGCATGGCCCACCAGTTGCCTCTTGAATTTGGCCCGATGGAGATGCATTTGGAGGTTGAAGGGCAATTTCTAAGCCCAAGCCCGCAGCCGAAAGCGGGCCTTCCATTCAAACGCTTCTCTTTATAAACCCAAACCTTAAAAGACCTGCAAAAAAATCGAACCCTAGCCGAAACCCTAGCAGAGGAGAGCAGGAGAAGCAAAGCAAGCAGAAATGAAGTACAATCCCCGCGTCACCAGCTCCCGGCGGAAGAACCGCAAGGCTCATTTCACCGCGCCGTCCAGCGTGCGGCGGGTGCTGATGAGCGCGCCCCTCTCCACCGACCTCCGCTCCAAATACAACGTCCGATCGATGCCGGTGCGCAAGGACGACGAGGTCCAGGTCGTGCGTGGGACCTACAAGGGCCGCGAGGGCAAGGTTGTCCAGGTGTACCGTCGCAAGTGGGTCATCCACATCGAGCGGATCACCCGGGAGAAGGTGAACGGTTCCACTGTCAATGTCGGCATCAACCCCTCCAAGGTCGTCATCACCAAGCTCCGCCTCGACAAGGACCGCAAGTCTCTGCTCGACCGCAAGGCCAAGGGCCGCGCCGCCGCTGACAAGGACAAGGGCACCAAGTTCACTGCCGAGGATATCATGCAGAACGTCGATTGATTTCGATCGATTTCATTTCGGTTTGTGTTTTTGTTAGTTAAATGAAAGTAGTAACTGTCAAGTTAAGCACTTTAGTCGGAATCACTTTTAATTTGAAGTATGCGTTAACGGATTTGGTGTTTAATCGGATCTTCGATTTGAGACATGGATGGATTTGTGCTTTTTTGACATGATATATTATATTTTGGTATTCCAAGCAAAGCAGTTTCGCTATATATTGATTGTTGATTGCATTTTAATTTGTTGCTTGAGTTTATTATTGCCGTATGATATGAAGTTTATGTCGAAATCAATGGATTGTTGATTGCTTTCGGATGTAATTTATATGAGTGGTTGAGAGTGCTGATTCTGCAGGTAATATTGGTCCTGTTAATGGCCTTTGAGTTAGATTTTTCGGAGCAATGCTTCTTCGACATTTTTGGTTGATGTTTTTAATTCGAATGACTTGTTTTGGAACATTTGTTTGTGACCTAGGATATACGGGGGTGTCGGGACTCTGAATTGTGAACCAAGTTGAACTTCTCGTATTGGTATATCGTTTCGCTGATTTGTATTAGTTTGTTGTATTGTTAGGTAGATTTGGGGGATTACTTATGGGTTTAACAGAGTCATTGTCTGCTTGTTGTAGTGAGCTATATGAGAAGATGAAAGAGCTGAATCTGCATCCCGGTGTAAGCCCTACTAATTTGATTCGGACCATTTTCTTGGGCGCATTGTCTTGTGCATTTTTTATTGAGAATTAAAGTTTCTGCGAACTTGTTTTGGGATTTTTGTTTGCTAAACTGAATGTACACTATTGGTTTCAAATTGTGAAGTTCTCATACTGATTACCGACTGATTTGTCTTGATCGTTGTCAATTTAGCGATATTGGGCGGGATACATGTGGCCTTAGTTCTTCATACAGACACCGACTTAGGGCTGGTTTGGTATTGCTGTGCTTTGAAAAAAAACTGCTGTGAGAATAAGCGGCTGTGAAATAAATCAGCAGAGCGTTTGGTAAACTTTTTTGTAAAAGTGCTTTTGGAAAAAAAAGCAGTCTGATAGTGGGTCTTTTCATTAAAAGAGCACTGTAGCTCCGTGTGCTTTGAAAAAAAGCCAGTTTTCCAAAGCTGCAAATAGCAGCTTCAGCTTTTTCCTTTGATTTCAGCTTATTCTAACAGCAGCTTCCAAAATAAGCCTTTTTTTTTCAGTTTACCAAACACCTAAAACTCTCACAGTTTTTTTTCATAGGTGTTTTTTTTTTTAAGCACCTCACTCCCAAACTAGGTCTTAGAACGGGTATAAGGTTTGTAGGCTTTGGTTTGTGGCCATAGATTTTTCTTCAATGCAAGTTCTTTGTCCTTCATCTTTTGGATCATCTTTGGTTCTATGCATTCGGATATATTTGAACTACGTTTCCGTTTGAATCCAGCTAGCCCTGAAAGATGCGTTTTCTTGCTAGTCTCATGGACTCATTGAAGCATATGTGGAATTTGATAGCAAGAAGTTTTATCTCGCGGTCTTGGGATTGAAAGTTCACTTCGTTTATTTGACCAAATTTTGTGTTTTTGCCTAACTTGTCTGTTTGGTTGTTGGCTCTTATTTTTCGATGTTTTAGTTGGTCTTTGATCGCATCTCTTGTGCGACGTTAGTTTTATATTCATCATAGTAATTTGGTTGTTTGAATGAGTAGTTGAGTTCACCAAATTTTCTGTAATTTGCAGGATTTTGTTAGTTCGTATTTCTAGTCGAGTGATAGATCCTTCCCCTCATTTCGGCACCATAAAACTTCGTCTTACATTACAAGTCGTTTAAGAGCATTCATTCTTGCCTCGTGATCCCGAGTTTGAGTCCTCCCTCTCCTAATATCGATTATAACAAAGAGAAATGCTAAGAAGATTCTTGCAAAACTTTCTCGCAAATAGATGACCGAGGGCCCTTCTAGATAGAGCCATGTTAAGTCACTTCGATTGCTCCCTTATTGCGATAGTCTCATGAACTATGAGGCAACAGAGTTCGCATAGATTCTCACTTCCTGAGTAACCTTGGCATCTCTTAAAAAAATAAAATAATAAAAGTGAAATGCTAGGAAGACTCAAAGTGAGATTCTCCATATATTACCCCTTCACCTCACGTAACATTTTTGACATAATATTTTATAATGCAACAGGAAGGAAAATTGAATGGCGAATCCCCTAATTATATAATTCATATTGAAGACTGATCCAATTTATGATTAAGGATTATGACAAAAAGGAAAAAATGGCACAAAAACGTCACAAGGGCTATCTTGTCATTTTACCAAAAAGGGGAGTCCTACCCCAATACAGTCGCCGTCATCAAATGATCAAATTCACTATATAACATTCTCAATCACAGCTACAATTTTTTACAACCATATATATGTACGCAAATAACCGTTCTACCCTTTGCCGTACCCAAAAAGTACAAGATCACACGAGAGATGCCGATAAAACATATACAACTTTCTGAGCAGTTGCGGTGGCCAAATCTTTTCAGGGGAGTGTTCCGATTAGACGTCAACATTGGCTTTGTTTCCGGCGAGGATGAGCGATATTTCCAACCCACGGCTAAATGCTTGGTTAAAGAGAAGTCGAGACTGGAAGGTGGAGATGAAAGGGAACCAGGACAAGAACGCTATAGGAGCAAAAATGAGCATCCCCATACCAGCATCGTACATCCTGGCAAACTCCCTCACCGAGTCCCATAAACCTAGACGCCTGACGATGCTCTTCCAAGTGACCGCTAGCTGTTTTATGCACAACCGAAACAGCTTAACAAAACGTTGCCAAATGACCGTGTATATAGAATAACGCATGCAAGGAATGGATATAAAGTTTAACTTACGCATAATATGGCCCATCCGGTAGGAATGATTGCGAGCAGGCTTGCAAACAGGTCAACTATTGAGAGGTCGGTAAATATTACAAGAAGAGCAATAACCGCGACAAGTCCTAAGGATGCCACACCCTGTATAAATCTCATCACGAGCTGAAAGTTGGCGGACTTTTTGGGACTGAAGCTGAAGACCTGGAATGCAAAATAAATTCAGTCACCAAGAGTATGAGCTTAATTAAAATATATCGAGCATACCCAAAAGCTCGAGGCAAGGGGTATGATAACTTTCTTGGCACAAACCTTGAAAATCAGGACAACAGTCACCAATACAACCCAAGAGTAGCCGTAAATCTGGATCAAAACCACAAGACAAAACTGTCAAGATAAAGAGCGAACGATGCTAACAATCGAGAGAATGTCCATGCAAAATCACAAAAAGGTGAATTACTAGACATTAGAGCTGAAGCTGTATGCACATTCAACTATGCACTATAGTATCAGTTGGAACTATCAGAGTCGTAATCATCTCTTGAGTACAAATCAAAATGAAATCACAACATGATTCTATATTAAGCTCGTAGTATGAGATCAAATGTAGACAGATTCAGTTCATATCTGAGTTGAACACCCATCTCCAGAGCATGCCCAATCTACCAACAGAATTCTCCTAAACTTTTTGTTTCCTCTTTTTATTTATCTTTTCAGTCGATGCACATTTCCCATAGGATTTCCTAAAAGAAAGATTCGGTTGGCAAGGTGTACAAGGAAATACTTTGGTTGACTTTGTTTGCACTGATATATCGTTCATTTGAATGTTAAAAAAAAAATACAGAGGATATGAAGTGTACCGCAAGTGATGTGTCCTTTGCAGTGATATGGAGTTTGTAGACAACGCCGTATTGAAACATGAAGAATCTCAAGCTCAAAATTGTTTCCAATATACGACCTCTCAGTGTTTGAATATGCATCTGCACAAGCATAAAGTCAGCTTTAACACATGACATAAATAAAACAAAGGCAACAAAGAAAAAGTGGTCTTGAACACACAACAAAAACAAACGAGGGGACCATTCTATAACATAAAAATTAAAATGTAAAGATCACATGCAACATATTCAGACAAACAATGATTAACATATTACAACAACAACCAAGCCTTATCCCACTAAGTGGGTCGGCTGGATCAACAAATTGTGGCTGAAAACATATTCCTAAAATAGAAAGTCGAAATAAGATTGAGGCAGAGGCAATGTTTTCATAACAGATACTCTTGCTACTCATCATTCAAGAAAGATGGCCAGCTCTATGCTAGTACTGCTCTCCTCGACACCAGTCCAAAGGCAAAAAGAAAACGAAACAAAAGGCTAGACGAAATTTAGCTCCACGGTCGGGTGCAGTTTCCTTGATATTTGGATATTAAATACACGACAATGTGTTTACAACAGAGATCACCTAAAGTGTACCACACAGATCTATACAACAAAGCAACCTACAGTCCTAAACGAAGCTAGATTAAAGAATTAACATGAAAAAGCCTCAGTCTAAAATAATGGGACTTTAATCAACCTATACAGATAATTGCAACATGAAAACTTATGTACACACGAAAAATAAATAAATAAACTTATGTACACTACAACAGATAACAGAACAAACTTTAATAATAATAATAATAAATAAAACTTAAAAAAATTAGAAAAACAGAAACACCACTTTTGTTGAAATTCTATTGTCATTTCAGTTACAAACCTGCTCCTCATCCCACCAAGATTCCCAACTATGCTCTCCCTTAACTCCTACTCCGCCTCGGTAAAGAAGCCAACCGGTCCAATCATCAAAATCTTCCACCGTCCTGTTTAATTAGTAAGAGAGCATCTCAGTTGTTTCAAAAGAAGAACAGCTGCACATACACGTACCTTACAAATAGAAAGTTAAATAAAAATATAAACATACTTTTGCCACTCAAAACCAGACGGATTAAAGATATAGGGAGCAAACAACCAGGAGATGACAAGGAACCAACTGCTGAGAGTTAGCAAAATGTAAGAAACAGCACCACCATCTGTGTACCCATATGCAATGTAAACTATGAGAAGTAGAGCCACTTCAAACCTGCAAAATTAAGACATGGATCAAATGAGCTTAACAAAAGAAAAATGAAAAGGTTTAAACAACTTCACAAATATAAGAACCCCTCATCCAAAAATTAAAGAAAGTGGAAAAGAAATAATGTATTTCATCACTGGAAAATACCACTTACGCTTTGACAAAATGACTCCTCGAGTAGAGCCTATAATTCTCAGCAAACTTTATGTGCTTGACAACAAAGCCTCTTCCAGTTGCTCGGTACTGTTGTTGAAATGAAAATACAAGTATAAACCATCAATTCCATACAATAAGACATGGATAAACAAAAACAGAACTTTTAAGAAAAGGATGAACCAAATACATACTTTTGCACCTCCATGGAGAATGGTGCGCCCAAAATAATGAGTTTTAGTTCCCAATGAGAACGTGAAGAACACAGAACATAACTGAAGCTGCATTGTGATAAAACTGAAAACCGCCTGTAACACAAAAGGTTTTCAATTGCAAATGTTATACCCTAGAATTTTAAGTGCACTGAGTTTAAACTATATGTTCTTCCATCAACCCCCTATTTTCAAGGGTATTAAATGTTATCTTTACGAAGTTACAAATATAATAAAACATTTTGAAACACTGACAATAAAAAACTTCCAAAATATTTCCAATGCAGATTTAAACCATGGATATTATTTTCTAACTTGAACTCAAACTCAAAGGGTTTCAATATGTTGGATATGAGCTCTAGTTCAGACATTAACACTAATAACCGGATTCAAATTAGCATACCCAGGAGTCCCTTATCAAATTCAACCTACTGACAGCTATAATCATGGATATAAATCAGAGAGCTAGAAGCCTAAACCTAGAATCAAAACAAGCTCTAGAACATAGAAAAAATTATTTATTCTCGTAGCAGAAAAAATCAAGTGCAAAGTAAGGGTACACTTAGCTTAACATCATATTCCTTACTTTCACCTACCTCCTCATTTGAGTTTGTTGTCTTATAAAAGCTAAAAGTGTGTTGATGCACAAGATTGGTTTAACCTTGGATCAACTTAGACCCGACCGTAAAACCACACAAATGCACCAGAACACGAGATATATCGTGGATCACCCCAAGTGGGAGATACGTAAATGTAGGTTACATTGTACATGGAGGCTTGTTGCCTTGTTGAGAATGAATCCCACATTGATGGGAGGAGGGGCCTTGCATGGGCTTACAAGAGATTGGGCTACTCTCCATATTGCCAATTGGTTTTATGGTGGAACCCCAACTTTCTTCATGGTATTAGAGCAGGTTATCCCATGTGTGAAGCCAAACGGCCACACACACTCCACATCACCCCATTGTATTGTCCACATGTTAGGCTTGAAAATTCGCCACACGTGAGGGGGCGTGTTGAGAATGAGTCCCACATTGATGAAAGGAGGGACCTTGCATGGGCTTATAAGAGGTTGGGCTACTCTGAATATTGCCAATTGGTTTTATGGTGGAACCCCAACTTTCTTCATGCCTTTGAGAGAGTAAAGTAGCTTGGGTTTTTAATGAAAGACTAGGTTGAGTCCTCGGAAATGAGGATGAGGAAGCCCATCTATAGGACAACGGTTTTGCCCCTCCCCTTTCACATAGCTCATGTGAGCTAAATAGTGAGGCCCAAATATGGTACAACAAAAGATCTAGAATAACTAACTCTATGAACTTCTAAAATCATTTCCAATCCAACAATAAAACTATGGATTTTTTATCGAATCAAACTCAAAAGTTAAAATCTGTTCAGTATCAGCTTTAAATCAGATACCAATATTAATAAATCAGATTCAAACTAGGATACTAGTATACATGCTTCTCTTCTATGAACTCCTTATATTTCTCGTATCTTGAATCCTTGTTCAAGTTATCTTACGGAATTTCTTTATATCCTAAATCCACTATGAATAGGAAAGTAATCTATTCTGTTACAGATAGGGACATAAAATATGAACATACACGGATGAGAAATAAATAGACTAACCTTCAACAATCCCAACTCAAGTATAAAACCCATAATCATTGGAACTGCAGTAAAAATTCCAATCTGGACCAAGAATTGTGCATTGAGAACAGCATCTAATGCTGTGTTACCCGACAATTTTGCTTGCTTCGCAATTGCACGATCAATTCCAGAGAAAGCCTATAAGATTTAACAAAAAGGTATCATCTCCAATGCATTTATAAAAAGTAATAGGAAATAAGCTGGTTCACCAAAACTTTTCCCATCCACTTGACAAAATTATCTTTTCTCCAATATGGTTTAAGTTACCACTTACCAGATAAGCCCTTCCGTATAAGAATATGTATACTATGAGAACAGTCATCTGCATTACAAACCATTTTTTATCACGAAATACAAATATGAAGAATAAAAAACAAAAACTAGAATTTTGCAGGATTCAAAAGCAAAGTACCATTGTGCAGACGTAGAAACCAACAGTGGTGTAAAAGAAAGAGAACATTCTGAAAAAATCAAAAAGTTGCCCAATCCTGTACACATCCCTACTTAGGACTTGCTCCCCATTTCCTCCTGCTACTTTCCCTTCAAATAATGCAATCTGATTTAACCCGACGTCTCTTCCTTTCCCAACCTACACAAAGAAGCACGTTATCAAGAGACCAGAAAAGTATTCTTCACTTAACTGGACAACAACACAACATTTGCTTAAGTATGGAACCTGAATGTATTCGTGGTGTGTAATGTTACCCTGCCTCAATGTGGAGTTGAACCCTGCAGAATTTGTTTTAATTAAGTTGACAAGACCAGATTAAAAGACACAAGAATGAAGCATAACAAAACTCATCATTTGAAACTCCTATAAAAAAAAAAAATCATTTTCTTCAGCGAACATCAAATCATTAAGGTTAGGAAAAGAGCAAAACATTCCCAACTATAGATGCACACGGACATCAACTATAAAGCATCTCTATAGTGTATCCACCTAAATTCTAAGACCGATATACTGAATTTAAAGTTATTTTGGTGTGGGGGGGGGGGGGGGGGGTAAAATGTTCCAAAATTTCAGTAACCTAGAGGCATCAGTGTAGCCATTTACAAAACTAATCAGTATTGCTAGCAGATATAAGAGAAATATTACCAGCATCTTATATGCTTACCTCCAAAAATATCTTCACTAATATTGATAACACGTGACGATTTACTAATCCCACCTCGGGTAGTGTGGAAAATTCGGTCAAACACATCAGGGTGTCCATAGTGCATGCGAACTCTGCACATTAGAGAGAACAAAACTCAAAACCAATGCCAGGAAAGAAAACAAACCAAACCCATTGGGTAACCATATATTCAAAATGTTTGGTACAAACAAGGTCAAGTTACAAAATACTAACTTGAGAGGATATGCTAAAACTCGTTGAGCCAAAGTCACAAAGCTAGTCTCTTGATTGGACATGAACCATGCTAAAGATGAAACACTGCATGGATACATGGATACATATAACACACATGTAATCAATTATGCTAGTAATAATAATTTTGGAAACAAACCTTTAAAAATTAAAAAAATAAAGACTGGAAGAGAAGCTGGGCAAACCTTCCAGTAAATACGTGCTCTCGCACACCAAGAATAGTTGGATGTCGAATGCCATGTTTTCTGCGAAATTCCTCAAGGAGATTTCTCATTTTCATTGCCTCCTCAAGGTAGTTGTCCTAAAGAACCAAATAAGAGCATATATCAATCAGCTGTTATATCCTCCTCAATTGTGGCAAAGTTGAAAACTCGTGTAAAGTTAGCCTTATCCTAGTGTCAAATTGCACGTTATAAAAAAAACAAAAATTATAGAGAGAGAGAGAGAGAGAGAAGTGACATGTTTAGGGTGCATGAATTCATTATTTACATAATGTAGTAACAATCCACTAAATTAAACAGCCATATAGGAAGCCAATGAGAGTGTAAAAAACAAACGCTAACAACAAAGAAAGCAGCAACACACTCAGGCACAAACAAACACCCAATGATCAACTGGTAACCTGGTTCATGTCAATAGTCTGAACAGCTTCCCCACGAGTGAACACTATTGCATGGTTTTGATTTTCAGGCTTCCCTTCACCAAGCTTCGGATCACCAGGAAGTTTAATGGAGTATATTTCCTGTAATTGATATTAGTCAAAAGAAAAACACATGTAAGCACACAATGAGATTAATAAGTGCAATTATTACCAAACCCTTTGTACTATTCACCTAATAGAGTCAATTTATAAATGTAGCCCCTCAGCCAATAATTTGAGTTTTCAGATGGGATGCTTTCATTAGAGTCATCTAGGATGACAAAAAGGTTAATAGCAAAGAAAATTGATTCTAGAGTATAGACTACAGAAGACCTTAAACTGGACGGAAGAAAAAGAGAGGGAACAAAACTCAGAGTACCTGATCCTTTCCATGTATATCGGCTTTTACAAGCTTTGAATAAAATTCCTTTGTGGTCTTTCCTTCACTTGCACCACTCTCCTCAACGTGTATATATGCAACCCGAAGGGCTTCATTCCTAGTCAAATGTAAATTGATGATAGTATCATACACAAGTGAAAAATAAAATACCTACACCACCATCCCGTTTCATAAAAGATAGGTTCAGGGAAACCAACATTGTCTAATTGTAAACATATGACTTGGCATCCTCAAAGAGTTGAAGAACTGTATGCAGACATCTGATATATGATTGGAAAATAACAGCAAGCATACACCTAGGAGAGGATGTTTTCAACATGATATGAACCCAAGATGAAGGTTTACATACTTGACAGACCTAACTTACCGTTGCAGATGTTACTAGTGTACTGTCCTTATTAAGATATAAAAAGGGCTTGCCTTAAACCCAGAATTAATCCCATTGTTTACAAACTCATACGAAAGGGTCAACATAACTCAACTTGAGAGATCATTATATTAAAAGATTGTACCTCTGCAACAAAAGGGATATATCAGCAGCCTCCGGTGCCTTTCTCTGCTTTTGTTGCCCATAAATTTGGCATGACACCACATAAGTAAATTTCAAATCCGCTTGTGCACGTGATTCACGTGACAACTCATAACCTTGACTAGTGAAGACATCATTTTGCGGATAATCACCCACTACCAGTGCAGGAAGAAACGTTAAACTTCCACACATTGTTCAAGTGCTCACCCAAAGAAACTTGAAAGCAATTCAAATTTCAACAAGAAAATACCTCCAAACGATCTTCTTTCCATAAAACTCTGTAGCATTAAAGCCCTTCTATAATACATCATACCACGCACTGCAATTCAAGAACATTAAATCATTCGATACAAGTCAAAAAATAAACCAACCTAACTGACATATGATTATAAATATAAATGAACTACCAACAATGTTAAGTTTTTGAAACAAATGATAGCTATTATAGCAAGTGAAACTAACCGGTCCTGGCTAAAGTCTGCCCGCGATAAGATACCCAAAACCGAAGCTCCAAAGAATCACTTGAATTTTCCTGCAGCTCAGCATCCCCAGTAGACTCACCCCGACCAATCCGTTCCAAAAAGTTATCCCACTCATCTAAAATGAAAGACAAATTCTTAACCACCTTTTTTTTCTTTTTTTTTTTGAGAAGAAACGATAACATTTATTAAAATAAGTCACTTAATGTAAAATAAACAGAGAAACCAACTAATAAAATCAATGAGGTATAACTACATTCATGGAGAACAGGGATCCATCCCAAACAGTAAAATCTTTGTTCAGGATTAATTCATTCAGAGCTTGTTTAAGTTAAGTGACCAAAAGTCCAAAGTGATGTCCATCTTCAGCTGGATTATAACTAAGCCACCCAAGATAAAATGCACTTTGTAGAAGAAGCTTGGTTCATGCTCGCAATCAGTTTAGATGTAATTAATCAAGGCGCAAGAATCCTAGAATTTGGCTCCTATCAGCTCATATACAGTCCTACAGGACTGGGCCACGAATTTATAAACTTACTATATCTAATGGATTATCTGCACTTATACCTAACTCAGTCACATGACATAAAGGCAAAATATGGATAATGAATATGTTCTTGTGAAGATTTTAAATATAAATGCAGGATAACATACCTGGAAAAATTTTCTGAAGATAGAAAAGTATTGATATTCCATCCTCATTTTCAACTCGCAATTCGGAGGAACTATAAAGTACCGTCTCACTGTAGTACGGGGTGAAGACGCTGTTCTCAAACAAACAACAGATTTTCAAAATAATATAAAAAATAAATAAAACTGACAGGTAATGAAATTTCAGCTCACATGATGAAAATCATTTACCAGAAAGGAACCATTTCACTAACTGGCTTTGCTAAAGGCATGTCCATAAACAATGAATTTGTAAAAAACTCTAATCTTCTTCTTGCTTCAAGATTTTTTGGAATATTTGCTGCAGAATCCTTTACAGTGACAAGAAGGTGTAACCGCTTAACCAGCTCTTTCTGTGGCAACAGATACAAAAATATATACAATATTAAAATCCCTGAAATTTTGAATACGTATAAAAAGGCGTAGATTTTTTTTCCCTTTTTATCTTCCATTCAATGATGCTTACAGTTTCTGGATCATTGGGCCACTTTATCCTGGAAAACAAGCGCCCTTCATTTCTTGCTTTTGCTAAAAGGCTCCAAGTGTCAAGCTGCTCCCTGGAGCATTTAGAAGGGAAAGGATAGGTAATTATAAACATCACAAGAAAATAAAAATCCTGCTTAAAATTTAAAGAGAACAATTCACATACCTCAAATCAGATGACAAAAGGTCATGAGTAACAACATCATACAGCTCAAATACAGATTTAGCAGCACCTTTTGCAAGTATATCAGTTTCATTGCGTATCTGACATAAACCATCCATGTCAATAACAAGACATTACAAAATCATATTAAAAGGATAAAATGACATGATATCTAATAATAAACCTCAAAACATTCAACAAGCTGTGTACTTAAATGGCAAGAATTAAATAATATAGAAACTCTAGCTACATGTTCTGTAGTAGCAAGACGTGAGAGAAAAACAATTGGAACCAAAACTTTACATAAAACAACCACATACAAAGGAGTGACTGACAAATTTGCCACAACAAGCACCAAATGAGAGTTCTAAACTATTAAACAATATGAAATGTTGAGTGATGCAAATGGTCAAAGAATATACCAGCAGCCCAGTTAAAGCTGTAAGTTTCTGTAACACCTGGGGAAGCTTCTTAAGAATTAAAGTTACAAGAAGAGAACCCTCTATAATACTGTTGTTGATCTCGCGGTAGATCCTTTCAACCCTACCATAAAGAAGGCAGCACAGAAAACTCAACAACTTGACAATCATGATATGTAACAATCTGACATTTGCAAAAGAAGAATAACATTGTAAATAAAAAAGAATTAATACCAAAGTCTCCCTTCACCATCAACCAGAGAATATAGTATCTTTTCAATACTGTAGTAGACTTCCTGAACTGCATATGCCATGTACTCATCCCTGCATATTCTATTCCAAAGATCTGTCTGTGTATCTTTGCAGTCCAAAGCCAAATCAATTGCCAGCAAGATCTGTAAAATTACTAAAATATAAAAACAAGTAAAGAAAGAAAGAGGATTTATACTACAAAATGCAACTGGCTACATCCATATTTCCAACTGAAATCAAAAGGTCATACCTTACTGCTCAGAAGAAACAAAGGCCATTGAACCAATCTTAGACTTCCTGTGTTGCTAGGCATACAGAGCAAATCCATCTCCCTGGAGGATAAAAAACACACAGGTTCAAGGCATACCAACCATAAAACAAAAACAAACTGGAGTAGCAGAAGAATAGCATTTGATATTTTTCTTCTCATTGCAAGTAGCAAGCCTCAGCATATTACCTATTACTAATAAAATCCTCCTCTCGCAAACTTTTAATTATCTCGTTCCAAAATGGAGAAAACATGGCTGCATACATCTTGTTTGAATCTTGAGAATCCTGAATGAACCAACTCATACCTCAGTGCCAAAAATTTCATAGCAGGAAGAACAAAAAGGGAAAACAAAAGTGGTTGCAGTAACAAGAACAGAGAAGATTGCAGAGCCAAACTTGAAAAATAACCACAAAAAAAGAAAAAAAAAATTACAAGTGACACTGAATTTTAAGATACAAACATTTGTTGGAAGTCGTCAGTTAATCTCAATACAAATGGATTTTAACAGGATGGAAGTTAGATATTTTCATTTTAAATCCATCCCCCAACCGGAAAACAAAATGAAGTGTCCCAGATGCTGCTGGCATATCTTATTTGACAGAGTGAGAAGTTAACATGTATAGAAGCTTTTAACGTGTGTCCCACTGTCCTTGCACAAATAAAGACTTGTAGTGAAGCCTAAAAACCAATATGTAACTCTAAATAACTCTAGGCATCCTAAATTACTTTCATAGAGCAGAAACTTGCAGCAATAAGTTGTGCTAACATGGAATATGAATCATCTAAAAATTAACTGAATCAGTAGGGGAAAGAAATCAGCTTAAAAAACTCACCTGGGATGACTGACTGTTAAACGGCAACCTGAAGAAGTGAATTGAGATGCAAGTTATAAACAAAAATGACAAAGGGAAATGTAATTTCGATTACAAGATTTTTGAAAATGACAGTGATCAAGATCCAGTTGCGTCACATGGCTATCAAGTCGCATATTAGTATCCTACACAATCAATCATCTTATTATACTAAAAAAAAATATATATCAGCAAGATTCCCATAAATATAAGAAAATGCACTCGAGTATGAAGCATTTCTTTTAAAATTGATGACTTTCTCATAAGTATGTGGACTTCATTGTACCCTCAATGATCACACCATCAGAATTTGATGGAATTTATATCAAGTGAATAGCAAGTAACCTCCTATTGAAAGATGGCAAGTAAACCTTTAGAGTTAATTGACTCTATCGAAAAGCTCATTAATGATGCACTTCAGCTTATTCTCGAGCACATTCATACCACATTCAATTATATTTCTAAAAGGGGGAAAAAATTGTGCGCAAATTTGACCCCAAGCCAATGAGGCTCCCCGCTTTTTGAGGAACGGGGTGGGGTGGGGGGTTGAACCTCCATCGTACGCAGCCTTAACCTTGCTGTGTGCAAATTTAATATACAGAACAAATCTGCATGAAACTAAAAGCGGCAAAGGAAATTGATAACAATGGTACAAGGTCAAAAATTCAAATCACTTCAGAGTATCACTCTAGTGCTGTCAGGAAGACCAGCATTTTAATTTAGTACCACAAGTTTCCCAGCCACATAGTGCATATTTTAAAATTTCCAAGACCTGTACACCTTCAACCAAAAATTGCAGAAGTATGAGAAAAGTAAACAAATAACCACCTTCTATTTTGTGAGACGAGATTCTTGGCAAAAGCTTCTGGAAAACTCTCAAAGCGTTTATGCACCATTTCAATCGAACGTATCTGCCACAAACAAACAACAGACAATCAACCCTGTAAGAAGTTGTGATGAATTGCATGATGAAACAAATGTAAGGAAAATAGAAAACATGAGAGCGAAAGAGAAGAATGGAGCCAGATGAGATGATAGAGCGAAGTATGTTAACCTACAATTTCAAATTTGTTTCTAGAACACCCATAAACTTAGAATAACACATTTATATATGTTTAATAATGAACAATACAAACAAAGAGCAGAAACTACCCATATGTCACACAGAAAGAAATTGCAACTATTTAGAGTAGATAATACCTCGCCTAACCGAGCTCTTGCACCGATCACACCACCAATAATGGCTGACAGGATTGTGTACCATATGTAAAAATCCATGAGATAGATCTGGACCATAGAACGTTATATTAGAACTGTGCATCCAAAGTAGATGCAATATGCACATTCTAAGACAGAAGGTGTTTTAATTCAAAAGGTAACAAGGGAGAAAGCCCTTGATCTGAGAAAGACAAGAAAAAGAGCACCTAACTTGAGGCACAACAGATTATTATGCCATTTTAAAATATTCCCAATGTCAGATTCCAAAGAATCCAACTTTCTAGTCTAACATAATACATCTTCATGAAGTAAATTCAACCCTCTCATTAGAAGTCTGAAGCTAAAGAAAGAAGATACTCACACCCACAACAGGAGCCCATAGGCAAGCTACCGTCAATGCATTATTGTTATCTGCAAAAACAGATGTATACATCAATAACATGCAGCAACATTCTATTCCAAGAACTATCAATCCCCTAAAGAAACATCAAGAACAGGGGAATCATTAATTATAGACAAGTATGTTCACAGAAAATGAAAAAAAGTTACTCTTAAGCTCACAAATAAACAAATGTTATGATTTAAAAAATAACTGCTATTGCGAATCAACATGATATTTGTTTTAATATAGGAGACCCCTTATCACTACAACCATATCATGATACAATAAAGCGCCAAACACATGATCAGATAATTTGCACAGAATGAAGAGAGCAAGAGACAATCAGTAGCAAGATATTCCACCGATAGAGTACATTTTGTAAATTCATCAGAATGACATGTATTACGATACAAATGCCAAGTACTAACACGTCAAGTTTAAAGTGCAATCTCTTGAAACACCAAAAGCTTCAAAACGTAACAAGCACCTTCCATAAGAGGATTGTTGGAAACCACTAGGGAAGATGTAGCGCTTTGTGGGCCATGTGCAGAAAGAGGAACAGTGAGAAAGGTGGTTTAACATAATTTTAATGTGAATCAGAGAATGTTGATAAAGTAGTCATCCTGAAGGTAAAAGTAGCTTCTTGACAACATGTCATCCCAATTAATGATAGACCAATAATTGCAGTTCCATAAGTTATGGGGCCTAAAGACGGCAATATCCCAGTTTTTGTCCCTTTCTAGTTTCTACCAGAAAACAAAAAATAGGCTTTGGATTGAGTTGATTGTTGACGTCAAGCAACAAAGTACTAGTGAGCATAAACAAGAACACAGAAAGTAAATCAATGTTGAGAAACTCACTCTTTGACACAAAATCATGCCATGAGTATTGCAGAGATGGAAGGTCCACGATGATTTTGGTGGGTTCAACAAGAGGTTTAATCTGCAGTATAAATGATGACTCAAGTAAATGAAACTGTGTAAAAAGTAGAAGACAAATACAAGAAGTCCTAACGTTCAGGTTACACTACCAAGCAAAATCATAAATTAAATTTGATTCAAACTCACCCCAATCTAGAAAAACTACACTAAAAAGGAATATTTTAAAAATGTTTGGACCAAGATGCCCAAAGAGAAACTGAAAAATATAAATCTATGCCACCACCACACTTCCATTTCCCTTCCTTCCCATCAAAATATCCCGATCTCCAATCCAAACAAACATACATCTCATCTAAAATTAAATTCTTATATAATTTTATAAATCTACTACAGCCAAACACTAGACTTGTTGATCAACTGAAAAATATACTCATTGATCACTTGAACTTGAGGACGAGTAAAAGTAGCCTTGCCTGGAGAAAGTAGGTAAAGGTGAACTTGCAGATGAAGATCACCAACCAAAAGAGCACATACCTGCAAAAATTAGAATTTTTTGAAACAATATATGAGGCCCTTTTACATATATATGGTCTCTTGAAGAAATAAAAGCTAACCAACCAGCATATATGTCAACACTCGATTTGACATGCAGACATAGACAAAAATTAATATTTTGAACCAGGCCATCAAAATACATTGGCCGGAGTTCCAACAGAAATCTTCATCACAGAGTCCAAATTTGAGAACTCCAAAACCAAGAGACAAATATAAAGTGAAAAGGAATACAATAACCCTAACGAACTCGAAATGGCTTAGGGTGGCGACAAATATATCAGCACACCTAGAACATGAAAGGGAGTGACACCATAACTTACATACAATAAGTTAAAGAAGTTAGTCTCCCTTAAGTGATGACAAGCCTAGCCTAGCTGCAGAATTCTATGAATATACCAAAATATTGATACCTCATCTGAGAAGCAATAGAAAATATAAACCTAAATAATCTGGACACTTATATCATAGTAAGTCCAACTGGATGACAAACACTCAACAAGTTTCCTTTAACAGAAACAATATCTAGAAAGAGTATAGCCTATTTGTAATATGAAAATAAAATATGAAAACAAACTCTACTAAGCTTTATCTAAAGAATTGGTGTGCACTGAATGAGCCCCTTTCTTCCCAAGTTCCAAGGGACATTGAGAACTCAAGTCACTTGTGACTTTATCCCAAAATTTTTAGTGTCAGCTCAACTCAGTTACATCAGATTCTAAATAACAAGATCACATTGTCAACCATGACAACAAAAGAAATCAAGCTCAAAGCTGAACAGATAGTCAACAATAAAAAGTTCCAAATGCCCACATACCTGCAGTAATCACTCATCTTCTCATAAAGACCGCGTCCAACAAAGTAACGCTCCTGAAATACAAATTAAGAAAGCAGAAAACAAAGTCATCACCATTTTAGCCATAGCAAATTTAAAATTATTCGGTCACCATTTCAAAGTTCAAACCGAGAAAAGTAGGACTTGCCTGGTAAATCCACTTAAAAAATTGGAAGAAGGATTGATCAGACATCTCAGAAATTTTATGACATCCTGGAAACTTAAGCAATAGTGCAAGGACTATGCGCAGAGCAGCATAAACACCCAATACAATAACATATATCCGAAAGTAGAATGAATCTGAGTTTCTGTCATTTCTTTCATGCAGAACTTTCCTGCAAATTTATAAATTTCAATACAAAATTACAAAAGTAATAACAGATATCATGTAAAAATGTAGTTTGGGTAAACTGTCTAAAAGAAAGGAGACTCACAGATAGATATATGTCACAGCAACAGAGCTCAAGCCAAACCAGAAAAATCTAATTACAAGTCTAGAGACAGCCATGCCTCTGGCTGTGGTGTAAGCCCCAAACATGAGCACCACGTCCAGAAAACCTACAGCGACAGCACATCAGCCAACGAACAAAACAGGAAAAGAAAGAGCAAAAATAGACTAAGGTTTTGGGACTTAATTGCAAGTGTTGATCTGCAGATTGTTTGAAAAAATAAATAAACAAAAAGCAGAAACTTACTCTCTATGAAGTTCATGATAACAAAAGTTGGTCCAATGCTGAGGACTGTCTTTAAAGTATCCAAGTTGATGTGTCCATTAAAGGCTATAATTGCCAAAGCCTTCAGCATAGGAAATACAAGTTAGATTTTAAAAAATGTAGACATTTAATCCAAACTATCTCAGTAACCATATGTGGAAAGTTGGAACGCAAAATTAACCTGGAACATCAAAGCTAAAAAGATCCACAGGCGATGGAAACTTCTATACAAGTGAAAAAAGGTCCGATGCTCAACGAAAGTGCTTTTTCCGGTCTGCCATCCAAAGCAATAATCAAAAGCTAGGAGGAAACAAATGGTTTAAGCAAAAGGATGGCTTTCCACCTATATGATACAACTTACAAGCACTAAAAAGTGAGACCCAAAACAGAAAATCACTCCCAATATCATCTTTGTACAGAAGAGCCAAATGTTAAGGCCTTTTACGTAACTAACATATGTAATTCATCAAAATCTATTGCCCAGCCAAAACTGAATACACATGTTAATCACCAAAAAGGTTCAACATATCAATAACGAAAACAAGACTATGCACCAAGACTTTCATAAACAATTCATGTACCATATTTTCATCATGCTTAATCCAACTAGTACAACAACAACAAAGCCTTTTCCCACTAAGTGGGGTCGGCTATAGGAATCCTAGAACACCATTGCGCTCGGTTCTGTGCCACATTTTCCGTTAGATCCAAGTACTCTAAGTCTTTTCTTAGAGTCTCTTCCAAAGTCTTCCTAGGTCTTCCTCTACCCCTTCGGTCTTGAACCTCTGTCCCGTAATCGCATCTTCCAACCAGAGCATCAGTAAGCCTTCGTTTCATATGTCCAAACCACCATACCAATTTTCTCTCATATTTCCTTCAATTTCGGCTACTCCTACTTTACCTCGGATATCCTCAAACTAGTGATGCTTAAATATAAATTTTTGAAGAAGAAAGGAAGAAAGAACACTTGAGAATAAGAATAGAGTGAGCATATTGCTATACAATTCTAATTGTTAAATTTGAAAATAATAATAGTGAACATCGAGTGTACATGATGAGATTAGGGGGTTACCTATGGACCCCTTTAAAGTTTTAAACTTAGTCATTGACACTTTTTAGCAGAAAAGTGCCAAAAGAAAATATGAAATGTCAAGTTTAAGTTTCAAACCTTCAGAATGATTGAATATACAAAAGCATGAATCAATTTGGCCACAAAGTACAGATATAACTAACCCTTTTTCGCTTTTTAGGTTTGAACAAGAATGGTGAATCCCTCCTCATAGGCCACTTCAATTCAAAACAAGCAGGTGACCTGCAAATTGAAAACGAAATGTCACACTGCCAAACTGAAAGAATCATATCATCCATCAAAAATGTAAACGGGAAAGAAACAAACCAAAAGTATTCATTAAAGTCATCATAATTCCTCCATGCTGAATGTGCAGCTTTCCCATTATTATTTCTGGCGGCTTCCTGCATGCGAAAAATAAAGAAAAACAGAAGTTATTCGCAAGACCAAACAGAGTACATATCAGCCACAGTATATACCCTAGAAACTTAACGGAAGAAGCAACATCAGGAAGAAACCACCATATTAGTAATGCCCACTATGAAACTACTGTCTCCATACTAACAAATAAAAGTAATACCAAAACACCCCATCAGATGACAACATACTAAAGAAATAACAATTTAATTCATGCATTCAAGTTTCCACATCTCAGAACTAGAGGTACCGCATAAACAGACTCCATACATTCCAAGAACATTATCAACAATATTAAATAATAAAGGGCCATAGAAACGAACACTCTGAATTTTTACCTCAAGGAATTTTACAAGAACACAGTGAATTTTTACCTCAAGGAATTTTACAAGAACCTAAAGTAACAATTGCTATTCTTGTTTCTGCCACTTTTCCTTTTAATTTTTTGGATAAAAATTAGGGTGATATTGATTTGTTAAGAAGCCATAATTTTTATCATAAGAATTAAACAAATAAAGCAAACTCTAGCAAGCTATTGGCACGGCATTCAAAGAAGTGTGATCTTGATTCAAAATAAAAAGAATACACCTAAGGTTATTGAGAAGCCATCTGATTGAGTTGGCAAAAGTAGTTCAAGTTTATAATTAGTGAAAAGAGTTTTAGTGCTATAATGTTTTAAAGTATAACATGCTGCACCTCTGTATTAACTGAATTATACAGTATTCAAATCCTACAATCTTTACAAACCAATAACATATGTGACATGTTAGATAAAAACAAATCAATTCCAATATCAAAAAAAAAAAAAAAAAAAAAAGTTAAGATACACTGAATGTAAAACAAAGAAATCTGAAATAGAGGTCCACTAACCGCAGCCAATATATCATATATTGGAAAAATGATTTGCTGAAGGAAGGACACAGACCCAGACTCGATTCTGCAGCTGGCAGCAAGAATAGCTTCTCCATGATCTAGTATTGCATCTAACTCTTTAGCCATCTGTAGAACAGTAAGATGATGTCATCTCACATTTGTAATAATTAGAAAAATATAAATAAAGCAAGTTATGCTATGTTTTATATGCAAATTCTCCTTGCACCATCAAACAGATAAAAAAACAATTTACAATACTAGAGAAACAGTATCCGAAAATGTTACTTAACGATTTCCACGCTGTAATCTTGCACTAAATTTCTGAACAAATAAATTCAAATGAGCCAACACTATATACTTCACTTGAACTTGCATACAAATTCATACATAAAATAGAAAGTTTAAAATTCTATTCAAATAAGTGAACCTTTATCTATATGAACTGAGAAGAAATCAGCAAACTGCATAATGTTTTCAAGCTTACATGGTGAAATATGTAGCAAATACATTCAGGAAGAAAGCGGACATTTGCAGCTTCACCCCAAATCAGAAAGTACAAGGAAACCAGAAAAAGTTTCCTGTCCCGATCAATTGCTTCTAAACTGTGAAACAGTGTATATGTAATTAGCAGTGTACATAAGAAATTTTTAAAGGGCTGTTGACACAAGAATTAAGTATTTAAGAAAGCATTAGAGTTGAGATTACCTATTCCATGCAAGGCGTATCCGCAGGTATCTGCACCATTTCATATAATTATCCAGAACTTTCAGAAATACCTCATTTATTGCTTTCTCATCAATTTTCTGTGCACACCAAGACATAAATATATCAATAAACTTCACATCTACAATACTATTTCCATGCCCATAGGTCCCATACAATATCAAACAAAACATCACATGCCATGAAGTACCATAAGCAATAAATTATTATACCTCTAAAGAACAATGAATCATAAAATGATACACATCTTAAATACCAATGTGAGCACTAGCGACACAAGTAAAAAGGGCAGTTCAAAACAGTAAAGCATACAATACCCTGCAATTGCAGAGTCTACAGAGGATCAGGTAAACAGAGTCTTACGCCCAACAGGAAAGCGGCTGTTTCCCACTTCAAACCCAAGCTCTCCAGGTTACCAAGAAGAACCATACACTCAAATAAGAGGCAGGGTAGCGTACAAGGCTCCTGCCATTGAGTGGTCTTACTCTAGGTAGGATCAGGTGTATACAGTCCTAGCCCCGCTTACAAACAGGTGGTTTCGATTAACAAACCGAGTGATCACCACAAGAAGTGACATTAAGCTTCTCATGTAAATATATCTTTCAAATCTTATATTTTTAAATTTCTTGAAATCACAATTTAAATTTTTATAAATATCAACACGAGAATATAAAAAGACATAGCATATAGGATCACATACTTGAGAAACTGTACAATGCTTCAAACTTAATTTTTGGAACAATTTGCTACACAAGATATATAGAAGAGGCTGGTATGTGTTGTGATTTATGGCTAAAAATTAGGATGATGCAGAAATTAGGTTTGTGTTACCTATTTCATTTTGGTGTCTTATTTGAATTTGGATTTGACTTCTTGGTTGGATTTCTTGCTTGGTGGAGAGATTTTGTTAATTACCTATTTTATTAGGATTTGGATTTACTTCCAATTTGGATTAGAATTCTCATTGTAACCTAAGTCCTATGCACTATAAATAGGAGCCTAGGGTTAGTTTATTTTGTGTGCCTCACCACGGCTTAGAAAGTTTTCTCTAATTGGGTTTTGGGGTTGATGTCACCGTTTGGAATCATGAGTGTGTGGCAATCTCATGACTCTTTCGTTTGGCAGTTTGGTGAGAATCAATTTGTGAGTTAGAGAACAATTTGGGAGAATCTTCTCCATTTGTTCAAGTTCTCTACTTGTTTGGTTTACAGTTAATTTGTGGGATTTGGGTTGTGAGAGTTAAAACACTCTTTTGTTCTCCGTTTGTTTAGTGAAATTCCTCACCATGCTTCGCTCGTGGACGTAGGCTTTACACCAAACCACGTTAGATCTCTTGTATTTTTATTCTGAGATTGTTTGTATCTTCACTTTCGCCTACGACTTTGATATTTGATACTTTGTTAGAATTCTCTCCCGCTTGCACATAAAAGTACAAGACTAAGGCCTTAAATGCAGAAATGAATTCACACAAATATTTAGATAAATAAATAGGAAAATAATAGGTGTAACAATTCATAACAAGTTCATTCACATGAGCACAAGGACAATGAGTCAGCAATCCGAAGCACTCACCGGATAAGCCTCAACGGGTATACCAAGCCGAGATTGTGCATTTGCAATTGTAAGAACAACATTCTCTCTCTGGTTCCTCACATTGTCTTTCTGAAAAATTTAACCAGAATCATTATCACAAGGGAGTTTAGCAAAAAATATATATATTAAAAATGCATTAGAAGAGCAATTGTAATTGAAAACGTATGCAGATTCCAGGAAGATACCATACCACATTTAACCACATATATAATTAAGCTTGGGGAAAATATAAAAAACACACAAACCTGAAAACCAAAAACACATTCCAGAAGATCAAACATGTCCGCATTCCGTTGTCCGGATATCTCAAAGTCAGCAGGAAGTCTGGGGAATTGCTCAGTATACCTAAGTGTAGATATTGCACCTCTAACCTGGTGAGATAACCAAATATTTAGAACTGTAAGTCGCGAGTAACTTCAATGGTATGACAAATAAGATACAAGGTGAATGGAACAGAACTCTTGAAGGGCAAGAAGAACAGTTATAATTCAGATCAAACTCACTTCTGGGAAACCTCCAATTGCATTGGTCAATGATGGTGCTTCTAGAGGGACAATATTGTAGGCTGTAAGCTCCCCAGATAATGTTGCATCGGTGCTTTTAACTTTGCGCAACTGGAAACCCACAGATCAAAAAAGTAAAAAACAATCACGTATATTGGAACCAAAACAACAATGCTGAAATAGTTAGTAACATAAATTTCTAGATATTTTTTTTTCATCACTATTTTTTATCACCCAAAATCAACAAAAATAAGTCAATATACGATGAAATTCGCTAAAAGTGCAAAGGAATTAAGAGACGAAAACAGGGTTTCAATAGTAAAGTAATTGCTGGGTATCACATCCAACCATAGGAGATAAAAGGATAAATACCTCCTCTGTAATAAGTCTTCCAACTCCATTAGGATCAGCAACTTTGCTAAGTGCCTCCATCACCTCAACTAAAGCCCTCAAGGTAGCAATTGTCTTTTTCATTTCTAAATAACTGAGCTCCGATATGAAACAAAAAATAATTAATAAATAACATATTTAATCATACCAAAAAAAAGGGAAGAAACAATAAAAATTTGGACAGAAAACTCAACAATTTCTCGGTTAAAAAAACAAGTATCCAACTAAAGCAAAAAATGGAGGCCATACTCGCCAAAGTCAGCACCAAAAGTTCCAGATTCACGCCATATTTGTTCCTGTCTCTGGATATCATCAACTCTATGTCGTCGCTTGTAGCGCTGGTAAAAATCCCAGAGGTGCTCAATATCACGATTCCGATCTATTTGACCCCCATCTTTTTTTGCAAATTTTTGCTGAAACAAGATTTCAAATACTCATATCGTATAATTATAATCATAAGAAATGAAAAGAAAATACATTATGCAAAACCATCATGCAGTTCTAATTAAAGTAACTGCAACAGTAGCAGCCATTCAAAAATTACCAGTCGGAATTAGATCTTAAGCATACCTTGATTACAGACATCAATCCAGTCTTAAACTGAAGAACACCTCTGCCGTCACTTTTCGGGTCCAGATTTTGCGCCATGGTATACGCCTGCTCACACACTAACATCCAAACAATACAACTCTAGTAAATACATAAACACTCCAACAAAAATACAAGTATCATAACACCACCGGATCACATATTCCAGCTCGGAAAAAAAAACATAGTCCGTAAACAACTTCAATTCGGCAGTACACTGAAAACATCTTTACATCAAAGCAAAAGCTACTAAAACCAGCAGCATATTGTATAATTTAAATCCTTGAAACAATTTTAAGTTCGATTACGACGATTAGCCAAACTTAGCTAACTTAAAACTAAATCATAGACGAAATTTTACGCGCAGACAGAAATAGTAACAATTAGAAGGGCAAGCAAAAATCGAATTGAGCACTGAAAAAATCAGCATGAATTTAATAAATTCAAGAACATAAGAGATAAAGGCTTACGAATTCTGGAGACGTTGGGATCCTCAGCTTGAATCTCATCTGCAGCTTGTAAGATAGCATCGATATTGGTGGTCTTCCCGAGCGACGGCGGGACGGCGCCGGCGATTCCACTAGGAACCCTCCCGTGGCCCTGGCCGGAGCTCCTGAGCTGCTCTCGGTTGAGCGCGGCCCGCACCAGCCGCTCCCAATTGTTGTAAACCCTCGCCATGGCCTACGAGCCTGGCTTAAATGAGAGCTTGTAGATATCAGTGCAAAATGGCTGCGCGCCTTTTCGAACTGTGTTGACTGGGTCCGAGTTGAACGGTCCGACTCGTGGGAGACTGAGTCGAGTCGGACGGGTTGACTGTTTTTGAAATGTGAAAGGGGGGTTTGGATCCGATTGAAAGAGGTTTAAGGAGGAGGGAAAGTGCGGAGAGGGGAAAGGGGGAGACGGGGAAGATGGCGATGGAATTACGGAACTGCCCTTTGAGATTTAATCCACGAAGGAAAGAGAGCCCATTAGTCTGAGAAGCGCGTAACGGAAGTCGGACCGTGTATTCGAGAAACATCCAAGTGCGGGTTTTACCATTTTTCTTCAATAGTTTGAAATTAAAAATAAGGTTGGAGATTTATTTTCAAAAATAAAATGGTGAAAATTTGTTTTAGAAAATAAAACGGTGAAGTCGTAAAAAGTCGAATTACTTGGTAAGTTGAACAAACAAAGATAAACCTGAAAATCAATCCCAATAAAAATAAGGTGAAAAGTAACAATTTTTTGGTAGAGTGGTTGTTTTAGTGAATTAGATAGTTAATTGTTAGGAAATTAGGAGGAAGAAAATTGGTGGAAATTGAATTGGTAAAGGTATAGCTAATTTCCGTCAATGCAATATAGTGTCATCTGCAAAAAAAATTATTTGTCATAAAATAAACAAGCTGCATGAAAATGAAGAACAAACTGTTGGAAACTATATTATTATATGATATTATAATGGGAACCAGGCTGGCCTAGGCACAAGGGCAACTGTCCATGGCCCAAAACTGATGGGGGCACCAAAAAAATATAACCCAAATAACTAGGTATAAAAAAATTAAAAAAAGTCCATATGAAAAAAATGCCCAGGTTTTGGGCATTACAAAAAATAAAGAAAAAAATGACATTAGAGGGACCACTTGGTGGTCCAGGTTTTGGGCATTATAATCAACCAAAAAAAAAAAGAACAAAACGACATTATAAAGGGACCGCTCGGTCCCCACTAACCCTAACTCCCATATCCCCACCCCCCTTTGTTCCCCATTTCCCCAACTTCTACCTGTCGTCCTGACCCCCTGACTCCCTTTCACCAGCAAGCTGTTGCAGCATAGGAGGTCCCTGTTCGGCTGTCCTTAGATCAGCGCCAAGCCCATTGGCTACTGCAAGTGCAAGAGCACTCATTCACACCAACCCTTCCTTTTGAGTTTTGAGGTAAACTAATTTTAAAAATTTGAATTATCAATTCATAATTTCATATAAAATTTTGCAAGTGACATAGAATTATATGATAATTGATGTATAGAATTGTTGTTGTTGATGAATTGAATTCTTGACTAATTGAATTATTTTATTTCATTTCAAACCCAATTTTTTGGTTCAAATTTTATAATATGTTAAACTATGTGTTAGTGTTTTTATAATATATAATATGTGTTGGAATGATAATTTTGATAGGAAATTTTTGTTATATCATGTGTAGGTAATTTTTGCAAACAAATTATCGAAGCCATGTATTTTAGGAAACAACTCTCTAGTAATATGAAAAGGAAAAAAAAGGCAAAGGATAACAAAATTTCAAGGAGCTTTGCTAGGAATGGTTGTATATGATTGTATTTTTTATTGTCGGGGTTTAGGTATTATGTCCATCTCCGTTGTATATTTTCTCAAGTAATATAATATAGGCGTGAGGACCTAGCCCCCCAGCTTCGACTGGGTTCCAGCCCTCGTTAAATATATTTTTTTAAACATATGTTTTCATATTAAAAAAGGACACATTTTGAGCTTTCGCACTGGGCACCCAAAAACTCAGGACCGGCCCTGATGGGAACTTTAACGAAAAGCTTCCGGTATTGTTCACTTTAACGAAAAAATCATATTTTTACACTAAAAAGTCAATCATGGTACTATTTACTTTACCCTTTATTTTGTCCTTATCGTTAAAACTCAAAGTTTTCAAACCATTTTTATTAGTTTTTCTTATTATAATTTCTAAAATATTGAATGAAAAGTTGTTGTTATTAGACGGCAATTAGTCAAAACGATTTGGTTGTTTTGAATAGGTGTTAGGTGTCATATGGTTTAAAGTCAATAAATACATAAGTTTTAATAAGGTGTATTGAGTTTTATATAAACTCAAGCACTCCGACCGTTAAAAAAAAAAAAAATTACATAGAAAATTAGAGTTAATTTTTACTCTTAAAAAATAGAGTTTCTCCACTCAATTACTCTCATTCTTGGTTTGTTCGAATTTCGAGTCGTGTATTGAGAGTACGGAATATATAAAATTCGTCAGAATTCAAAGATTGAAGTGCTTTGACTTTGGATTATAGATTGTTGAATTATGAGAGACGGACGCCTACCGAACTAGCACAAGAGTATGGGCGAAATTATGTCTTTAAGACATTGTATTTATGTAAATCTCATTTGTTAGTGTTTCTAACTTTCTCTCTAGTTATTTATATTAATTTCGTACATGATGATGATGTTAATTTCTTTATGATTATTGTTATTGAAATTTTTGTGTTATTTTTATATTTTCTAATATTGCTCCAGCACAAACTCATAATATAAAACTCTTTTTGTGATTGGTAGATTGCTCGCGTGGATAAGTAGCTCAAAGTTTATTGTCGCATGGAATTGCTGGAATATCCTTAAAACAAGGGAGTTTTAACGAAAAGCCCACAGTACTGTTCACTTTAACAAAAAATCATATTTTTACACTAAAAAGTCAAACCTGGTACTATTCACTTTACCCTTTATTTTGTCATTATCGTTAAAACTCAAAGTTTTCAAGTCTTTTCATTAGTTTTCCTTTAAAACAAAGCCCGACAAACTCAATCTCACTACGACGTCGTTTAGTTAATGAAGCTTAAGGGAAAGGGAAAAATAAGGTGAAAAGTAACAATTTTTTGGTAGAGTGATTGCTTTAGTGAGTTAGATAGTCAATTTCATACATTTACTTATCATTTTATTTCAATTTCATACATCTGTTAGAGAATCTGTTAAGTAAATGGTTTAGTGATGACGTGACAAATATAAGATCAACATTTATGCTAACGTGGCTGACAAATTTGTATCACATGGCAACAAAAAATCATTTTTTATGCATTTAAAATATAATAATATTAACCCTATTTAAAACAAACCAACCCAGAAACCCATCCCCCGACCCACCTCCCTCTCCTCCACTCTCATCACCTCCCCTTCCATCCAACAACCCACCCCACCCCCACCTTCCCTGCAACCCCCTCCCCACACCCTCCCCGCAACCCTTCCCCAACCCCACCCCCAACTCCACCTTAGCGAACGCCGGCCACTCGATGTCCCTAACTTCCTCCACCACTCTGCTAAAAAAGTTCCCCTATTTCTCCTGCATCGATGCCTTGAACTCCTTCCCCAACTTGCTCAACTCAACAGGTTGACTCGCCGCCGGTTCTCCTTCCACGGCTGATTCTTTATCTTGGGTGCTCACTAATTCTGCGCCCGACTCGGAATTCATCTGGCTTTCGTCGATGGCTCTGAGAAATGATTGTCTTATGTTCTTATGTGTTAGGGGCCGTGGAATGTGGGGGTGAAGAGAGTGGAGGAGAGGGAGGTGGGTTGGGGGAATGGGTTTCTGGGTTGGTTTTTGTTTTTTTATATATATTTTTTATAATAGGGTAAATATTATTATATTTTAAATGCATAAAAATGGTTTTTTATTGCG
The DNA here is from genome assembly GCF_042453785.1 of Malus domestica. Lineage (NCBI taxonomy): Eukaryota > Viridiplantae > Streptophyta > Magnoliopsida > Rosales > Rosaceae > Malus > Malus domestica. The sequence continues at coordinate 25,108,304 of NC_091674.1, read as the reverse complement.
ACGGGTCAAATTTGACAGCCATGTTAGCATGTGGATCTCATATTTGTCACGTCATTACTTAACGGTTGACTTAACAGATTTTTTAACAGATGTATGAAATTAAAATAAAATGATAAGTAAATGTATGAAATTAAAATGTTTTAAAGATATTGTAAGAAATTAAAATCGATTACAAACCTGAGAGGAGAAAATGTAATTTACCCTTGAAATATCCTTGAAACAAAGCCCAACAAACTCAATCTCACTACGACGTCGTTTAGTTAATGAGGCTATGAAATTAAAATGTTTTAAAGATATTGTAAGAAATTAAAATCGATTACAAACCTGAGAGAAGAAAATGTAATTTACCCTTGAAATATCCTTGAAACAAAGCCCAACAAACTCAATCTCACTACGACGTCGTTTAGTTAATGAGGCTAAGGGAAAGGCAGAAAGGAAGCAAGGGGGTATGGCTTCAAGTCACAGAGATAGAAAATAAAGTTGCAGTCAAGTTTGAAATTCCGTTTATTTGTCTGCTGTGATCATTCAAGATCTTCTTCTTCATAGCCTCATTGGGATTCGGGATCATGAATGATCACATTCACCAGTCCGGCGGATGCCTATGGGTATGAATGATCGCCTTCTTCGGTCCATCAGATGCCTACTAAAACATGTAGAACGCATTTTTGTTCTTTAAGTCCTGGGTTCACTTTGTGTTAGTGTAAACATATACGGGTGCTTTATGTATGCTTAGTACGTTTATGATTACTCGAGAAGAAAGTCGTTTACGTTAAGGAGACGATGTTATTAAGAGAAAGAAGAGGAGTAAACAAGTGAGGGGTGGTCAAGCAGACGAGCCCAAAACACCGCAGCCGAAACAAGAAACAGAAAACATTAGCCTGAAACAAACATATCCCATGCCAGCCTTCCAATCTAAGCAAAGGGAGGAAAGCGATATAGCAGCGAAATCATTTGAAACCGAGGACCAAAGGGCTAACTGATACTGAATTTTATCCCAAAGCTTCGCATAACCGGCTCCATCGGAAACTTTCAAGCATTCAGAAGGACTGAGCACACAAAAGCATGTCTCAAGTCCGCCACAGAGTACCGATACAACTAGCGAATATTCCCTTTTTAGGCTTCAACAAAATTTGTGCATTCCTCCTCATAGGCCAGCTCAACTCAAAACAAGCAAGCGACCTACAAATTGAAAAAGAAACGTCACATTTGCGGTACAGAAAGAATCACATCAGTCATCCCAAATATAATCAACAAAGAAACAAACCAAAAGTATTCATCAAAGTCACCATAATTCCGCTGTGCTGAATGCGCAGCTTTCCTGTTATTGTTTCTGGCAGCTTTCTGCATGCGAAAAAAAAAACGGAAGAAGCAACATCAGGAAGAAACCACCGTATTAGTAATGCCCGCTATGAAACCATCGTCTCCATACCAACAAACAAAGAAATGTAGTATCAAACCACCCCCCCTCCTCTTCCGATGGCAACATACTAGAACAATCTGATCCGACTTTCTCCCAAGGTGAATACAGTGATCTATAACATTTGCCCTTAGGATAAACAAATAAAGCAAAACTCGGGCAAGCTATTGGAACGCCGTTAAAAGAGGTGCGATCTAGATTCAGATTGAAAAGAATACACCTTAACTTTCGAAGGTTATCGAGAAGCTATCTGATAGAATTGGTAAAACATAGTTCTAGTGTAGATTTAGTGAAAAGGGTTTAAGTGCTATTGTTTTATATAACCTGCTGCACAATTATGTATTTCGATAACAGCAGATCGAATTCCAATATTACCAAACAAGACAAAGTGAGAAACATTGAATATACAGCTATGAAATCTGAAATTAGAGATCAACTGACCGCATCCAATGCTTCATATATTGGAAGACTGATTTGCTCAAGGAACGACACTGATCTGCTCTCTGTTTTGCAGCTGGCAGCAGGATAAACTTCTCCATTATCTAACATGGCATCTAACTCTCTAGCCATCTGTAGAACCGTAAGATGATGTCATCTCCCATCAGAAGGTCCAACACTATATGCTTCACTTGAATTTTGATACAGTTCATAGAAAAACTGAGTATAAAATTCAATTTTTTAAAGTAGGAGACAGATTCGAAGAATGTGAGAAGAACGATGAAACTATATGTTTCCAGATATCAACTTGTAGTACAGTATAGAAACTAAGATTAGCAGTTTGCAAATTCAACCTCCATAACACAATTAAAACATGACATACTAATTAAACAATAATAAAAATAAAAACAAATCAGTGAATCTTATCTAGATGAACTGAGAAGAGTAATCTGCAAGTTGCATAACGTTTTCAGGCTTACATGGTGAAATATATAGCAAACACAATTGGGAAGAAAGCAGAAATTTGCAGCTTTGCCCCATATCAGAAAGTAAAAGGAAACCAGAATAAGTTTCCGGTCACGACCAAGTGCTTCGAAACTGTGGAAAAAGTATATATGCAATCAGCAGTGTACTAAAGAACTTTTAAAGGACAATGAACATAAGAATCAAGTATTCAAGAAAGCATTAGATTTGAGATTACCTATTCCATAAAGTGCTTATCCGCAAGTGTATGCACCATTCAATATAAGAATCCAGAACTTTAAGAAATACCTCATTCATTGCCTTCTCGTCTATTCTCTACACACGAAAAACGTAAATATATCAATAAAATTCACATCCAGAAGACTATTTCCATGCCCATACGTCCCATAAATCATCAAACGAAACACTGGGTAGGATTAGGTGCACGTACACAGTCTTTCCCTCGCTTACAACAAGGTTTGTTTCGATTATTTGAAACAAGTAGCAACCAAATGAAGTGACCTAAGCTTCTCATGTAAATATTTCTTTCAAATATATTTTTTTTATCAAATTTCTAGAAATCACGACTTAAATTTTACAAATATCAACACAAGCACGTCGTTCAGGAACTGTACAAATGCTTGAATTTAATTATTGGAACTACTTGCTTCACAAGCCATATAGATGAAGCTGATAGGATGTAAATGCAGCAATGAATTTACACAAAAACTTCAGTCACATGACATGACATGGGCACACGAAAGATAGTGAGTTAAACGATCCGAAGCACTCACTGGATCTGACCTTAATAGGTTTACCAAGCCGAGATTGTGCATTTGCAAATGTAAGAACAACATTCACTCTCTGGTTCCTCACATTGTCTTTCTGAAAAAATTAACCAGTACCACGTTTAAAATCCATAAGAACAACAATTGAAACTGATGATATAGGCAGTGTCATATTTACCATACCACATTTAATAACGGATATATTACGCTTAGGGAAAATGTAGGGAAACTCAAACCTGAAAACCAAACACACATTCCAGAAGATCAAACATGTCCGCATCTCGTTGTCCGGATATCTCAAAATTAGCCGGTAGTCTGGGGAATTGATTGGTATACCTAAAAGCAGATATTGCTCCTCTAACCTGGGGAGATTAACCAAACATTCAAAAAATTTCGTCGCGAGTAACTTCAATGGTATGGCAGATAAGATATAGAGTGAAAGTAACAGAACTCTTGAAGGGAATGAAGAACAGATGGCGAGACAAATATAATTCAGATGAAACCTACTTCTGGGAAAGCTCCAACTGCTAATGGTGGTGCTTCTAGAAGGACATCTTTGTAGGCTGTTAGCTCCCCAGATAATGTTGCATCGGTGTTTTCAACTCTTCGCAACTGGAAACCGACAGATAATTGAAAAAAGTCAATCACACACACTGAAGTATCACCCAAAATCAACTCGACTAGGTCAATATAAGATGAAATTTGAGGACAAATACCTCCTCTGTATTAAGTTTTCCGACTCCATTAGGATCGGCATCTTTGCTAAGTGCCTTCATCACCTCAACTAAAGTCCTCCAGGTAGCCATTGTCTCTTTAATTTCTAAACAACTGAGCTCCAATACGAAACAAGAAAAGGAGTAATAAATAACATATTATATGAGATTCTTGTTCATCAAACAAAAGACATGATACATTTTACCAAAGTGATTCACATTCATTAATTTCAACATACGTTTTCCAATCTCCGTAAGTATGCATCGCACCTCATCAATGTAGATCATAACACACAAAAATTTGGACAGAAAACCAACAATGTTTTACGTTAGAAAAACATGTATTCTAGTCAAATAAATAACGGTGGCCATACTTGCCAAAGTCAGCACTAAAAGTTCCAGATTCCCGCCATGTTGGTTCCTGTATCTGGATATCACCAACTCGATGTAGTCGCGTGTAGCGCTGGTAAAATTCCCATAGGTGCTCAATATCACGACGCTGATCTATTTGACCCCCATGTTTTTTCGCAAGTCTTTGCTGAAACGAAGCTTCAGATATTCATATCTTAAAATTTTAACCATAAAAAGGAAAAGAAATAAAAGAACACATATGCCATCAATCCAGCCTTAAGTGATACCTTGATTACAGTCACCAGTCCAACCTTAAACTGCAGAACACCGATGCCATCACTTTTCGGGTCCAGATTTTGCGCCATACTACGTTCCTGCTTGCACACTAACATCGAAAACAAGCATCATATTCCAGCTGAGGGAAAAAAAAAAGTCCAAAAACAACTTCGATAGTAAACGAATTTCAAGTTCGATAGCATGGCTCGCCTCGAACATCACCAATAGGTGGGGTTTTATCAGAAAATGTCAAGAGCGGAGTCTCTCGTATACAATATATTATTTTGGTATATTTATTTTCGACGTGGGATTCTATCTCCAACAGGAAAACTGAATTGATCGCTGAAAAAAAATAAGCATTAATTTGAAAAAGTCAAGAAAAAGAAGATCATGAAAAGTCCTGACAAATTCTTGATTCGTTGGGGTCCTCATCTTGAATCGCATCGGCAGCTTGCAAGATCGCATTGACACTGGTGGTGGTTGTGGTGGTCTTCCCCAGCGAGGACGGGACCGAACCCTGGCCGAAGCTTGTGGTGGTCTTCCCCAGCGACAGCAGGACCGCGCACTGGCCGGAGCTTTTGAGCTGCTCCCTCTTCACCGTGGCTCGCACCAGCCGCTCCCAATTGTTGCAAACACTAGCCATCAAGGCATTGACTCGGTCTGAGTTGAATGGTCCGACTCAGTGCGAGCAGTGAGAGGTTTAAATTAACGAGGGAAATTCATGTATACGACCAGGGAAGTGCGAGCGAAGAGAGAAAGTGGAAATGCGAGGAAGATGGTGTCGAAATTACGTAATTGCCCTTTGAGATTTAAACTTAAACACGAAGGAAATAAAGCGGGTAAATGGTGCCAAAACTCTCTTTCGTCCTTATTTGGTACTGAAATGATTTTATAAAAAATAGGTATAAAAATAGTTAAAGCTCAAAAAGATTTTTAATAAATATTTAAAAATAATTTATTTTCATAATTTTGGATGGAAAAAAAACTAAAAATATGAAACAGAAAAATTGAGTTTGTTCTCACAGCACATAGAGGATCATTTTCTTTTCAAAGCACAGAAATACCAAGGCAACCATTCTATGGAATCGAACCAATAGTATCGAAACACGTGTCTACACTTTACAATATCGGGTACACGTACCCGCCCAATAAGTATGAAAATACTTAAACGAAAAGTAAAAGAACATAAAACACATCATCGTTTCGGACTTCGGAACCCCTCTGGAGAGAGAGGCACTCCGAGACCGGTTCGCCTCACTCAAAGTCCAATACGCTGCGTTTCGGTCTCTGAACCCACCCGCCTCGCTGAGATTTCAGCTCAAAAACCCTAAATCGCCTCAAACCACACGCAGAGGGAACTCACCATTCCAAGTCAGTAACAATTTCTCACTCAATTGACGGAATTCTATTTCGTTTTAGTACTAAATCACATGCGATTAGATTCCAATTACTCTTTAATTGATGCTAATTTTGTCTATTGCTTAATCTGTTCGTCTGAGTATACAATTAGGGAAAATATATTCCTTTTGTAGCTGTATTTTTCATCATATTGTGGGGAATCGAACCTCGGGTGCAACGGAGAATGCTCTTAACTTACTGAGCTACGAGCCCTTCACACATTGTTTCGAAATTTAGAATCTTTTTAGGAGTGTGGGTTTGCAACTGTTAGTTTTCTGTTAGTTTGTTATTGGGATTGAGCGGGAAAAGGGAGAGAGCATTCTTTTATGAATGCAGCAAAGGTGTTTGGTTTTATGTCTCTGAGAAAGAAAGTAAAGTTATAATTAATTTTCTTCAGAGGCTTTCCCTGCTGCGAGAAAATTCCATTTTTATTATTTTTTTTGTGATTGTTCAAGATCATCGGGATCATGAATGATCACCTTCGTCAGTCCGGAGGATGCTTTTGGGTATGTTCGTTTTGTTTGGGAGCTTTAATTCTTCTATTGACATCTTTCGATTGTCTCACAAGTTTCTTTTTGAAAATGTTCATATATGTTGATTGTCATGTTCTGGAATTATTGAACTATCGATTTCAGTAGATTTCTTGTATTGGTTATATGGGATTTGTTTGGAAGGAACCCATTTTTATTCGTTCAATCTGAGTTCACTTTGCGGTGGTGTAATGTAACATATGCGGGTTCTTCTCGGATGCTTTGTATTTAGGTTTAATGATCATAGAGGAAAATTGCTGTTCTCGTATAGATAAAATTTCCCCTCTTTTTCTCATTGAATTGTATCTTCTATTGGGAAAAGTAAAAAGCTGTCGTTTGTAGATTGGAATTTAATTCTTTTTAGTGTTAGCTTGAAATTTTGAATCTTTTTTAGTGTTAGCTTGAATTGGTCCACTATGTACTCAAACGGGATGAATGATCATGTATAGAATATAAGTGGATATGTTTTTCTTGATCGAGTTTTTGCGGTGCAGTGAGCAAAGTTTGATGAGCAATTTGTGTGTTACCTAGATCATCAGGTCTGTAATGGCTCCCTTTTCCCTTTGGTGTTTTGGGCATGGGGATCAGGGGTTCAAATTCATTGCGGATTTGTCACTTCTTTTCTTTTTTGAATAAATTGAGGTATTATGTAGGCACTTTCCGAATATTAGATTGAAGATTTTATGCAAAGCCTGATATTTCTTTTGTTTTAAATTGTTTTGATTCTTCGGGAATCAAGGATGTTTATGAACATGTTGATATCATTTGAATAGGGTATGTCAAGCTCCGAACCTGCGAGTCCAGAGATTGAGCCACAAGCCAATCCTGCCCCAAGGAGGCCTCGGATTCTACTTGCTGCTAGTGGAAGTGTGGCTGCCATAAAGTTTGGCAACCTTTGCCATAGTTTTTCGGAATGGGCAGAAGTAAAAGCAGTTGCCACAAGAGCATCTTTGCATTTCATTGATAGAGCATCACTTCCCAAGGATGTAATCCTGTACACCGACGAGGATGAATGGTCTACTTGGAACAAAATGGGTGATAGTGTGCTTCACATTGAGCTCCGCCGTTGGGCGGATATCTTGGTTATCGCCCCATTGTCTGCAAACACACTAGGCAAGGTAATATTCACAGTCTGGAAGTCTTGTGAATTTATGAAGTTGTTTTTGCTACGAGATGAGATAGTTGAGAATTTGTTTTACTAGAAACTGCACGTCTTATCAGCATGTTACTCAAACTATTATCATCTGTGAAACTTTCAATTTTATTTTTTATCCCTTCTGTATGTGTTTCGTGGGAAGAATGAGAGATGGAACTAATGCCCCATGTTCTTCTTGTAGATTGCTGGGGGATTGTGTGACAATCTACTGACCTGCATCGTACGAGCATGGGACTACAGCAAACCTTTCTTCGTCGCACCAGCCATGAATACCTTGATGTGGAAGAACCCCTTCACAGAGCGACATATCATGTTGATTGATGAACTTGGAGTTTCACTCATCCCACCAGTCACAAAGAGGCTGGCTTGTGGAGATTACGGGAATGGAGCAATGGCCGAACCTTCTTTGATTTATTCCACTGTAAGACTCTTTTTCGAGTCACGAGTTCAACAAGGCGGCAATAACGTTCAGCAACCAGTATAATTGTAAACCTGCCATCTTGAGATTCGACGACAGAAATTTGACTTGAGGCCCGATGACAGGATCTGGCCTTGGCATCCATAACATGGTAGAATTGTTGCTCCGGGTTCTTTGATCTCGTATTAGGCGCATTTTGTGTTTTCGTATGTGAACCGGGCTAATTATACATCTAGAATCCGTAGTTGTCGACTTCGATTCAGCTTTTGGTTCATGATTTGGTTCTACATTAGAAGAATCCATGTCTGAATGGATTTGGTTCTAGCTTGTAATTTACCTATGAATAACTTATTTCGAAAATTACATTTTCTACAATTGGATTCTTGCAAGTGTGGGATTGCTTTTCGAATTTTGCCAAAATTGCTTTACAAAGAATCAAAAGCTCTTTTGACGGTGTTTGGTTTGAAAAACTTAAAAAGTGCTTTTTGGATAAGCTAGTTACTTCCATGCCCATTCACCCATCGTATTTTCTCGCCCATGTTATTATTTTACTAGCCTCTCTGCACGAGAGACATTTTTTCAATCACGGGCGCTACGCACCCCTAAATATGTCTTGCTTTATTTTTTTTCATTGTAATTGTCAAAATGGCTCACTGAACAAATTGAAAACGACTAACGGACAACATCTTTAAGGGCGCGAGAAATTTGTTTGATAACTTATGTAAATGAAAATGACATTAATGTTTAATTGTACGGCTTATGTCACATTTTTCGAGCTATATATCATGATCAATGATGGTATGTTTTGATACATTGATCCAAAACAAAACGATGAACAATATGTACATATAAAAACATAAAGTCTACTTGTAACATGATGATGCCATTACTAAATCATGGTCTCTTTCATCATGGTCCCGCAAGAGGCATTTTTTTAATTACCAGCGCTACTTGGTTTTAATTATATACTGTGTCAATTGTTTTCATGCAATAGGGAAACAACACTTGCGTGTGAGAGGATTAAAACAGCCTTTTTTAGGAGGCATAGGTGTTCATTTGTCTATCAACATTCTTATCCGTTGAGAGCTGAATTTTATGTGTTTAAAAATGGTGTTTTCTTAATTGCTCATGCTTAACTTGTTTCTATTTTTCTATAGAAGATGAAAGTTTATTACATTAGTTTCCAATCTCTTTATTTGTAGATCGCCTTAGCATGTTTTTATTCTTAAGAAAAATTAGTGTAACAATTTTGTTTTTGTTTTTACAATCAAACCCGAGCCTTGTTCTATTAAAAGTGAAAATGGAGGTTGTTTTCTTAATGTGTATATGCCAACCCTATTTTATTTGGTATAGATATTGTACCTTAATATAAAATTGAATACATAAAGTAGTAATAATCTTGTTTTATTAGTGCAAAACATGTATATCTATCGTATTTTGGAGCACTGTAAAAGGTGTTCATTTTTATAACCTTCCAATCAAAAATACAATCCCATGCATGAAAAAAACAAACAGATCATAAGATACAGTTATTTACTTGATAAGACAAATAATTACACCCGAACTATGAAGTTGTTTCAGTTCATATTCCTAAAAAGAAAGTAATCAAATCCTTTGCAGCCTGAATGAGCCATGAACCTGTAAATTTAAGACGATCCATTATATACAGAACAAAAGGAAATAGGGGAAGATTATTAGCGAAGAAGAATCAATTACATATAAAATTATGCGTACCTGCACTCTTGAGTATGATAAACTACATTCCTCTGAATCTTACACTAATTAATAGCCAAGCAACTCTTCGTTGAACAATATTTTAAACAACGTAAAATATTTAATAGTCAAGCAACTCTTAAACCTCAATCTGACGACCATTTTCATGGTTTGGCACTCCAGCTTCAGAATCAGTAGACATGTAAAACCCAGAAAGCTTTACTTGCTTGCATGGCATCTTATTTATGCAAAGAAAAATTGATCGAAACACGAAGTAACAACAATAGACAAAGCATACGCAGATAAAGAACATCTTTACTTCATCAATTCGAGATAAAAGGGCACCAATGAATTGTGTTCTTAGACCTTTTTTTTTTTGGCAGTGTATATGCATTCTTGTCTCCTCACTCCTATTCAAATAAAAGGAGAAGTAGTGCTACCCGTACTTTTCCCCTTTCCTAAAAAAACTTACAGAAAGCAAGGGTTTCAAGTGTGTTTCTTTATTTTGGTCCAAGTAAAGAGCAACGCAATAAGGATATCACCCTAAAAACTAAGCAAACACTCTTACGAATACTTGAAACACCAAATGAACAATCCCAAATTCTATAATCAACCCCAACGAAGAGGAAATCCAACTGAATATAAGGAATTAAGAAGTTGAACTGATTACAGGAAATAAGAAGTTGAACCAAATTCTATAATCATTGTTCCTGGACCGACTGTAGATGTCTTCCCATGGTTTTTCTTTGTTTCCTCTGAATACAAAGTAAGAAAATAAAATCCCTTCTATGATATAGCGTTCATACTACATATATAGGTTTGATCGTAGATTACAGTATTACGATAAACTAAACATGACATAAACAATTAAGGACATCTGTAAAGCCTTAAAACCATTACAGAATAGAGCAATTATAACATTTTTCTTCCAAAATGGAAGAAGAACAAAGTATCATTTGATCACCAATAAATAAATAAAACATGGAAGAAAAAGAAAATAGAAATATACCCTTCACGTAGCCTCTCAGAGCACGCCGTCCCGTCAAACCATCGTCCACCAATTGTCTATAAAAAAATACACCTAGGAAATAGAAGCAGATAAAAAAGTCAGAGCGCCAAATAAGAGAGTAGATCAACCATCTAAATGAAGAAAAAAAACATGATCAAGTCCTCTTCTGCTCCGCTCTTGAGGCCCAAATCTATAAGAAATAGAAAAGATTCAAACTTTAATGATCATTTTGTTTAAATTAGTTAAAAACAAAATCATGGACAGAAGGAAAAACGAAAAGGGATGAAAATATGTTACCTAAAACAGAACAGGATGACTCAAAACTATTTTTGTTCCCTCTTCTTCCGCTATTTCTCTTCCTTCTTCCATATTTTCCCTGTGAAACAAACTTCAAAATTGATTACACAAATAAAAAAGGTTCAAACTTTTAATTTCCCAGAAACCAAAATTGAACATTTTTACTAAATTAATTAAAATTTCATGGACAGGAGAAAAAAAGAATTAAACGAAGTTACCCAAAAGAACGAAACCACCAACTCATATATTGAAAACGCAATTCACCAATCATCCTATATATTTGATCAAATATGGAGTTAATGATAAAAATGGAAATTAAAAATAAATCAAACATCAAAGTAACATACCTGAGAGTGAAGACATTTAGTTTTTGTGGGAAAGGAATAAAACCAATTGCAACTGCTAATTGCAGTTTCAAATTTGAGCTCCATTTTTTTTTCAACGTGTTATAATTATAGCTGCTCAGTTTAGGAGGATAATTATCCAACTTTTCCTCCATGTTCGTCTTCAAATGCCCAGCGATCAATTGCATAAAATGTGAACAAAATCACATTACATTCCATAAGAAAAATATAAATTAAGCAATAGATTCCGGAACGTTTACGATAATACACGTATGAATTATCGTCTGATATTTTAGACTAAAATGTAGAGACAAAATTCGGAAATTGAAGAAACTTGGCGTACCTGTAAAAATGTGGATGGAGATTGAACTGCGTCGTCCTCGTTCTCCCTCATAAAACCATCGCAAATTTTGCAGTAGAGAAACTAAAAAGGTAAACTGTCTTCCGATAACTGTAAACTTGGAATAAAAAGGTAAACTGTCTTCAGTTTGTTTTTTTTTCTCGGCTTTTTGTAACTTTTTTATTACAGTTTTCTGTTCAGTTCCAAATCCACCTTTGCGTGTGAAACGGTTTCATCACCTCAAAGTAAGGTTAACCGTGTTTGAATGCGTGAATTGCTCTTTGTATTTAATTTAATTTTTTTTAACTTTTTAATTTGATAACTGCCCCTTTTTCTTTTTGACAAAATTACCCATGTTGTGTTTGCTGTGTTATTTTTTGTTAGTTTTGGATTTTTTTGTTTTAGGGGTGTTTTTGTCCAGATATTTTTGGTGAAGCCTTAAGACACCAAAGTTGATTGCTGGCTTTTTAATATTAATTAAAGATTGTTACAACTAATATGCTATGCTAATTTACGATCTACAATGAAGGAAATGATTCGAGAGAGAGGGTCGACAAGGAAGACCCCAACCGTCTAGGTAACCCACTACTTACTGACCGATATATTATAGGGAGTGTTAACGAAACATTTCCACTACTGTTTATTTTAACAAAAAATGACATTTTAACTTTAAAAAGTCACTACTGGTACTATTCACTTACAATATATTTTTGTCATTTTGATTAAAACTCAAAGTTTTCAAGCCATTTTCATTAATTTTAATTATATTATATTGATTTGTCACCTATTTTTTTTAGTTATTTAGTGAGTGAGAAAATAAAACTGGTGAGAGACATAAACATTACGTCCTTCTAATAATAGATCTTATAGGAAAAACGATTATGAGCATAAATAGTTTTAAATGGGGCCAATGATTATGAACATAAAAATTTGTTTGGAATTACTTTAAAAATAATTGAAAGCGTTTTTACCGAAATTGCTTTTGAATGCTTTTTAAAAAAGACATCAAATATTTGTTTAACTGCTTTCAAAATCCACTTAAACTTTTACCGAAGATTAGTTTTTAGTTCTTAGACGAGCATCTCAAACAAGCAATATGATTGCCTCTTTCGTACCTACATGTCTTGTGCTATAAATTGAATGAACATCATTTCTGGATCCTCTTTGTGAGGATTTTTGAAATCCTTCAATAACATCGGTTCATCGTATATCGTGTAATCAGAAATCATTATAAATCTTTTTATTTAAAATTAAATATAAACAGTACCTGGCGAAAACTGACCATACAATATATGATGAATGGATGTGATTAGATAATTTCCAAAATTATCACAAAAAAAGATCACGAGGATTCTCATTCTTATAAATTGGAACATAATTTATGCAAAGGACTCACATCACGTTAGTGTCCTATAGTTTTTGCTTCGGTTGCACCGTGCATATATTTATGTGTCCTATAGTTTTTGCTTCGGTTGCACCGTGCATATATTTATATATACACACGTCATTTAACGCAACCATCTGCAATGGAGGCCTTAAATGATGCCCTTACAGATTTGATTGTATCTGTACGGTCACGGCGGTGGGTGTAAAATTTAAGCATGCACGTCAAAGCACCGGCCAAACCAAAAGCTTTTAGTTCCACCGAACTTTCAAATTTATTAGGAAGTGTTAACGAAAAGCTCATGGTACTGTTCATTTTAACGAAAAATCACATTTTTACATAAAAAAGTCAAACCTGCTACTATTCACTTTACCTTTTATTTTGTCTTTATCGTTAAAACTCAAAGTTTTCAAGCCATTTTCATTAGTTTTCCTAATTTATTAAGGCTGGTTTGTAACTGTTTTTAAAATGACTGTAAACATTTTTTTAGAAAATGTTTTTGAATTTTAAAAGTATTTGAACTACTTCTTGTAATTGGTGCTTCTTGTACGAGAAATTTTATTTGAATTCATATGATTTCTCTCTACACCCAACTATCCACACCGATATTACTTTTAATTGAATTCTTAATTTTTCTTTAAACTCAATTTACTGTCTAAACTACCCTCACAAGCCCAATCCAATATATAAGTTTATCTTTACACCCATTTCTGAAACAAAAACCCAAAATCAATGTATCAAAGCTTATTTTATGCGATACATGTCACTCAATCTTTTATGAAGATGAGCATTGTTAGCCACGGCATGCACTTGGAAGTGTTCATTGAATTTTTCCTCATTATAGTCGGATGAGACAAAAATTATCTAAAACTCTTTGCCTTTCACTCAAAACATTTCATAAAGTCTCACATCTCAGAGGTAAGAGCCTTGCAAGGCCTACACAAATTTGCAAAGAAGTAGAGCCACGCCATCTTCCCATTACATGACGATAACGAAACCCAATAATCTCATAATTAAAATAAGATTATGTTTTAATCAAGATTAAAAAAATTCACCTCTGAAATTGAAGGCATGTTTTTCTATGCTACAAACCTACTTGAAAATCACATTCCTATATTTTCATGAAATTGAAACATTTTCAACATCCAACAACTAAATTAAATTATGACTAATTGAAACAAACATAAGATGGGGAAGCTTTTGGAGACTACATACATACATTTGTTTCACCAGATAGAAGGAACTCAATACCTTCAAATTCAAGGACAGTTGATATATTGCTGCTATGCACTGCCATCAGAACTACAAGCAAAGTATAGCCTCCACCCTTCACGAATGAAATGAAAAGAAAGCGTGATATTCACACAAGTAGCTAGACTTTAAATTTTAAATCCTATATATGTTTCTGCTAGTAATTATGCTTTGAAAAAGGGGTTGATTGTGAAATCAAACGAAAAAATTTTTGCATAAATCGATTTATACCTTAGTTGGAGAATTCAAAACTTCAAAATCATCATCTCCATTGTTCAGAAAGAGCTTGTCTTTCTCTGTTAGAACGTCTTAGAGTTTTAGCTAGAATGAATGGAGAATAAAGATTAGGTGATAATAGGTTTGATTATTGGGTATGAATTTATTAATACATTTTAGTTTTATTGTTAGTTTCATTTTGTACTTAATGATAATTATGCAATAGGATAAAAAGACAAAGTCACATTTAAAATTTAAGTTGGATGTAGAAATATATTAGATGGGTTCAAATAAAACTTCCCTTATTGTACACAGTACTTCAAATGTTTTATTACGATTTATTTACATTTTTATTAAGAATTGACTCTAAATATTTTCACCAAAAATATTTTTAATTATTTTAACAATATTTTCAAACAAGTGTAAGAGAGGTGTACTCAATTGGGAATTTGAGAGATTTTAATGAATTTATAAATCCATAGATTTTTATGGAGTCTAATTGATTTGTATAGATTTTATCATGGTCTGAAATGCCGATATTATAGGCGATATTTCGCCGATAATATCGGTTTTGTGAGAGAGCGATATTTTCACACTTATCCACTGAATTTTCATCAAAATATCGCAATATTACCGATAATACACGATATTTTAGGTTGGTGCGAATCGGAGAAGAACGCCGGAGCTTCTACAGCTCCGACCGACTATAAAAGAGCACCCTAGACTCCGATCTAAGTATCAAAATGAAATACAAGACGAGGGGAATGTTTTTATAACTTCCGTTTGCCGTGAAACGGTCAGAGGTGTTCGAAAAATTCCTTGACACTCACGGCCTCGCCGGAGCTAGGTGTGCCTTCCCCCGGGTTGATCTCGTTCTAAAACCTTGTTAAAAAAACGAGATAAAACTTAGTATATCTCAACCACACAACATCCAAGATGAATTGAGGTAACCTGGGGCTTACCTAACTGGAGAAGGATCAAGAGAACTCGCCGGAGAGTTCCTGGGTTCCACTGTCCTAGCTGCACCAATAGAAATAGAGAGAAAGACGAGGTTTAGATGGTGATGATGATGTCGTTGACGGAGTACTACGAAGGGCGTAGAGGGCGCCGATGGGGATGATCGACTTGAGGTAGAGGTCACGGGAGATGGAGACAGCGCCGACGAGGCAGAAGACGCGGACGATGAGGAAGACGAGGGAGGAGCAGAAGGCCATATGGGAGAAGGATCGAGAGACTGGGGTCTCTGCGCATGTGTGTGGGATAAGGGAGAAGAGAGAAGGATCGAGAGATCTGTGTGTGTGTGTAGGAGAAGGGAGAAGGGATAAGAGAATGATCCAGAGACCTCAGTCTCTGTGTGCGTGTGAGAATCTCTGACTATGTGTGTGTGTGTGTGGTGGCGTGTGAAAAAAAAAATCCAAATAATTCAACTTTTACAACTTTTACAACTTGTACAATTTTTGACAAGACAAAAATAATGGCGTGTGTGTCTGTATCTGACAACTTTTACAACTTGTACAATTTTTGACAAGACACAATACACTTATGGACAACGTCAAATGATTTTGCTTATGGACAACGTCAAATGATTTTGCTTATGGACAACGTCAAATGATTTTGCTTATGGACAACGTCAACCAATCTCGGATCCATATGGGTGACATGTTAACAATTACATGCAAAACTATTTTGGGGATTTATCAATTGATGACTACTCTTCACAATACACTTACTCTACATATAGAGACGATGAAGATAGTGAAAAATTGGAACCTCATAGAAACTCTATGTGGTGCTAAGTCACCCATGTATCTTACCATGCAATGTATAAAGTGTAAAATATTGTACTAATTCATTATATATAAATGATTATGGTGTGTTTAAACTTCTTTCATTAATTACTACATATTTTCTATACTCACAATGTTTGCTAGATTGCTATTTAATCAACTTAAATCAGTTAAATCCATCATGCAATGCCTTTCCTACCAATTTTTTGTGATAAACTAATAGATAATTGACTAAATAAACATCCTGCAAAGTTTCAATAAAAATTTCCAAGTTTTTCTTACAATTTTCGTGGTTTTTATTCAATTTTTATCGATATTGATAATATCCTGATATTTCCATTGAAATTTCGGTGTTTTTTTACTACCGATATTTCCGATATCATTGATATTTTATACCTTAGGTTTTATGCAAAAATTTTGATTCAATTCCCTCGAAATCTCATGGGGAGAGGTGAGATTTATAAATGCTTAAAATATACTACAAAATCTCTCAAATTCCCTCAAATTCCTCAACTTTTTCAAATTATTTAAAATCAAATTAAATACATCTAGAATGTTATAAATTTCTCTAAAATTTTAATTGAATACACCTGGATTTCCAAGGATTTTAATAAACTATCTTAAAATCCCGATTGAATACACATTAAATTTTAGAGAATAATTTAAAATCTAAATTAGTACACCCAAATTTATTAAAAGTATTAAAATCTCTCAAAATCCTAATTGAATACACATCTAAATTGAAAGAAACAAAAAGCAAAAGAATTCTTTTTTTTTGCTTTTGAAATTTCTGTGTTTTTTTCCAAAAGAGCGGCAGGAAAATGGTTGGGAGTGGTGACGCATGATCATTTACGGCCATTTATTTTTCATTCACCTACTTCATAGATCTTTTTAGATCCAAATTAATAGCTCCCACATGAGTCACCACCACCGCCCCTTAGTTAGTAAATGGGCTTTCAAGTTCTTAACTTTGGAGAGATTTTTCAATGTGATCGTCCCAATAGGTAGTTATGTGTGTTAAAAGTTTAATAATTTAAAAATTAAAAATTTTCATCAGTTGCATAAAAACATGTGATGTATCATCCGTATTGCCGTGATAAAAATTTCTCCTAACTTTGATTGTTTGATGTTTGTCCGTAATTATGGTACCTATTTCAGTGTCAATCAAACTCATAATTTATGCTGATTTTTAATTGGAAACTAATAAGTTACTACAGAAGAATCAAAATAACACAACAATTTTATTTGTATTGCAACAATGAAATGCACAAATGTCGAAAGAAAAAAATTGAAAGACATCCAAAGTTCGAATATTTTGCCAAACTTCTTGTCGTTTTACAGTGATAAAATGCTTTACAATCTTTGACCCAAAATCAATGAAAATTATGAGAACTTTTTCATTGTTTTTTTACTTCCAAATCACTGGATCCATCAATTGGATGTTGAGGCTAATAGCATATAACAGTAGGAATTAACTTGGCTTCTTGAGGAGGGGTTCTTCCTCAATTTATTTGGTGATTAATTTACAGAACTTAAACGTATAATTTAAAATGTTAATATCATAAATCACTTTATCAAGATCATCTTTGTATAAACTCAATAAAATATGAGATCATTTAGTCAACAAACTATACAAAAACAAATGGACAGATTCGGTAAAGCATTATGATCTGTATAGCTATTTGCTACCATTAAGTGACTAAACGACTTTAATTTTAATTAATTTTTTGTACAGATGATCTTTTAAAATATAATTGGATATAATCATAAACACGAAATTTTGTAAATCAAACACTCCTCTGGTGACAATAATTTGCACAAGTAGTCTTTAATTTGTTTCCAATAGTATACATTGCTTAAGTTAAAAGACATATATGCCCTTTTGCCGAAGTGAAAAAAGTATATAAGAACTATACATATGCAAAGTAATACTAATAAGGTAGCTAGCTAGTAGTAAGAGGGACATGGCTTCTTCCTCTTCACTCTTCACATCTTGGCAGATTACCCTCATTACCCTCACCACCATCTCCTTCCTCTCCTCCTCCTCCTTCCCCGCCTCCGCTGCAGCAACAAAACAAAACCCTACATCGCCCTTCAAGAAAATCTACGCCTTTGGTGACTCATTCACAGACACAGGCAACACAAGATCCATCTCAGGCCCTAGCGGCTTCGGCCACGTCTCAAACTCTCCCTACGGCATCACCTTCTTCCACCGCCCCACCAACCGCTACTCGGACGGCCGCCTAGTCATTGACTTCGTCACCGAGTCACTCTCCTTGCCCTACTTGCCACCCTACCGTGTCGTTTCGAGCAATGCCTCAGCAGACTCAACTCACGGAGTTAACTTCGCCGTCGCGGGTTCCACTGCCATAGAGCACCAGTTCTTTGTGAAGAACAACCTCAGCCTTGCCATCACTCCTCAGTCTATCCTGTCTCAGCTGCTTTGGTTCAACAAGTTCTTGGAAAGTAAAGGTTGCAAAGTTGGAGGACCGGAATGCAAATTTGATGATGCACTTTTTTGGGTTGGAGAAATCGGAGTCAATGATTATGCTTATACACTTGGATCTGCTGTGCCCGGTGATACAATTCAGAAGCTTGGGGTCAGTAGGGTTACTAGCTTTCTGCAGGTATATGATTTTTAATTTTGCTAGATTTTTATGCGTAGAATAAAAGAAAACTAATGAAAAAGACTTGAAAATTTTGAGTTTTAATAATAAGGACAAAATAAATGGTAAAGTGAATAATACCATGATTGATTTTTTTAGTGTAAAAATATGGTTTTTCGTTAAAGTGAACAGTATCAGATGCTTTTCGTTAAAGTTCCCTAGAATAAATGGTCTGAAAATTTGTATGTTTTTAATTTAGTTTTGGGAAGTGATTTCAACCCATCGTATTTTTGTCATTACACGCCCATTTTCATGTTTGGTTTTCTGATTAGAGAGAATTAAAGAACAAAATGCATATGAGTCTACAGAACGAGAAACGTAAAAAGTAAAGTGCGGAAATTATTATTTTTTTTTTCACCTAGCTAGAATTATTTGTCTAACACAAACTCAAATGCTTAAAGTCAATAGGCATAATAAATCTTCAAGTTGTAG
Source organism: Malus domestica (assembly GCF_042453785.1). Lineage (NCBI taxonomy): Eukaryota > Viridiplantae > Streptophyta > Magnoliopsida > Rosales > Rosaceae > Malus > Malus domestica. The sequence goes on along the minus strand of NC_091674.1, from coordinate 25,088,918 downwards.
TCTAATATCCTTGTGGATAGAGTGTTGGGTTTCTACTATTGCATCTCAGTTTCGAAACTTCTCTCCTAAAATAAAATAATAGTTTCAAACCCTCGTTCTCTCCTTAATAATAATTATTAAAAAAAAATGTTCTTCAAATTGTTTTGGTTATGAGTATAAAGTCCTATTTCTCTCCTTTTTTTGGCGGATTCCTATTTCGAGTCAAGGTTTTTTGGCTAAATCACATTTTCAATCTCTTTAATTTAATAAAGTTCCACTTTCATCCTCTATTTTCGATTCCAAAAACGACAACGAATTTGGATTAATTTGCAAACCACATGACAAATTCGAATTCGACCTAGTTCGAGATACATGAACGAAAGTGTAATTTTAACCCCTTCACGTTGGCTATGTGAATCATTTGACACATCATGCGGTATAAAAATGTAGTCTCCATTGCCTTACCCTCATGAATTCAATTGCACCGAATTTGGTCCTTATTCTTTCGAAGATAAATACTAAAGCTAGAAATTAAGCTTACTAATAAGTTAAAAAAAAAAACAAATGTTTTGGACTTGGGCTGATTGGAGAAATGCTTTCAATGCCTTGCAGGCACTGTTAAAGAAGGGTGCCAAATATGTTGTTGTCCAAGGTCTGCCACTTTCAGGCTGCTTGCCGTTGGCGATGACGTTAGCGCCGGAAGATGACAGAGACAGCGTCGGATGTGTCAAGAGTGTCAACAACCAAACCTACAGCCATAACCTTGTGCTCCAAGCAAAGTTGCAAGTACTCAGGAAACAGTTTCCCCATGCTGTCATAACCTATGCTGACTACTGGAATGCCCATCTCACAGTCATGAAGAATCCGAGCCAGTACGGTTTCACGGAGAGCTTCAAGGCCTGCTGTGGGAAGAGCGATGACCCCTACAACTTCGACGTGTTTGCCACTTGCGGCACGCCTTCTGCCACCGCCTGTAAAAGCCCGTCTCAGTACATAAATTGGGATGGAGTTCATCTCACTGAAGCCATGTACAAGGTGCTTTCTGATATGTTCCTAAAAGGCAACGCCACTCACCCTCCTTTCAGTTCCTTGTTGGACATAAAACTGCGTAACGGGTGAATGGCCTGCCTTCGGATGATCAGATTCATCTTTTAGTACTTTTCTGTGTTGCTTGTGATCTCTTGAGAGTAGATATTTCTGTGTTCGAAGTATGCTCGAGAACTTTTTGAACTATTTACTATATATAATATAACCTGTGTGAAAGATGACCCCTTTTAAATCTGATAACGAATTCGGACCAGATTTCGTCGAATCATAACTTTTTCCGATTGCCTTCCATCACAAAACCAAAATTGCATAAGAAAAGAGGTGACTCGTCTGATATATATTTCTGTCTCTTACACAAAGCATATACATTATTTTGCTTGGGGTGAAGTGGAAATGAAATTTACGATGTTAAAACCTAAACGGACTATGTACTCGTGATGGTTAATCTCTTAACTTATATTTTTGATAAGTTTTAATCTTACAATCGCCTCTCTCTATACACCATTTCTAGTATGTTTGATCAAATTAAGTACTCATAATACATTAAGAACAACGCATCCGGGAGATCTTTGGGCAGTCTGTTGATAAAAAGATAGAACCGCAACATATCTTCCTTCAACACGGTTTGAGTGTCAACCACATCGCTACCGCAGGTCAGAACCCACAAGTCCCCTGAGTTCACTCTTTTTAGACTTCCCCGGCAAAACGGGCAAGATTCCGATCTTATGTTCCTGTAATATATCAAGAGGCAAAGATGTGAACGGTTAAAAATAATGAGCCAAATCATCATATGGTAACTACCTGGATGAAACTAAAGCGAGCAAAGGAAGAACAAATTATTTCGGAGAAATTATTTCGAAGATTAGGGAAGAACTACGTTATTCATACCAGTCGCGGTAGCAATTAATGCACATTGCATGGCAGCAGTTTGGCAAAACCATTTTGGTGCAAGGTACTAAGCAGATGCCACATTCATCTTCTCTCTCCAAGTCCACATCCGAAAGCTTTATCTTATCCTCATATGGTTTCCTCGCAGCCATCTCTAGAGCTTCCTCTTGGGTGGTATCCATCTCCAATGAATCACCGTGGAGACACTGAAGGGACGGCAATATAACATCTGCAGTTTTATGTTGGGAAAGACATGAATAATGATGAATTGCAGAAACAACTCCGCTTAATGCGTTTTGAAGTTTAAAAGCAGACCAAAATGAATGCTTCCGTAAAATTGAAATTACAGCAGGAATGAGAACCATTTAAAGAATTAGCCATCAATTTTCGAAATCCTAAAGTGAAGTTATGCACCAGAGGGCTCATTTTTAAGTTTTCCGTAAAACATACGCAAACATCCATCCTCTATATAAGGTTCAAATTGCATCTTATACAGATGTTAGATCAACTACCAGAGTTAGAAGAAAGTTTACATACTGTAAAATTCGCTGATGGTAGCTTTCCTTCCACATGAAGAGATACTTGATCTCCCATCTGAGCGTACCTGAAATACAAAACCAACAAACACGCAAACATTCAAGAACTAGAATTCCATTACGCAAGGGGCAAAAATTAAGCTGTAAATTTACATTAGAAACATAAGAACAGGCAAGGCAGAAACCAACCTTATATACAATTATGTGGAAAAGATTTAAGTAACTTGAAAATAAACACGAAGACGAGCAATCAATCCATTGAAGCAAAAACAGGAAAATGTGTGCCAAGTCACTGTAAACCAATTTCATTTGAAGAACCGTACCACCCTTGCTTCGGGGGATGGAAGCTGCCCTGCATTTTATTCAAGTAACATCAAAAGTCACTCAACTTGATCAACCACAAAAATGAAATATCTTCGTCTATTAAATCGGTGAAACATTCTAATGGTCAGCAACCCAAATTAAAAAATAAGGTACGCAAGGACACAAGCCGATGCTCTTAAAACTATGATAGGTTATGGGCTGAACCCACTATGCTTTTCAAATTGCACATATTCCACAAACCCCAAAAATTAGTTCGATTTGAACAAGAAACCGGGATCTAATGAAGAATAATAGGCGGAATTCAGCAGCATATCCAAGATTATATACAGAAAAAACTGAAATTTGTTCTCAATATCAAGATTATACTTCACATAAAGATTGAAGCTTGCGAAATGGGGTCAATACGACAACATAACGAAATTCAGATAACATAACAATGAAACCAGAAACAACAGGCATTAGATACACATCCAATGACAACACAAATGGATATTAGTTCCAAAAAAAATGCTGACACGAAAAATCAACTCAACTCTCTCCCTCCCTCCCTCTCTCTCTCTCTCTGAAACAATCCATCATATAACCAAAACCAAACTTCATGTGGAAATTCAAGCCTATAACATCACTCTCTGGTGGCCCTTTGGATAGTGAGGAGTACAGTTTCAAATTTCAAACTCAGAACAGTAAATGCAGAACATATAAAACCACTAAAAATTCAGAAACCCACAACTGTATTCCACATTTCACAAACCCAATTTCAAAATTAAACATAAACAAAACCCAAATAAATAAATTTAAAAAAAAGGTGGTAGTGTTGTACTTACAGCATATTGGCATGCTGAATATCTGCCTCAAGAACCTTGAGAGAATCATGGTGAGAAGGCCTGGAAGCAAGCTGCTCATAGTAATCCAACATCTCTCACTCCTTTCCACTCAAAGTTTCAAACTTTGAAGCAAAAAATGGAAATTTGAAAGAGAGAGATGATGAAAAAGTAGAGAATGAAAAAAACCCAAAATTATGGTGGTCAAATTATTACACAACCCAAAGAAAAAGCTTGGGTTTTTGCCAAATACTGGTCTTTTGGAGACTGGAAGCAGTTGTGAGAGAGGCCAGTGGGGACCAAAACCCTCTGTGATCATCAATACAACCTAATCTTGCATTAAACACTATATAATAATATATAATAATATATAATATATGGAATTGCTTAAGGGGAGGGATCCCCATTTTTTCAAAAAAATGGGGACACGCTCCCCACCGTTGGATTTGAATTAAATGAAATCCTGTGGTTGAGATTCTATGGCCTGTGTTTTAATCTCAACCACACAATTTCATTAAAGTCAATCTAACGGTGGGGAGCGTGTCCCCATTTTTTTTGAAAAAATGGGGATCCCTCCCCTTAAGCTCCCTGTATAATATATATATATATATATATATATATATATATATATATATAACGAGAGAGAGAGAGAGAGAGAGGGGGGACTTGGTCTTTCTTGTGTTTTTGAAATTTGATTTGGTGATTGTTTGTTTTGATTATCCGCTTAAAATTGAAGTTGGCATTTTGTTGACTTTCTTAGAAGTTTGTGTTTGAATGCTTCAATTTTGCTTGGTTGAGGGGTTATGAGTAAATTGAGTAGGTTTCCTCTGCTTCAAATTGGAACCATCTATTTTGGTCAGAAGTATTGGAAGGGTACATTCCAGGCAGGAGTTAGGGGACCACTTTTTTTTATTTTTTTATATTTTAGAGTTAATTTGTCAAATGTTAAAGAGAAGAAGATCATAGGGATCGAACCTCAACAAGATGTATAGATATTATTGTTTTCTACCATTACGATAAAACATCATCTGCAAAAACATGCCAATTCGCCCTCTCTATTATGTCACTGACATCTGCCAAATGTTTTGTCAATTTGAATCGTATTAAGAGTCTGCTTGAGACTATTTACAAAAAGCCCAAAAGTGCTCTCTATAATAAAAATAAAAATAAAACGTTTTTAACTGCATTTAAAAAAGACATCTTCAAATACTTCTTCAATTTCAACAAAGTACTAATATTTTGAATAAAAATTCAAAGTATTTCTAATAGAAGCGCTTATAAGAATATTTGATTTCTGCATAACCTATTGAACTAAGTTCAAGTGCACTACCAAAATTTTCCCTTTAAGCTTATGCTCTCTCTTCCTCTTCAAAGACAAAGGTTTTCAGAGATTTTTGCAACCCAAAAGCTCACTAGCTTCTCACTCCTTATTTTGTTCTTGTAAATGTTTATTCTGTGAATTTATGTTGTTTTTTTTTTAAACTATAGAATGAAGGATTTTTTTTTAATTTAATTTATTTATGTTCGGGTCGTGTATGTCTAGGGAAAAAGCTCTCACCTTTAAACGAAAGATAGCTTCTTTTTTTCAATTTCTGCACTCATGGGTCTTTGTTTGGTCTTGATCGTGAAGATTTTATGGTACATTGTTTAATTTCTTCTTGTTTTTTTTAATTAAAATTTATGTATTCTTTTCTCCATTTTTTAAAGATAAAATGGATTTCATTCAAAGACATTGTTTGTACCATACTTAGGGTCTCCGTATTTAGACCTCGTATAAATACTCGGAGAACTCAAATGTAATTATGTAATAAGTGAAAGGGCAAATATGTAATAAGTGAGGATCCCTTATTCTATAAAATGACTCATCACTCTCCTCATTAAAGGAGGCCAATTCTTAGGCCATGGGAAATAGCTCTCTCACCCTCAGAAGTTGTCACCCTCTTATCCTCTCACAAACAGAGAAATACAATATCAGTGTGGATGTAGCCCAAACATTGGGGTGAACCACGATACATCTTGTGTTATTTACTTTCTTGCAGATTCACGATCGGATTTACGTTGTTCCAAGACCCCTCCGGTTTTGTGCATCAACAGACATCAACCAAAGTCATAATATTAAAGTTTACCGTCTAGTCACTCATTCAGTTGACATTGTTTGTATCAAGAGTAAGTAACGATTCTGATGGATGAAATATGCGAACATCATGACAATTCATCACTAAGATTGAGAAGTGAGGCCAGCTTAGTTTATAAAGCCCCACTGGCTAGAGAAGTGGTGACCACAGCAATTCCTTAGCTTCGGATGTATCTAAGTTTGATGGGACATGAGAAAAATAACTCTGTAAAAAACGCATCACCTTCTGATGAAGATTCAAGAACCAACAAGCAGCTTCTCGTCATCTCTTCCCAGCAGCTGCTGTGAATCCTAATGAAGGGGAAGCATCTCTAATATTGTAAACAATATAACAGAATTGCTGAATGCTGACGGATCAGGCAAGGCGCAATTAAATTCCATGCTCCTACCTGTTTTATTGTGGGTTTCCTGAGTGTATAATTTCTGTAGTATACATAGTTTTCTTTGTGTTCAGTATCTTAATTTTGTTTGTTATGTACTCTCAATGTCATTGGCAGGCAATTAGGTGGCAGCATCCAAAAAGGAACATGATTTGATCGATGACAGTTTTCAGAGAGTGAACGAGAACTTTACTGGAACTCCAGAGTCTTTTGGTATTCCGTTAACTACAGTACAGCTAAATGCAGGGGTAACATTCGAGCTTGTCGATGCAGTGTAGTCAGATTTCTAATATGATTAAAAGAGAAAAGGACATTGTGTCTGGAAAAATCTGAACCTGTCGATCAAGTTGAAACCTTCCAAGCTCATCGTTCTCCTGTTTGCAGTGCTACCTCAACCTTGTTGTGCAATTTTGCCGCCGCAATATGCTGACATATTATCTATTCAGTGTTCTGTTAGTTTGACACAATCTTGTAAAGTCAATCAGTCGATCATTGAAGTTTTACGTTCGATCAATATATGGACATTGGAAAAAAATATCAATGTGGAAACTTGAACGCTTAATTATCATTATGTACAGAATACACATACACAAGTGTTTTCGTTTTCACAGAACGGTGCATCTGATAGTTACACACTTCTAATTTTAGAGATGTTCATGAGCAAGCGGATTGTTATAATGGATGCGCCTTGTTTGATCGAGGTCCTAACCCTGCGTTCGCCTTGCATGTGTGATCATTTTTTACTGGATACCGAGCATTCTTTAGGTTTTGCTTGAGTTATGTTACCTCCCTTCGATTCTTATGCAGGAGCTCCCAGTGCGCTTGCCAATACGCATGACCATCAGAGGAAGGCATACACCGGATAGGAGGGTAATTTTCCTTCAAAACACAACAATAAGATTGTGGCCATTCCTCTACATTGATAGTTTTTTCCTTCAAAATTTTGTCTATTGGTCGGGAAGCTTTCAGCAAGCTAAACAACAGTAGTATCGAAGATGCATCTGAACGCATATATACGACACTTTTTTGTGATTTATATGTACAGTGTGATTATTGCTTTTTTGTACCATCTCCACAGACGACCTTACGTATCAAATTCTAATAGATGTGAGGCCCACAAGTGCGAGTTTTACCTCTACTAGAGAAGTCGTACGCAAGATGGTCAGTTCTGATGGTGGAAATAGTTATACTCTTTTTATGTAGAGCTGCAAAACCAGCATGCAGGAATCACGTATTAGGTTGTAGTCTAACAAAGTTTGACCTAGTTTTAGTTCTATCGTGAGCAAGAAACCCTTGATGGATTCTGACTTTTGGGGTTTGTCTGTTAAAACATGCTTTTGCAGTAATTCTCGAACATATCTTTGTCCATGATATGTAATTGTCTGAAGTAGAAAAAAATGTTGGTTTTTAATCATAGATTGCATAAATTACAGCAAAAAGGATGTTGATCTTGAAATATTAAAGAAATAAAATTTGAGAAAAATTACCCATGCACCCGAAGTCTTGTATTCGAGTCCCTCCTTTCACAATATCACTTGTATAATAAATATTAGGGGAAAAAAAATTCAAAAATAAAAACTGCTAATTACAAAAGGGTCCTCCGATCCTAAAATCACCCAAAAACAACAATTTAATAAAAAAGTGGCTTCAAATAACTTCAATTGGTGAGTCTGCAGGAGCTGTGGCAGACACTTGATTTTGTTCTCTTCCCACCATTCTTTTCATCTTAATCAACCACTTAATCACGATTGCCACATAATCATACAGATTGAGAGCAATGTAGAGCCCAATGCCACCAATAATCCCATTTGCTATGGAATAAGTAAGAGGCATTAGAACCATGGTCATGAAAGCAGGCGCAGCTTCTTTCATCTTCCCCCAATTTATGTCCTTCACAACCTTCATCATCATCACCCCAACCATCACAAGTGAAGGCCCTATAGCCCATGGAGGCACACTAGACAAAAGAGGAACAAAAAACAATGACATGAAAAAACACAGACCGATGATCACTGCAGTCAATCCTGTTCGCCCGCCTTCTCTCAGACCTGCTGAAGATTCTATGTACGTTGCGATGGGGGTCACCCCCAGTGCAGCCCCCACGACTGTTGACCCTGCGTCAACCAAGTACGCCGAGTACTCGCCTTCGAACCCTCCTTCGTTGTTCACGAAACCGCCCATTTCGGCCATGGTGTACAATGTGCCTGTGGTGGCAAGAACATCAACGTAGAGCAAGGTTACCAGAGCCACCCAAACCTCAGACCTATTGAAATTGGTGAAGCTTATAGCCCCAGCTGTGGATTGAATTTTGTGAAAATCTACCACTTTTTTGAAATAATGGAAATCTGTGTCACCAATTTGTGTGTTGGGAAACACTGTCACACTTGTGCCCCTAAACCATGATATAAATGTGACAAAAACGATGCCGTATATCATGCTGCCTTTAATCTCCTTCATTAGGCCATAACATGTGATTATAAACCCAGCTGCACCCAGCCAGAACTTTGGGCTGTGCATTTTGCCCCCAAGGCACTCACCAGTTGCTGGGTTTGTGTTAGAACAAGCTGTGATTGTCACCAATGTGGATGGGTCTGGGCCCACTAGGCCCACTCCCTGGGGGATTTGTAGGCCCACAAAGGCAATGAAAAGCCCAATTCCTGCTGCACAAGCAAGCCTAACTGGATGAGGGATGAGCCTGGCCAGCTTTTCTCTTAGCCCAAAAGCAGCAATTGCAAGAAAAGCAATTCCCTCAAGTAACACCACAGCTAGGGCAGTTTGGTAAGACAATTTCCCACTTCCATGAAAACCCACCAAATTATAAGCTAGGTAAGCGTTTGGCCCCATCCCTGGGGCTAACCCCAAGGGTAGATTGGCCAAAACGCCCATAGCAATCGACCCGATCATGGCTGATAAAATTGTGCCGACAATGAGGTCATTCTTGGTCTTTGCAAGGCAGTTTTGGTATCCTTCGTTGGGAAGGATCATGCAATCCGGGGTGACGGTTTGGTTCGCCGTGGTGGAGCAGTCGGCAATGGAGCACGTGCCACCTGAGTCCGCGAGGATGGTGGCGTTGACGGAGATGATGTAGGCCATGGTGAGGAACGTGGCTAGACCGGCACGTAGCTCCTTGGTGAAGCAACTATTTCTTGCTTCTAACTTGAAGTAGTTGCCAACTTTGCTCTTTGAAACTCCATCGTTTAAGCGTTTCTCTAGTTTGCTCCATGACTTGCCTATTTTTTTGAAAACTCCACCATTTCCCATTGCTGCACATAACTCTCTCCCCATTTCTCTCTCTCTCTCTCTCTCTCTCTTGCTTTGGTGTGAATGTCTTATGCTAGGGTGGTGGTTAGAGTTATATATATTTTTGTAGCAAGATGCTTGAGGTGGCCAGGAAGAGAATCTTCTTGGATATATTACAGGGAGTTTTAATGAAACCCTCTCGGTACTGTTCACTTTTAACGAAAAACCATATTTTTACATTTCCCTGGTACTATTCACTACACCCTTATTTGTTATTTTTCATTAAAACTAAATTTTTTTTGAACTTTTCGTTTGTTTTCGTTATATTATAAGGACAAATGGGCACCGTGTAGGGCAGAAAGTGTGAAAACTTGAAATTTAGGAAGTGAATATCAAATCTTCTCATTTACAATCGGTGCATTTACACGCATTTAAAATCATCTTAACCGTTTGATTGATCTAATGAATTTTATCTATCCACATGATAATAGTTGCAGTAGACAACATACCTAATTTGTTTTTTAATTTTCTCTATCCCATTTTTCAAATCTCATCGCCTATCGCTACTAAAAGAATTTACGCCATTTTTCCTGTCTTTCACTCTTTTTTTCTTTTTTCAGACATTCGTCATTTTCTCTTCAAATCTATAATTCACTTTTTCTAATCACAATATAATTTTCCAATACGTTCTGATTAATTTTTTTTCTAAATCAGCAGAAAAAATTTGTGGGAACCAGTCTGACACAAACATGCAAATTGAGAAAATAATCTGGATTTCGAAAGCTTTTTAGGGTTTATTGCTTTTTCATTTTTTTGGAAAAAGAGGATGAGAGATTAATCTGACCCAAAAGCAAACTCGATTAGATTTCATATCGATCAATTACTCAGAGTCATCTGATACAAACGAAAGATGGAGTAAATGACTTATCTTAATTTGTGCAAATTGTATATCAGTTTAGAGTTCCAAATTTTGAGTATAATTATGATGAAAGTGATCGAAAGGGAGATCGATCGAGAAGAAAAGGGTGAGTGCTATGGTGTTTTAGTTGGATATTACAAGGCTGGCGTGGAATAATTAAACGCCATCGGATTAATCTTATTCTAAATGCGTGTTAATGTACGAATGCTAAATATGGACACTCGGGATCCGAAGAAAGTAGTAGGGCATCCCAAGCGTTTAATCACATAGTGTCATCAATTTCTAAGATTGAAAATCGGAGGATATTTTTTCAAGCATTACAATGGTACATGTGTTACTTATCACATATTATAATATGGACGGACCACCTAGTTAAACTTATGATATGCTGATACTGGTCTGAGTTCTTATAATTAGTTATAAATATGATTTGTTTCCTATTGTGATTAGATTAACATGGTATAGTATTAATATAGATTCATGTATAACCTAACATGCATCGTGTAATATTAGAGTAATGCTAGATAGATCAACTTTTTAAATTAAATTTACAAATTATATGATGTGCACATTAATCAATACTTGAATAATAATTCAATTACCAACAAACACGTCATATAATTTGTAAAATTTGATATAAAAAGTTGGTCTTCCTAGCATTACTCATAAACCCATATTAATATAGGTTCATGTATAAAAATATTAGTACAATGATATGCCTTATGATTTTTTTTTAAAGGGGACAACTGGTGGCAAGCCACGATTATCCATCCATTTCGAGGCCCCGGAAGACTCACAGAGGCATTTCAACCTCCCCCTAATCACAAGTCTGACTTCCACACCAGCAGTAGATTTTCGAACCATGTGACAATCACACTTTCTCAGAAAGATGGCTGGTTTGGTTTTTTGAGTGTGATTCTACTAATAATTAGGGCAAATTGAAATTAAATAGTATAAAGAATAACTATACATTATGGCAAGCAAGCAAGCAAGCAACCTCTCAGGTTTTGGATTAAAAAGGCACGTCAATACTATACGTGAGTTATTTATTGATGAAATGAAAGATGCAACAATAATAATTTCATAGTTTAAAGGGAGACTTTGGATACGGTTTTTAGTTATGAATATTATTTGATTGAAACCTTGTTGTTTTTTAATTTTTGAATTAGGTCCCTGAAATTAATGTGATAATTTATTTCTATGTACGTTATTATATTTTTTTAAATTAAAAATTAAAAATTATAGTTGTTTATATAAATGAGATTTTAAATAATAAAAAAACATAATTTGTGGGATTAAAAATATTAAAATATAAATATACTATTGTGTGTGTGTGTGTGTGTATATACACATGGGTACATTCATCAAAATTAACCAAAAAATTTATTGTATCAAAATATGGGTACTTTCTTCAAAATCACAAAAAAAGAAAAGATATTAGGCTTAATAACATTAGTAAATTTCTTCGATTAAACTTGACATGGATACATTTTAAAATCAAAGAAAAAAGAATGTACCCATATAAGTTTAAAAATGGATTAGAAAAAAATTGAATAGATATTATATAAAAAAGGGGGTACATTTTACATATAACAAATTGGTATATTTAAGAATGAGTACATTTTAAGATTAAAAAGTTTTACATGAATGGGTACATATAATTAGCACGGGTACATTTAGCAAAATAAAAAGTACAAATAAAAAATATATATTGGTACAAATACAAATAAACTTTAAAAAATATGAGCCTAAAAAGAAATTAATATATGGGTACAAATTAAAACTAAAAAGAAAATTGGTACAAGTTAAAAAAGAATTACAAATTAAAAATAGGTACAAACTAAAACTAAAAATATATGATAAAAAATTTAGTCATAAATATAAATATACTAATTGTAACATTTTTAACATTAAATGAATATATTTACAAATATTTTATTATTGAAATAATTAATAATGTTATTAATACCCAAGAACCTTGATAAAAAATTGAAAAGGAATAGGATTTTAATCAATGAAGTAGCAAAAAGAAGGATGAGAACCTAATTTCTCCTAGTTTAAAATTATGAAAGATGTGCAATAGGTTTTGACTCTCCTCGTATTCTAGCCAAAAGAGAAGAAGATAGTTTTATGATGACACTCCAAAATGGTGAAAGATTCAACATACCATAAAATTGCCCCCAAGAGTTTCGAAAGTTACAATTGAATTAAAACGAGTTAAGGTAATTCCGATCAAATCCTTTCCTTTTTGTTTTTCTTTAAACTTAAAATTTCCTTCTGTGTTCTCATATTTCCTTTCAGCACTCTTATATGGTTCACTTCCTACATCAACAAAGCGCTCTCTATTTGGAGGGGCAGGATGATGTATTCCGCTGCTAGATATTCTTCCATAAATTTACTATTTTTTGTTGTAAAAAACCATAAATTTTTTAAAACTTAACATACAAAAGCCAATTGTCACACGCACAACGTGAATGTTTATCAAGAGTCTAGTTATGATGCAAATGATCGAAGGGGAAAAGCCACAGGGAGATCGATTGAGAAGAAATTAAAGGGTGAGTGCTATGGTGTTTTAGTTGGATATTACAAGGCTGGCATAGAATAATACAAGACCATTAGATTAATCAAATGGTTAAGATTATACATGCGTTCAAATGACTAACGCTAAATGTGGATACTCGGGATCTGAAGGAAGTAGTAGGGCATTCCAACCGTTTCATCACATGGTGTCACAACTTTTAGGATGAAAACTGGAGAAATATTTTTTCAAGCATTACATTGATACATGGTATTACTAATTCACATGTTATAATATGGACGGCAACCTAATTAAACTTAGAGAAAATTAGAATCTCGTACAATTTTTCTATATCATTTAGATTAAACATTTGTGCTTTTTTAAAATTTGATTAAAAGGCTAGATTATGAGAAATTTGTTACAATATAATGTGCATATAGCACCAAAATTATGACAAAAATAAAATTTAATCAAATCACTAAAAAGCATAGATGTTTGATCTACAAAATTCAAAACTAAGGCGCCTATATCAAAATATCCCTTAAACTTATGTGTCATGCTGACTTGAGTTACTGTAATTAGTTATACATACTAAATATAATTTGTTTCCTATTGTGATTAGATTAACAAGGGATAGCATTAATATAGATTCATGTATAACCTAACATGGTATAATATTACTATATATTCATGTATTAAAATACTAATAAAATGATATACCTTATGGTAATGTGACAATCACATTTTCTCAGAAAGATGGCTGGTTTGGTTGGACAAGGATCCTCTCCGGATCTTTTTTGTAGGAATCTGGAAATTAATTAATCATGTCTATTTATCATATATCGTACGGTCAGTTTTCGTTAGATACTATTTATATTTAATTTTAAATTAATTTTTAACCGTACGATGTACGATGAACGGACACGATTGATTGATCATCCGGATCCTCACAAAGAGGATCCTATTCCGGTTTGGTTTTTTGGAGGGAGATTCTAATAATAACTAGGGCAACTTGAAATTCAACAGCGATACAAAGAATAACCATATATTATGGCAAAGCAAGCAACCTCTCTGGTTTTGGATTAAAAAGGCAAGTCAATACCATACTTAAGTCACTTAGTACTACGGTCTAGTAATATTCATTTTTACTTATAAGTGAGATGTTTTAGGTTCGATTTTCGCAAAAGGCGAATTTGAATCACATTATTGCTAGCTCATTGTGAGGCTAAGCTCACCCCCCCCCTCTTTAGTGTAGATAATATTTTTTTGTTTAAAAAAAAACCATATGTGAGTTGCATATTTTTTATTGATGAAATGAAAGATGCAATAATCATAGTTTAAAGGCTCGTTTGGAAGTACTTTTAAAATGATTGAAATTTTTTTTAAGTGAAATGTTTTTTGAACCAATCCTTAATAAAAACACAAGTGAATCCTGAAAAACACTTGCACTTCAAGTGCTTTTAGGATGTAAAAATATTTTTTTTCTTTTCTAAAAGTGTTTTTAGTCATTTAAAAAACTGTTTGGGCCCAAAATAATAGTTTGGGCCGAGGGTAGGATCACTCTCAGCCCAGGAGGCCAGGCGGCAAAAGGACCATGGATCGGTCAACCCGTGGGAGTTCAAACCTAGGGCGGTTAGGACGAATCCTAGTGCAATGGGGAGTCTTGACGGGATCGGATATCCAGGAAACTAATCCAGCTTAGCTAAGGACTAGGTTCATAGTCCTAGTAGGTGTAGGATTGGTCGAGGTGATCCGGAGATGGAAACCTAGTCCGAGTAGGATGTAAACTCGGACTCAAGGTTCAGTACTATAAATAGGGGACGCTGTGCATCAGGAAAAGCCCTACAAAAATCAATACAAAATTGCCCTGCGCAAACTCTCACAACTTGTGATTTTTCTTTTTCTTTTTCGCTGACACATCTTCCGTTGGCATCAACAGCACTGTGAAAGCAACCGGTGATATCTTTAGTCGGCATAGATAGCTCTTTCACCGTAGAATCAGCCGATCTCGCAGCATCTTCCGTTGGCATCAACAGCACTACGGCGAGGACGACTGGTTACCTATCCAAGTCTCGGTCGAGAAGGATTTCCGAATCCTTATTGGTCGAGGTCATCTCATCAGCCTTCTCGGCGAAGTGAGGTGTTACCAGGTTATTGTATTCGGCACGTTGGAAGCCGAATTCGGTTCGTGAACTTCGCATTTTAGCAGCCTTGTCTTCAGGCTCTAGAACCCAAGAGGCCGAGAATTGTTCCTTCCTCGGCCGCAATCGCAAGACACAGAAGTCATCAGCGCGCTCAACGCAACATCAACAAATTTACTCCTCGGTCGAGCTCGGCCGACGAGTTGGCACGCCCCGCAATCACCGAAGGACGTAGTTAGCTTAGAAAATACTCGGCCTGCGCGCCACGTAGGCTTTGTAGTTTCTAGGGTCAACATTTTGGCACGCCCAGTGGGACCCAGTGCTAAACTACGAAGTTCATGCCAATTGAAACACGATCGGTAAAAAAGAAAACAGCTATGGGAAAGTCGACAGCCGATTTGCCGAGTCAGAGCATAGGACAGAGTGTGCCACAGGCGCAGAACCTCCTTAGCGCTGCGACACCTGAGTCCACGAGCGCGACTCGCCGAGAGAGAGAAGTTAATCTCGGCGGTCAGCCCCGTGGTTTAGAGATCCCTAACAGAAACACGTGCGTTCTCAATGAAGGGATAATAGAGGATTGCGACGAGGATGGTGGTGAAGGATCTGACCCACCAACGAGGTCGTTTATCTGAAAGCGACTAGACGAGCAGTCTCGGTCAGTCGAGCAGACATTTAGTCGAGGCATCGACAAACTGCATGATGCGATAATCAGTTCTGCTGAGCGACAGAACAGGTTGCTCGAAATGTTGTTTAATAAAGTCGGTGGCAGCAGGCCTTCCGATCTTCTCCAGCATTGCCCTCCAGGAAACAATCCGTTACCAATTGTACCGGCCGAACCTATTCCTGCTCGCCCCAAACCAATTGAATTGGAAAAAGGTGGAGGGTCGAACAGCGGGTCAGACGGAACCAACCAGAGGAGTGAAGCAGCACCTGTTGATATGACCGAAGTCCAGCGGATGATTGACTCGGCCATGAAAAAGGGGCCGAAGTTTCCTAAGTTTATCCATCCGTACCCAGCTTACGTGGAAACGTTTGGATACCCTAAAGGCTTCAAGATTCCAGATTTTAGCCTCTTTGCCGGTGAATCGTCCTTATCTTCGTTAGAACACGTGGCTCGTTTTACCGCGCAATGCGGAGATGTTAATAGTGACTTTCATAAGTTACGGCTGTTCAACTTCTCATTGACCGGCTCGGCATTCGCTTGGTACATTAATTTACCCCCCAATTCCGTCCAGAACTGGGAAGAGTTGGTCGAGAAATTCCATGAGCAGTTTTATCGGCCAGGAATGGAGATGTCAGTTTCTTCGTTAGCAAGGATGGCTTAGGCATCTGATGAATCACCAATGGATTATCTTACTAGGTTCAAGTCAGCCAGGAATTGGTGCCGAGTACCTTTACCCGAAGTAGAATTCGTCAGGCTTGCTTTGAACGGATTAGACGTCGAATATAAAAAGAAATTCTTGGGGGCAAATTTTCGGGACATGTACGAATTAGCCCAACATGTCGAACAGTATGACTATTTGCTCCGCGAGGAGAAGGTTTCGAAAACGCCATCTCGGGGGACGCTTTACAAGAATCCTACTGTCAACTATGCATCCACCGAGGATGAGTGTGTTAGTGTGGATGCGGCCGAGATAGTAATAGATAAGCCATACGTTTGCAAGGCATTGACTCAGGTTGATTCTAGAGAAGTCAAAAGTCGCTCGGCTACCGAATGAGCATTGAAACCGTCGAAGGTTTACACTTTTGATATTACCAAGGCTGACGCAATTTTTGACCAACTGTTGTCCGCAAGAATTATCAAGCTTCGGCCTGGTCACAACATTCCTAAGGCCGAAGAGCTTAAGGGAAATGTGTATTGCAAATATCACAATTCGAGCAAACATACGACAAACAATTGTGTCGTATTTCGTGATAATGTCCAAAGCTGGATTGATAATGGTAAACTGAAATTTCCCGAGAAGAAGATGGGTATTGACGCTGATCCGTTCCCCACGGCAACCGTGAATATGGTCGATGCGTGCCTCCCTAAGGACAAAGGGAAAGGGAAGGCCGAAGTCGTTACGACGCAACGTTTTCGGACTTAGAATTCTCGGCCACGTTTCATGGCCGATTTCCTTTCAAACGCACCACCTACGGCTTTAACAGGACCCGCTGTTGTCAAACCTATGATGGATTATACTACCGATGAAGACAGCGGGATGGCGGTTTTGTGCAGGAAATGTAGAACAAAGGTCGAGAGTGAGCCAGAGGAGAAGCCCCCTTTACTTGGGACGGAACGACCCGTGACCGCAACCCGGCAGAATGTTGCCAAGATAGGCCAACATCAAGGGGTTTTTGACAGGCTTGGTCGACCAACGGATGGAAGAGATACCCCCGGTCCGGAGACGCCTCGATTTTGATGATTCGTTCTATGACGATGATTACTACAAACGCAATTCTAGCAACTCAGAATCATCGCGGAGCCAGAAAACCTTCAAACCTCCTGAACCTAAAGATCAACGGTGGTATACATATCATTCTTCGAGGGGAGTTTACACGGCACTGTCCAAATCCCAAAAACGTAGGCACCAAAGGATAGATTGCATGGCTCGCCGACGGGCAACCCATGAAACTTCGGCCCCTAAATGGCAGCCGAAGGACACAGTTGCTCCCGATGATGAGCGACCAAGTCCCTCTATCATGACAGAGTTGGTTCAAGGGAAACGGTTGGTCGACCGAGATGTTGAAACTACGTTCGAGGAGGCTGATAAACGGATCAAACTTCTTCTTCGGCCAGGGGAGATGAAGGCACGACTCGAGTTTTTCAGACAAGAGGCCGAAAGCAAATTCGCACCGCCAGCTATACAAGAACCTTTGATCAAAATTCGACGGAATTTGCATCCACCATTTCTTGGGGAGGCCTTGGAATATATGCGAGAATTTCATAAGAAGCATTCGGCCAACGATCTGTATGGTTTGCCGAAGGCATGCCAGGACACTATTGATCTGATCCTGACTTGTCCGGATGCCGAGCGAGTCATCCAAAAGACCTCAGATCCAGGATTGAAAGCAAGGTTCCAGCATATCCGAGAAGCTCGTGTCTTTGGATTTGAAGTTGACCCGTACACCGATATCGTTGCAGCTGACCTCCCTTTCTCGATGGAGGACCTTCAGTATTTACGATATCACTTCGAGGTATTTTCGGCTGTTTCTCTCTTCGGCCTTACGGCCGATGAAGTTGCGCGTGTCGCACGTCTAGATGCTTATCTCGACGTCAGGGATGCCCGGTTCCACTATCAAGAGCAGGTTCAGGCTTTGGCCCCAAGAGCACTGTCAATTTTGACCCTACCTGAAGCGGTCGCACAGGACCAACGACTCGCTGATGAAGCACCGCCGAATGAAGCCATCACAGAGGAAATAGAGGAATCTTGTGGACCAACTTTGACCGCAACGGAATCGTTCGTTGCCGACCAACCGAGCAAGGAGGGTATCGACCCAATGGGCCCATCAGTCCTGGAGAATATGGAAATCAGTATGGTCCATGTGTTACCTGCCGATTTTCAATCACGCACGGCTCAACCAAATTTCCTCGATGGAGATGTGGTTGCCGAAGAACCCGGCCATATTGATTTTGTGTCGGTTGCTGAAGGAGAGTCAGCAACAAAAGATGATGGTTTAAAGGCTGCCTTGGCCGAGTTGTTCCCTCGTTCATCGTCGGCCAAGCTTCACCATTTAAAGCCATTGTATGTGACGGCCCACATTGAGGGGTATCCAGTTTCTAAAGTTTTTGTCGACTGTGGGGCTACTGTCAATATCATGCCCCTGAACATCATGAAGGCCTTACGCCGTTCGAATGACGAGCTTATTCCGTCAGGAATCACAATGAGTAGTTTCGTCGGCGACAAATCCCAAACCAAAGGGGTACTTCCGTTAACCGTCAATATTGCTGGTCGCACCCACATGACCGCCTTTTTCATGGTTGATTCCAAAACCGAGTATAATGCATTGCTCGGCCGAGATTGGATCCATCAAACCAGCTGTATTCCTTCTTCGTTGTATCAAGTGCTTGTCTTTTGGGACGGCAAATCGGTCACTGTTCATCCGGCCGATAGCCAACCTTTCGAAGCTAACATGATCCAAGCCCGGTATTATGATGATCACGTAGGCTACATTACATTGCAAGGCTTCAATGAAGACGGACGGCCGACTCGGATTTCGGTTCAGAAAGCTATCGAGGTTGGCGCCGAGACTGTCCACCAGGATTCGGCGAGACTCGGATTGGCCAATTTTCTCCCCGAGTCTGATGTCTGACACAGACCAGGACAAACGTAGGGCCGCGGTTTCATCTACGATGGAACGACTGCTGGCCCATTGGTATACTATATCTCGGCAACCGAATTCAGGCGTTAACCTCGTCGAATTCCTTGCCGAAGAGGATCCTGGTCCTGCCTTATCTTTTGATCAAGTTCGAGCCGCCCCGGCCGAGCTCGAGGATTATCGGCCCCAAGTTAAGGACCCCTAGAAGAAATTAATGTTGGGACGGCCGGTGACCCACGGCCTGTGTTTGTTAGCGCTTTACTTCCTCAACAAATGAAGGACGAGTTGCGGGCCTTGCTTACGGAATTCAAAGATTGTTTTGCTTGGAGCTATCATGAAATGCCCGGTTTAGATCGTGCTCTGGTCGAGCATGAATTACGTATTAAGCCCGGATTCAAGCCTTTCCGTCAACCACCTCGTCGATTCTCGACCGAAGTACAACTCAGTATCAAGGACGAACTAGTTCGGCTTTTGAAAGCCGGATTCATTCGGACAGCTCGATATGTCGAATGGTTGGCGAATATTGTTCCTGTATTAAAGAAAAGTGGTGCACTGCGCATCTGCACCGATTTTCGAAATCTGAATCTGGCAACGCCCAAAGATGAGTATACAATGCCGATTTCAGATTTGTTAATCGATGCCGCGGCGAATCATGTGATCTTGTCCTTTATGGATGGACATGCCGGGTACAACCAAATATTTATTGCCGAAGCCGATGTGCACAAAACTGCTTTCCGTTGCCCGGGGGCACTCGGCACTTACGAATGGGTTGTCATGCCATTCGGCCTCAAGAATGCCGGCGCCACGTACCAACGGGCGATGAACACCATCTTCCATGATTTAATTGGCACCATCGTCGAAGTTTATATCAATGATGTTGTCGTCAAATCTAAACGCCGACAGACACATCTGGACGATCTCAGACAGGCTTTCCTCCGCATGCGTCAGCACAACCTCAAGATGAATCCTGCGAAGTGTGCCTTCGGTGTATCGGCCGGGAATTTTCTTGGTTTTCTCGTACATCATCGTGGGATTGAAGTCGATGAGAATAAGGCTCGCGCAATCATCAATGCTCCACCCCCAACAACGAAGAAGCAATTACAATCCTTACTCGGCCAGATCAAATTTTGACGCCGATTTATTGCTAATTCAGCAGGTAAGATGAAAGCGTTTTCTACACTTTTGAAGCTCAAGGACTCAGATAAGTTCGTGTGGAATAAGGAGCATCAGGCGGCGTTTACACAGATCAAGGTTTCTCTCACAAATCCACCTGTCCTGGTCCCTCCTCGGCGCGGTAAGCCTCTCAAGCTATACATTTCGGCGGCCGAGGAGTCCATTGGTTGCCTTCTCGCGCAAGACAACGATGCCGGACGGGAACAGGCTATCTTCTACCTCAGCCGTAATCTGAGTCATCCGGAGATCAATTACTCCACCGTTGAGAAACTCTGTCTCGCCGTATTCTTCGCTGCATCCAAGCTTCGGCATTACATGCTCCCGTCGGTCACCCAAGTCATTGCCCAGACCGACGTTATCCGGTACATGCTTACCCGGCCAATTGTGAAGGGCCGAATTGGGAAATGGACGATGGCGTTGTCCGAGTTCAGTTTGCAATACGTGCCGCAAAAAGCTGTGAAGGGACAGGCATTGGCCGATTTCCTTGCCCAGCACCCTTCGCCTTACGGGTTTGGGAGTGCTGACGTCGAAATCGGCATGGTGGTGACCCGCGACAACTATTGGACGATGTATTTCGATGGTTCTAGTACTTCGTCCTCGGCCGGCGCATGCATCGTCATTCAATCTCCCCACAACGATCGTTGGTATTTTTCGCTCAAATTGGATTTCGACTGCACCAATAATCAGGCCGAATACGAGGCGCTGGTCATTGGTCTGGGCCTCCTTCTTGACTTACACGCCACTCGTGTCCTCGTCCTCGGGGATTCTGAGTTAGTGATTAACCAAATTAATGGATCTTTTCGCTGCATGAGTTGTACTCTGGCGCCTTACCACATGGTTGCCAGCTATTTGGCCGAGTCTTTTGACGGTGTTACATTCGAGCATGTTTCTCGGGTTCATAATACCGACGCAGACGAGTTGGCTCAAATCGCCTCCGGTGCACAACTCCTGGGGGGCAAGCTAGGCCGGGAGATACCAATATTACGACAATTATACCCGGCCTTGGTTGATCAGCAAATCCTCCGTCGAGACAATGTGATACGCACCAGGGTCATGTCCCTGCCTTCGTTGTTAGATCGGCAGGACTCTATAGAAATTTGCGCGGCCGAGGCAGTACCAGATGATTGGAGAAAGCCCATTATGCAGTACCTTGACAATCCTAACGGAAAACATAGTCGCAGGACACGGGTTCACGCCACGAATTATGTCACGTACCAGAACGAGTTGTACCGAAAGGGCGAAGATGGTTTGTTATTGCTATGCCTCGGCCCCCAAGAGAGTGCTCGAGCGATCGCAGAGGTTCATGAAGGGGTATGCGGAGCTCACCAGTCTGGACGAAAAATACGATGGCTACTCCGACGACACGGTTATTTTTGGCCGAGAATACTGAAAGATTGTATCGAGTTTGCACGAGGATGCGTGCAGTGCCAAATCCACGGGCCTATACAAAGGGTCCCGGCCGAATCACTACATTCGGTCATTAAGCCGTGGCCGTTTAGAGGATGGGCCATGGATGTAATCGGCAAAATCATGCCGACTTCCGGAGCTGCTAAGCATGCATGGATAATGGTCGCAACTGATTACTTCACTAAGTGGGTCGAAGCAAAATCATATGCCGAGTTAACATCTAAAGAAGTTTGCGATTTCGTGGAGGAACACATTGTGACCCGATTCGGTGTTCCAGAAACGATCATAACTGACAATGGAACAATCTTCACAGCCGAAAGGTTCAAAGAATACACGGCCAATTTAAAAATTCGGCTGGAACAGTCCACACCGTATTATCCACAGGCGAATGGGCAGGCCGAGGCAAGTAATAAAGTGTTGATCGGCATCCTCGAAAAAATAATAAAAGAAAGGCCTGGCATGTGGCATTTGAAGTTAAACGAGGCATTATGGGCATACCGAACGTCGCCCCGATCGGCGACTGCAACAACCCCATACGCATTAACCTACGGACACGATGCGGTGCTACCAGTCGAGTTGAGCATAAATTCATTGCGATTAATTGAACAAAGTAGTTTGTTTAGCGCCGAATATAATCAGTCCATGAGACAGGGACTGGAAGATTTGGAAGAGGCACGACTTGATGCTTATAACTTACTGGTGGTACAAAAACAGATTGCCGAGCGAGCCTATAATCAGAAGGTGCGACAGAAAACGTTCGGCGAGGGTGAATTGGTGTGGCAAACGGTGTTGCCCATAGGATTAAAAGATCCTAGGTTCGGCAAGTGGTCGCCGAATTGGGAAGGGCCGTTCATTGTGCATAAAGTATACGGCAAAGGGGCGTATCATCTTAAAGACCGGACTGGGGTAGTTCACAAATTACCAATTAATGGGAAGTTCTTGAAGAAATACTATCCGGTCACATGGGAAATGCGTGAATAAAAAAAATTGTTGTACCAGTACAAAAAAAAAAAAATCATTCCATTAAGATTGATAGGTATTACAAAAATGATTAGGTTGAATACATTCAAGGAGACGAGGGAAGAAGAGTGCTGAGCAGAGCCTTCAATTCCAACCACCGCACGTCGGCCATGATGACTTCGGCTTGCCGATTCTTTTTGTCCAGCTTCAGCCGCTCGACCCGTTTTTTGGCCGCCGCATACTCAGTTAGGCGATCCTTCCCACCTGACTCGAAGTCCCTCGCAAGCTCAGAAGCAATGGCCGACCGGCGTTTTGCTAGTTCGGCCATCTGACGGTCGAGCTCGGCTAACGCTTCTCCTTTTGCCCGTAGATCGTCAATCTTCGGACGGAGGGTGTCTTGAACGGCCGTGGCGGCTTGCAGGTCTTGTTCGGCCTTCAGCGCAGTCTGGAAGATACTAAATGTCTCCCGAACGCGCTCCAAGGCAGACGATGCCCGAACAATGGCATCTCCGCTCAGGCGACCGTCGGCTCCAAGGTCGTTCAGACACACGCCGAGCAGATCAAGACCGTTGCGTTCAAGTACTTGCGAAGATGAGAGCGACAGGACTTCCCGTAACTGGGTTAAGGCGCTTGGATCGGCAGCCTCAGTCGGAGCGGCCGAAGGGCCGGACTCTGCAGTCGTGCTGGAAAGGAGGGCTTTGAATTCAACCTCCCATGAAGCCTGCACGAATAGACAAGGTTAAGCTTAGAGGAAGTCATGACAAGAATAGCAAGGTGTCATTTTTTTAACCTGCCGAGAGGAGACCTCGGCCATGTCCCCAGGATCGTTGCTCGAACCTAAAGAACTCAATGGCCGAGCCCAGTGTCTCAGATTGCTTCTCACTTCACGCGGCCTATGGAAGTTATCTACGTTTGATGGCCACTGAGGCGGCCAGGAAATATAGATAACGCCCTTCGGCGCATAGAATTGACGGTGAAAAGAATGTACAGGCACCTGACATTTAATATTTTCCTTGTTTAGAATTCTAAAGCAGAAAAGCAATCAGGAGGAGACAATTGAAGGTACTTACAAAAGCCGAGGTAACCTCTTGTGGAGGAATGTGGAAGCCTTGGTCTTGAGAATGGATCGGCGATTCCGCCGTGGCCTCGGGTTCCTCGAGCAGCCGTTTGCCACGGTCGGCTGCCGATGGGCCGACTGGCGCAGTTGCTTCAGGGGAGGCAGGGACGTCCTGGCCCTGAGAAGGAACGAGAGGTTCGGCCACCGGGGTCGGTTCCTCGACCGTGCGCTTGCCACGATTAGCCGAGGAGGGGCCGGTTTAAACCGCCATCTCGGATACTGGAGGAGGTTGTCGACGAGCATGAGGACGATGCGCCAGCGGGACCTCGTCGCTCCCCTCACTCTCTTCCAACACGAGGACCGAGGGCGTTGGATTCTTGGGAGAGGTTCCCTCGGTTGTAGAAACCGCCTGTTGTGAGACAGGTGCCTTCTCGATAGAGGGAGGGACAATTGATGCGCCGGCCATAGAGGCAGGCCGCGCTGGGGCCGTCTCTGCGGCCAAAGTCGGCTGTTTCTCGACCCCAGAATGACCGGCGGCGGGAGAAGGGGAAGCACTGGGAGTCGTCGTGTGACTGGAGATAACGTGGATCTCCCGTGCACCTTTCTTCGCCATTTGTTTAACCCGCTTAGCAGGCGGGGAAGGCTCGACAGCCGGCTCGGCCTCTTGGCGGGGCCGTTTGATCAGCACGGCCCTACCAGCGGGTTTGTCCTTTTGGGCCACGACCGATTTTTTCTCGGCCGTGGCAGCGGCAACTGCCTCCGTCTTTCTCAAAGGCCGACTACCTAAAAAGATAAAGACAATTCAGTAAGGCAAATCAATATGCAAGGTTGATGGAAAGGAGGAAAGTGGAACAGGTACCTTGAGGATGAGGGGCCGAGGCCTTCTTAGGCCGGTCACTGAAGAGTCTGCTAAGCACCTCTCCGACCGGCGCACCAAAGAATTCCTGGGTGTATTTCTCCCACCACTCGCCAAAGGTGTCGGTGCAATGGGTTTCCGGGGTGGCTGGTCGAAGGCGGAATTTTTGGCAGCGCTCTTGGAACTCTTTCTCGGAGGAACGGGGTTCGCGTCCACGGCTTAGGACCGTTCGGGAGGAGAGAAGGGGAATAGGGCAGCCCTGAAGGTAGCCGAGCTGTCGGGCAAGGAAGTTCGGATGATATACTTCCCAACCTGACCGTTTCCCATCACAGCCGAGAGGGAGGTCGCGAGCAAGCACAAACGACCCCCAGGTCTGACGAAGATCGGCGTCTTCCTCCGCGCTCCATGGGGAGGTAGGCAGCCTGATGGAGGAAGGGTAGTCTCGACGACGACATATTAGGAACTCGTCGTTGGAGAAGTCGTCGAGAGCGAAGAGGTACCGAAATACCTCTTCGGCTTGATGGGGAGGTGTCGGTCGAGAGGCCAGTTGAGGCCCAAGCGCCTCTGTTGGTGAGAATTCAGCTATGGCCGGCCGAAGGGAGGCGAAGTATACCTGCAACCAGAGTTGGAAGATCCAGAGAGGACCATTCTGGTGCGGGTCGACCTTGTGGAGGGTCGCCTCGGCCAGGCAGCGGAAAAGTTGGGCGAGAATGTTGGAACTCAGTGCCAATACGTGACCACTAGCCAGGGCTTCGGCTACCGGCATGTTCTCGACCAAACACTTGTTTGACTTGGTACAACAAATGTATTTGTTGTACCAGTAGAAGAGGAAGGCTTCATGCTCTCCCTCTCGCATGTCCTCTTCTCCTCGGCCGGCGAAATGGAGATAGAGGGTGTTGTAATTACAGAAGTTCTTGTGGAGCTTCTGAATGTCTTCCTTCGACGGGATATGACCGTCACGGCTCAAGGTCTCGGAGGCCCGACGGTCGAAGAGCGTTTTCAGGTCGATATTCGACGGATGCCCAGAGAGGGTCGCGTCGACAGGGATCCCGGTCGCCGAAGTCCCCAGAATGGCAGTGATATCCAGGATGGTGGGACCAATGGGACCCAGAGGAAGGACCATTGTGTTGGTGGCCGAGCACCAGAAGCACAGAGCGGCTTGGAGAAGCTCATTGTCGGGAACAATTTCCATAGACGAAAGGAGGATGGCGTCGTAGATGCCAAGAGCCTTCCATTGCTCGCCGAAGAGTCGTTCCATTCGAACGACCCAGGCTGCCCAGGATGTGGTCGTCGAGGGCCAGGAGCCCTGGGGCTTAGCCGCATCCCATCGCGACAAACCCTTGAAGTAAGGGTGTTAGGCAGTGCTCCTGTAGAAGGCCGATGATAGTCGGCGATATTGTAGCTTTGAAGAGAGGGCCCAGGATTTGGTACTGGGTGCTCATGTCGTTTTCAAACCGGATGGTCTTGATCGAGCTCCGATAAAAAATCTTCTGATGTTGGTCACACTCCCTGGAAAGCTTGGAAATGAAGGACGCCATTGTGAGAAAGAAGCACGGAGTAGAAGGGTTGTCTGGGTTGGGGACTTAAAGACGAAGACTTGGAATAAGGGAAATGCACTAGAAATCAACGGCAGAGGATTTCAGGAGGTTTGAGAGCGTAAAGGTACAAATGAGGGAATTTCGGTATTTATAGAGTTGTAGGGGGAAGAGCAATCGTTCGAAATTCAAAACAAAGGGCAAAATCGACCGAAGGAATTGTTGATCATGATGAACATTTGGGAAATGCGGTTGAGAAGACCGAAGGTCAGGGTTTTGGGGGCGCAGGGTTGCGTGTGACGGCGAAATTAATAACGAAAGACGGTTCGACGCCCGCACGATGACAAGTGGGCTCACGGACTGAAGTAGTGGCTCGCGGATTGAGATAGTGGTCATGATGGCAAGACGGTTCAGGCTGCCGCACGCCTTAGACGTCATTACGGGGGATTGGCCATGTTAGAAGACGCCACGTGGCGAGTGGGTTAGCAGGTTCAAGATCGTGCGATCGTACTCAATAAATGCGCCTTGGAACTCGGGTATTAGGATCCTGAGTGGTAGATTCACTTCTTCAAGGCCGAAACTCGGCCGAAGATTTCAGGCCGAGGACCTCAGAAGCGAGGGGGCAATGTTTGGGCCCAAAATAATAGTTTGGGCCGAGGGTAGGATCACTCTCGGCCTAGGAGGCCAGGCGGCAAAAGGACCATGGATCGGTCAACCCGTGGGAGTTCAAACCTAGGGCGGTTAGGACGAATCCTAGTGCAATGGGGAGTCTCAACGGGATCGGATATCCAGGAAACTAATCCAGCTTAGCTAAGGACTAGGTTCATAGTCCTAGTAGGTGTAGGATTGGTCGAGGTGATCCGGAGATGGAAACCTAGTCCGAGTAGGATGTAAACTCGGACTCAAGGTTCAGTACTATAAATAGGGGACGCTGTGCATCAGGAAAAGCCCTACAAAAATCAATACAAAATTGCCCTGCGCAAACTCTCACAACTTGTGATTTTTCTTTTTCTTTTTCGCTGACACATCTTCCGTTGGCATCAACAGCACTGTGAAAGCAACCGGTGATATCTTAAGTCGGCATAGATAGCTCTGTCACCGTAGAATCAGCCGATCTCGCAGCATCTTCCGTTGGCATCAACAGCACTACGGCGAGGACGACTGGTTACCTATCCAAGTCTCGGTCGAGAAGGATTTCTGAATCCTTATTGGTCGAGGTCATCTCATCAGCCTTCTCGGCGAAGTGAGGTGTTACCAGGTTATTGTATTCGGCACGTTGGAAGCCGAATTCGGTTCGTGAACTTCGCATTTTAGCAGCCTTGTCTTCAGGCTCTAGAACCCAAGAGGCCGAGAATTGTTCCTTCCTCGGCCGCAATCGCAAGACACAGAAGTCATCAGCGCGCTCAACGCAACATCAACAAATTTACTCCTCGGTCGAGCTCGGCCGACGAGTTGGCACGCCCCGCAATCACCGAAGGACGTAGTTAGCTTAGAAAATACTCGGCCTGCGCGCCACGTAGGCTTTGTAGTTTCTAGGGTCAACAAAAACACACGCAAATGAATTCTAAATTTGTGAAAGATGTGCAATAGGTTTTGACAGTTCACTCCAACAAAAGAAGGCAGTTTTGTGATGGCTCTCCTCTTTCATTATACATGTGATGATCCAGTATTTTGTGGAGACTCGCTAGGGTTTTGGAAATCTTAAATTCTGAACAACTTGGACGTAGATGTTCGACAACCTAACATGCTCTGTATGTGGGATGACAATCTTTGCTGGAGGAAGAGAAGAACAATTAGATTGACTTTTTTTTTTTTTTTTAAATAATTGTTTACTATTTATATTGGATTTTTTTTTTTAAAGTCAATGTCTATAGAGGTATAATGTGGGAAATTTGTAAAACAAAAATGGTTGACAAAATGTATTATTCTTAAATAAACCCAAATTCATCGAAGGTTGGTTAATAAACGGACATATTGCAACTAAATATACTAAAGTCATGCATTATAATCACTCATGTGAGTTTGATATCAATAACTTGAGAAATTATTGTGTTCTATTGAAGTGGCGGAATATCCTAATTTACGTGTTAATTTTAATTATTAATTTCCTCATGTAATAAAGTATATTTGTAACTCGAATACATATGATAACAAAACTTGATCTTAATCACGTCTTTTTTTGTGCCTACCTAATTATATACTTAATAACATTGCACATGACATGTAATCATGCAATCATGCATAATAAAATGTCTATCAAATATCTCCTTTAAATTTGATATGATCTGGTTTCGTGCTCAAATTTTTTTAGGGTTCTGAGGAGGTTTGACTCCTTGACGACTAAACGATGAGGGGAACGGTCCAAATTAATCTAACCTTGCACCTAAATCTCTTATCTTTACACTAACTTGGGCCCAGCAAGAAAATATATATGATTTTTGAGTTAGTTTTTGCTTAATTATTCACTTATTTATTGATGATTAGATTGAGAATTCCAAAATCAAAATCTTTTAGGATCTAAAAATGTTTTTATATTTATAATTTTAAGATCAAGGAAGCATCGTATCTCTTGTGGACCTTTAAGAGTGTTGGGGTTTTCCTAACTCTTAAGCTAAAAGTTTGTACTCAATGTTTGTATCCTTAAAATGTAGTGTACGGCTTCGAATTTGTGACGTGCATTAGCAACAAAATAAAAATTGAAGTAAATAGTGGGCAATAGCCTTTAAAAAGCCAATAATATAAATAAAAAAAGCTAAAGTATATAAATACATTAAAAGATGTGAGTAACGACGCATGCAATTAAAGAAATGAAAACAATAATATTATTTAAAGGTGCCAAACCATTGTCACTTGTTGTCCACTAGTTAAAAGAATCTAGGTAGCCATCAAAGGTTTAAACGCTGCACTCAAATTTAGCTTAATTACACTTTATCTTAAATTAATTAGCATTAATCTTTTAGAGGAGAAAAACGGTCTTGTAACTAGTTGTATATATTACCAGTTTTGTGTTTATATTTTCATTGCGTAATTAATCAAATAATAAGGGAAATATACACATTATTGTAAGAAAACTTAGATGTATGAGTGAACTTTCATTTTTCTCTAGCTATCTTTACCTTTATCCTCATGTGTAGCTAATTACGTGAGAAGACTCGTTGGGACTTCGATGCAAATGCGATCCTATTCATGCGTTAGATGGTTTCAACTTTTCACTCATCTATTATTAGTAGAAAAGAGTACACATATCGTTTCGTGGAAGTTCTAAAGAACATATTCGTGGGAGGGGTTTTTTTTTGGCGGATCACTTCGAAACCCTTTTGGAGGGGCTATAACTTCAAAACCATGAACCCTAATTACATTTATACAAGTTCTACGTTTTTACCAATCGCATGCGCAGAATTAGAAATTTTATATATTGTACATATGAAGCTTTAAACGACAGTGGGTTCTCCTTTTAAGAGACAAGAAAGAAGAGAAAATATTAATTTTTTTACACCATAAAAAGGAGAAACACTGAGAAATTAGTGTTAGGGTTTGGCATTACTTAAAAAAAAGGTAAGGACCAAAACCCAAGTATAGGGAAGGGAAGAAGCAAAAGCAACGCCAGCAGCGTAGATGGAAGAAGCACTACTTTTAAGAGGGTATCTCTCACAAATTTTTTTTTGTCTTTAGGAAACTATGCACTTGCTTAAATTTCTAATCATCGCTAAGTTGATAATTTAATTTAGAGTTGTTATTGACATGCTAAAAATTATCATATACTTCTTTTATATATTACACATTAAAAAGAGGAAGAGTATTAGCAACCTTCTTATTTGGACATTTGCCCTTTACATTTTCGGCTCTCCTCATTATTACATTGTTGCTTGATGATCGAAACCGTTTACTTTTTAGATTGCCCTTTAGAGATTGTATACGCAAAAATTAAACTAAACCCGAATCTTATTATTTTTTTTGTCAAAAAACCCGAAATAGTTATTCAATAAATAGACAAATTGATTCACTTAAACACTAAAATTTCCAATGTTAATTGCAAGGTTAAAAGATTTTTTATTTGGTTATTTTTTTTGGGAGAGTTGATCTTTAGAGGGTGATTTAGAAAGTATAAGGTGACGGTCATCAAACTTCAAAATGGGAAGGAGATTCACAAAAGTAGAACAAAAGAGCCCAAGTGAGAATATTACAAGCATTTCTTGAAAACAGAGAACATGATGACTATTTTTTTAATACTAATTGATACCAATTTGCTAATTCATTTACCTAATACTCAGTTAAAAGAAAAAAAAGTCAAAAGTCATTGCCTTTTTTGGTGTTCTTGTCTTCAAAGTCTTAGGAAGTAGGAACTTAAAATACGACTTGCCATATAGTGGGATGATGCAAGGATTTTCTGAATTGAGATTAGTGTTGTGATATGCCTTATATAGAGTGTGACTTTGATGCTGATCCAGGCACAAGCTCACCCTTAGCCAACTCCATTCCCTGACTAGAAGGCTCACCTAGTTAGGGATGAAAACTATACCCGTTAAATTTGTTTTGTGCGGTTACCCAATCATTTGAGGACGATTTGGATGTGGTTATTTATAGTATTGAGACGTATATGAAGAAACTAAAATTATCCGATGCGGTTTTGAATATGGTTATGAAGATAAAAGTACCGTATCCATAGCCACCCCCCAAATCGCCCCCTTTTTTGTTTTCCAATACATTATATGCTTCGTATATTAAATGATGAAGAATTTTCATCAACTATAAGAATAAATCGCATTTTATTAATGTAATGGAGTAGTTGTTCTAAATTCTAGAACATAGCAAAACTAACCTTGTCTAGCAAACTTACAAGGCAGGTTAAGAAGTACAACAGATTTCATATGGTTGCGCTACAACTGCAGATAAAATTCATGTTCTATCGGATAGATAGAAGTACATTCACAAATTTCAAAGGATTCACTCAATTTTACAAGTCTTTGAACCCACATACAACCTTGAAAATTTCCGCTCTACTTCATTAATTTTTCATTAAGATCACAACTCACAAGTATCAATTGTCAACTTATTCAAAACCTTGCCATGATTCAACAAGTACTCGGCCGCCTCCAACTTATCTGGTCGCCCCTTGAATCCTCGTATGCAAATAGTCCTGAGGCATCTAGTATCGACTTAGGATGATGCTCACAGGGGCATTGAGCGTGTTTGTTAGTGATTTCCAAGCGTAGCATACTGAAAGACGTAGCTCCAAGCAGTTACAAATTGTTAAATGTAGGCAAAGGAACATCGATATTCAAGATATTTCAGTTTGGGCGATACCTTGAGCGCGTTTGTTAGTGATTTCCAAGCGTGGCATACTGAAAGACATAGCTCCAAGAGGTTCAAGTGATTAACCGTAGGCAAAGTACATTGATATTCGATACGAGAATCCCCTAAAAATGAAGCTGAAAGGAACAAATACTTGACAGTGAAGATTTCTGCCAAAATCCTATGTTTTTTATCAACATTATAACACGGGCAAAACCCTACCTGCCTAAGGGGCCTTCAGTTTCTTCAAGGAATAGCATCCATAAAGTTCTCTTCAGATCCAACTTCTCAAGATTTGAGACATCAGCAACAATACAAAGCTTCTCCACATCCTCAACTTCCATACGAACATCGTCCAAACTTATTCGTAGTCCTTTCAATTTAGGTGCATTGACAGTTATGTTTACGGTTGAACCATCCTTAGGCATAGCAAAATGTCCATCTATAATCAAATCTTCAAGCGCAGGGCGACATGAAAAGCGCTTCTTGATTGGTCAAGAAATTAGTCAAGAAATTAAGGTATTGTAACATGGAGGTACTTGAGCCTCAGGAAACAAATTGAGGTAGGACTGTAGGACTGAAGCAACGGAAACATAAACTTGAAGGTCGAGTTCAACAACATTACGCCCAGTGGCAGTGCAAATCCAAGCATCAATACGATCAAAATAATCCTCTATTCTGCGACAACGATGAACTTTATGCATGTTTGACGACCAAGGAAGAGAAATACTTGATCTACAAACCCCGTGGTACGACCTTTATCATATCCTGTGAAACACAAATAGGTCTAAATTCGGACCAGAAGTCGACATATGTTTCCCTCTGTGTGATAAAACACAGGTCTTTACAACATGTCTTGTAGGAAAGAATGTGGCCAAGAATATCATCCGGTAAATCACTGATCCTATCTCTAGTGCATGCTTTGCGACGCTTTGACTTTGATTTCGAACCCATTTGCGATATATACGATGCGGTTTCCGAGAAACACATGTTACCGATAAAAGTTCAAAAACCATGTGTTTGGGATAAAATCTGAACTTTGGGCCAGAGAGAAAGTCGGCCCAAACCCAAGGCCCAGAGGAAAACTTAGGAGGCAGGAAAGAGGCTTTCGGCTGGGCACAAGTTACAAAAGCCACATGCTTACCTACTCAAAGACCACAGGGGGTAGGCTATTCAGTCACTACACAGCCCAATAAAGTACTTTATTGGTGGCATTCATGTAAAAAAGCTAGTGAGTCATCACCAAACCGCATTCGGGCACCGCTATTGCTACAGGAACCCAAGCTGAAGTCGTCTATAAAAGGAGGAAGAGAAGACAGAATTAAGGACACTCAAACAAACAAACAAAAGCCAAAACTCTGCTCAAGCCAGATTTGCCTTCAACGAAGCTGTAGTCAGCACAAGCCTTCATCCCATTCGGGATAAACCTTCCCAAACCCCTGTAATAGCTCTGCTACCGTGTTCATGGTGGTATCGATTCATTTTGTATCCTCTTCTCCCCCGTCAACCCCTCTAAAAGCTTTCAGACCTCTGACAGAGCCACAAAGATAGATTTTGTAAGAAGTTCAGCCTTGGCCGATAAGGTTCAAACTTACCCGACTATCTTTGCTCTGTCTTTGTCTTTTCTTTCTTTTAAAAGCACAATAACATGTTATATATTCCCAGTTATATACAAGTTATTTCTAGCAAAGTCATAATGAAAATGAGTCTTCAGCACTTGAATCCGATCTGAATCGCGTCAGAGTTCAAATCAGATCTAAGTCTTAAGCCCGCGGGCATGTAATTTAAAGATCAGTAAAGTCCTTGGCCTCAAGGCATAAAAAAGAACTCTATGTGGACTCAACCCATCCACGACAATCCTTGATAAGCGAGAAGTCCGAAGTTACTTGGGGCGCAAGTAATCAATCTATTTCTCCGTTTTGTTGCTATTATATCTTGATTCGTAGAAAAGGCTTAAGCACGGAGTGAATTCTGATAGAAAGCCTCAAGGCCTACACCTAAGGCCCCACGAAGGCATCTATTTAGCTTCATTTCATGTTGCGGTCTAGTTGGTCCGAGTATAAGGATTAACTCTGATGGGAAGCCTCAAGGCCTATACCTAAGGCCCTACAAAGGCACTCATTTGGGTTCGTCCTACCTCTTGGATTCAGATAATCAAAGGTATAATAGTGATAAGACTCTGGCAACCATAAAAGACCAAATATGATACATCCAAGCGCTGGTTTAGGTTGACAGGAAGCCTCAAGGCCTATACCTAAGGCCCCACAAAGGCACCTGTTATATCTAACTTGGTTTCTCGGGCGCATACATATTCAATCAAAGCTTAACACCCATTCAACATCTGCCATACTAAAGATGGCAGTGGCACGCCTGAGCACGACAAAGTTAATCTTGATTGTGAGCCTTAAGGCCTACACCTAAGGCCCCACAAAGGCACCCTTTCAAATTAACTCTGTCCTTCTCTTTCAGAACTGCCCGACGAGCCTTGCCCGAAGTGTGTCTTGCCCGACCAAGATCTGCCCGACAAAGGCTTGCCCGAGCGAGTCCGAGAAGAAAGCAGAAGTACGACAGATACCCTCAACCGACGCCATTCTCCCAGGGGAGCTGTGTGCTCGTCCGCCAGGAGATTCCTGCGACGAACACCATGTAATTTTGACGATTAACAAGCATTTTACGAGGGTTTAAGTATCCATAGAAAATTATACATTACATATATGGGGGTAAAATATGCACGAAATTCAGAAAAAAAATCTCCTGATCTCCTAATCTACAATAAAACCTAATTACTAGTTGGATTAGTTCTAATTCAACAACAAACAATTAGCCTCGTTGAATTTAGGGTTTTAGTAAATCAGGGTTTTCTTGGTATCCAAACAATCCAAAAAATATATAATATTATAGTTAAAACAGTGAAAATATGTGAGTAAAAGGGCAAAATACTTACCAGGTACGGCGCGTCGGTAAATTCTGTTTGGCAGCCGAGAAACAACGAGAAAATTTTCACCTCTATGTGGAGTAGTTGTTGATTGAAGAAAAAAACCGAATGGCCAAAAAAAAGAAAAAAAAAGGGAAGATGTTAGAGTGTGACCTAACATTCTCGAGTCGTTTTAGGTTCCAATTTCATGGATGACAAATTCAATACTAAATCAGGTTACTCATTGTGTGGTTTAGGTGAACTTCCCCTTTCCTAGTATAAAAAATTTCTATTTACTCAAAAAAAAAAAAAAAAATCCCTAGTCGTACTAATTATTTGGGCCGAAACAAGGCCCAGTCTTACCAATCCTCACATTTGGGCTGGGCCTCACTGCTTTAAAAACCGACAACCAACCCAGCGACCCAGCTACCAGTAGATCACTATCCAAATAAACGACATTGCGCCGAAATCAACATAGTCACTTATAGGCCTCATTTGGCAACTTGGACTGTACTACCTATTTTTGTCGGATATGATAAATAAGCACCGGATAGTACTGACTAAATTAGTTGGACGTTTGATGCAGTATCAAACTAATGATTATATTATTTATACTATGTTTGGTACTGAACCAGATAAGAAAAAGGAAGAAAAAAATATTTGACAAATCTTTGTTTGTTTGTTGAACTTTTCTCATATTTATACATATTGAAAACCATACAAAATTTCAAATTCCATACATCAAATTCAAAATCTTTTCCAATAACATAAAAGAAGGTTCACAAAACACAACTACAATCGTTACGTTATATAGATTAATCCAACCACATATCCAAGTTCACAAAATATACAAATGCAAGTTGGTTTCAGTAAGAAACAGTTTGTCCAGATAGCCAAAATATATGCATGCTGCTACTTTGCTTTCAGTAAGAAGCAATTTGTCCAAGTACCCAAAATTATACATGTTGTAGCTTTAAAAAAAAGATATGCATGTTGCTTTTAACAAAATATAATGTTGTTGTTTTCCAATGTCAATTGCGGTTACTTTGTCCAAGTAACATGAGTACGAATGATTTTTTCATTGCACCATCCAAAGACAAGAATGTCCTCTCATTATGTGGCTTTTCAAAAAGGATAATCAGTGCCTTGATTTGATCCTCAATAGACAAATCCATCTTTGACAATTCTGAAGCAATCTCAGGTTTTGAATCCACTCCTTTCCCAAAAACAGCTTGTAAAATTTCACCCAACTTATCGACTGATTCAGAAATCATTTCTTTAAATGTCACAGCAAGATCATTATCATTAGCAGCTGACCTCTTCCTTTTCTTGGTACTTGAATTTCTAAGTGCAAGTTGCAGATTCCGCCTCCTAGCTGAATTATGATTCATCATGAACCACATCATCAACCAAGTCACAATATTCAAGTACCACAACTTAACAATGAAGCATGCCACAATCTTTCTTTCATCCATGTCTAGTGAAAATATAAAATAACATTATTAGATAGTGGCAAATAATTAAGTAACTGAAGCGTGACATTATACATATAAGTAAGAACATAAGAAGGACACAGGAAGACATGATTATTGGCTAATTAAAGCAAAAATGCATAATAACACTGAAAACGGAATAGCATGAGAACTCATCAACCAAAACCAGGATGCACATTTCATACTTCAAAATGAGTTTCTCTTTATTCATCAAAATGAAAACAAATCATAGGGAATGGGAAATGCAAGCAAATAATATCAATAACAATCAAAGCAATAGCATCAATTAATCAAACATAAATTAAACAAACCCATCAAGCAAAAAGATGAAACCATTGCTTCACTGACTAAGCAGTGCCAATCATGCTCTTTTGGCTGCAGAGCAATCAGATGAACAAAGTAGAAAAAGGGAAAGTTTTTATTTTAATGTGATACAAAAAAGAAAGTTTAATGCTTCAAAAACAGTGAGCACAGGAAAATGTATAGCTTAGCTCCAGAGTTTCCCTCCATCGATTTTCTCAGCAACCAAACAGAGCCTCAAAACTCAAACCAAAATATACCCAGATTACAGAATCACATATTCCACCGACTTTCACATTTGAAATCACAGAAAGAAAATGAAATGTGTTCCAAGCTCAAATTTTTCTGTGAAAAAACTTGGGAGGAAGAAGAGGCAGCGAAAAGATCATATTTTTATGGAGCTAAATGTGATAGGAAGTTAGGAACCGAAAGCTACAACGAATACTGCTGGTGTTCATGAAGAATCTAAAATTCCACACCCAATCCCAAGTACTAAACAATATACTGATATGGATGAAAGTTCAACACCAACAACAAATCCAAAATTCGACCCCAACAGCAAAACTTAAAATTCGAAAATTCTAATTAAAACACAAAATTACATAATCAATTGCATAATTAGAGAGAAAACAATAACTAGATTCAATCAATTGAAAGAAAATTGCAAGAAAAATAGAAGGGGGGGAGAACAGAGGGAGGGGCGGAACCTGGGGAGAAGAAGAAAAATGAGAAGATGAACTGGGATTCAAACGAAGAAGAAGGCGTTTGAGAAGACTAACTGGGATTCACGAGAGAGCAAGCGCGCGAGAGGCAGAGAGAGCGGCTGGAGAGGACCGAGAGTGCGTCAGGAGAGGAAGGAGAGAGCGAGAGATTTCACCCGACTAAATTGTACCGTGGTTTTGGAGGGAATAGGCAAGCGAAACTTTACCGTATAAAGTAGGTGCACTCGGATTATTTAATCCGATGGCTATTTAATACAAACGGACACCAAACACCGTATTCTGGTTATTAGTACTATCCGGTGCCGATGTGCCAAACGAGGCCATAGTGTCGTTCACGAAGCCTCTTTCCTTCGTCTTCTCCCTCGTTCCGAGCCTGCTTTGTTGTAGTGGCTAGTGAGTTGACTGAAACACTGAGAGCTGCTTTCCGCCTCTTTGGCTGCGGTCCGAGAAATGGGGAAGAAGACGAAGAAGCCGGGAAAGGGCAAAGAGAAGACGGAGAAGAAAACGGCGAAAGCTGAGGAGAAGAGAGCTCGCAGAGAGACCAAGAAGCTCTCTCCCGAGGATGACATCGATGCCATTTTGGTAATCTCGTTCTCTCCATATATGTAGATGTGTGTATATGTACGTGTATTGGGTGCTTGTTATTTGGAGTTATGGGTCATCTGAGTACAGCTGAAATAGTTTCTGGGAGTTTAAAGCCAATTAAGTTATTGGGTTTTTGATATTCGGAGCTGAAGTTTTTGAATTCGGGTTTTCAGTTAAAATTTGGATAGATATGTATATGTGTATATGTGTGTGTGTGTGTGTGTGTGTGTGTGTGTGTTTGGTGCTTGTTACTTAGTGTTATGGATCATTTGTGAACAGCTGAAAAGCCTGAAATAGCTTCTGGGAGTTTTAGACTAATTTGGTTATTGGGTTTTCGATATTTGTAGTTAAGTTTTTGAATTTGGTTTTTCTTGGAAAGTTTGGATAGATGAGAGTGTGAGATTATATTTTGTGGGAAATCAGTTCAGCCATTTATGGAGTGTTTTTTGTGCAGAAACAAAATGGTGTTCTGATTTCGACAGAAATATTTTGTATGGAAAGTGTTTTGTTGTTTCTGGAGTTCATACATTGTTGTTAATCAGATTAAGTTTTACTTTTTATATGGACATGGAGAAAAGATTCAATTTTAAGTCATTTAATATACATTTTTTTACAGTCAAGTATTCAAAAGGAAGAAGCTAAGAAGAAGGAAGTTCATGTCGAGGAAAATGTCCCAGCTCCCTCTCTGCGGTCCAATTGCACAGTATGACCCATGCTTGTGTTTGTTAGAAATTTCTGTTGAGTGGGTTAGTCTTAGTTTTGTTTGGGAAGGTATGTGTGCATTACCCTTTGTTGATCTCAAATTTTTGTGCTTGATGATTGTGTAGCTGAGCATCAATCCCTTGAAAGAGACAGAGTTGATCCTTTATGGGGGTGAATTCTATAATGGTAATAAGGTTAGGTTTTGATATTTTTCAAGAAATCTATGTGCTTTATTTGAAGTTTTGAACTAAATGGATTTTTTCTTTCCCTAGTGTTTCACCTGATTTTTGTTATTTTTTTTTGCTGCAGACATTTGTGTATGGTGATCTTTACCGGTATGATGTTGAAAAGCAGGACTGGAAGTTAATTTCGAGCCCCAATAGTCCACCTCCTCGTAGTGCCCACCAGGCGGTCACTTGGAAGAACTATCTCTACATCTTTGGTATACTGACAACACTTCCATTCATATGTACAAACACACATGTTGCACTTGCACTTTTAATTCTTTTGCATCATGAACATGATTGCATTTGTTTGTCATTAGGTGGTGAGTTTACTTCCCCAAACCAAGAGAGGTTCCATCACTACAAGGTGAAACCTGTTTAAAATATAGTTTTGTAAAATCGGCTTTCACTGTTTAAACTACCTATCATCCTAGTTTATGTTATCATAATGTTACCTTTTTTTTTCCTGCTATAGGACTTTTGGATGTTGGACCTCAAAACAAATCAATGGGAACATCTAAAGGGGAGTCCAAGTCCACGCTCAGGTCATCGGATGGTAAATTCAGGTTTCTTTAGATTGGTGTTCTCATTAATTAATTAGAATGGGCTATGGAGTTTAACTGTCTAATTTCCATGTACCTTTATGTGTGTGCGTGTGTGCGCACTGAGACACTAACAAGAAAAGATTAGTCCAATCTTACTTTCATATACAATTTTTTGAATATTTTTAAAGAGATTTTTTTATAAACATCTATACTTTTGGTCATGATACAGGTACTGTACAAGCACAAGATTATTGTTTTTGGAGGCTTCTATGACACGCTTAGAGAAGTGAGGTTGTTAATGGAATTTTATAAACATTTTGAAAGTTTCATAGTTATTTACCTCATTATTTTGTGTTGATTTTCTATGGCGAGCTCAGATGCAAATCACTATATGGAATTTAGTTGCTAAGTTGGTTTTATTGCATCTCTGTTCTTTCAGAAGTTTTCTTTACATATTAACTATCCAAACCAGATTTATTGTTGCTGACAATCGGAGTGTGGTGCTAATGTGGAGCTGAACATAATAATTTGTTGTGCAGGTATCACAATGATCTCTTTGTATTTGACCTGGATCAGTTCAAGGGAGAGATCTTGTCTCTGTTGTGTTAATCTACTATTATAAATTTGTGCGCGTTTATATATGTACATATATGTTTAACTAATGCTTTTACAATGTTGCATTTCAGTGGCAAGAAATAACTCCTAGGCCTGGTTCCTTGTGGCCAAGCGCCCGAAGTGGTTTTCAGTTTTTTGTGTACCAAGATGAAGTGAGTGATTTAGAATGGTTTCATGTATATCATGTCTTGACTTGCTCAAAAATTTGACCTTGTGGTCCCTTTTTGACATGACAGATTTTCTTATATGGTGGCTATTCCAAAGAAGTTTCATCTGATAAAACTGGCTCCGAGAAAGGAATTGTTCATTCAGACTTGTGGGCCCTTGATCCTAGGACTTGGGAATGGAACAAGGTTCTTACTTCACGCCACTATTTTCTTTTACTACTGTGTATTTATCAATAAATTGAACAAGACATGATTGTCCGACCTCAAGTTTTACTTCCCCTGCTATACTCAGATATTGAATATTTTTCTGTGCAAAATGGACCTGTTATACTACTTTTGAATAGATTAACAGGTATGAAGGTTTTACTACATCGTAGATGCTATGCCGTGGTTGTGTTATCATTCTGAAGCTTTTTGTATACTGATTACTGTATTTATATTTTCGTTTCATGCATATTTGATGATGAGTAGCAACTTACATTTATCAGCTTGTGGTTTGAGATCTTTTTAATAACTGAAACACATATTATAGGTGAAGAAAAGTGGGATGCCTCCTGGACCTCGTGCTGGGTTTTCTATGTGTGTTCATAAGAAGCGAGCTATGCTCTTTGGAGGTGTGGTTGACATGGAAGTTGGAGGTTAGCTTTTTGTGTTCTACCTATCTTATTTCGTTAGGCAATACAGTCCTGGCTTGAAGCTACAACTGGCCCTTGGAGGGTAGGTGGATTTATTTTCCTTTCTAATTTCCGGATGCAAGCAGGTGATGTAATGATGAGCTTGTTCTTGGACGAACTGTATGGCTTCCAATTAGACAACCATCGGTGGTAAGCTCCACCTCAGTTTTTAATTTTATTTTTCAATTTTACAGTTTGAGATTATTGTACAATCAGCTGCAAGTAATTTGTTTTTTATTTTTATTTTGAAAGATCAATTAGCATTTTGCTGCACTCTAGTGTGATAAATAGTAGTTTCCTCCTGACCCATTTTATTTATTGTTTCTTTCCCAATTTTCTGATGAGCAATTAATGAGGTTTTGTTATGGCAATGAACTTTAAATGTGCAATAGTTCCTTCCCATTTGATAAGTACAATTTTTTTTGTATAGGTACCCATTAGAGCTACAGAAGGCGAAGTCAACAAAAGATAAGGTGTTATAACCATTCATAACTAGAATATGTACTGATTTCAATGTTGTATAGATGTTTTTGCTCATTGAACTTTCACACTTTATTAAGAAGCAATTCATTTTAGATCCCATTGTTTTAGTAACATATAGCTTCCCTTGTGTTCATTTTTGCAGCCTAAAAAGAGTTCTGGACGAAAGCGTAAAAATGATGATAAGATATACTCAATTGAACCAGAGGAATGTGCTACGAATGAAAAAGATGTGAACTCTGAGAATGATGAAGCAGCAGATGACTTCGAACGCAAAGTTGACGGTATATCGCATCAAATGGCTAAAACCATTACTGTTGGTAATGATCGGTTAGCTGACAAATCTGATGGAAAGATACATGAATCTACTGCTAATATGGATACACAAGACAAATCTGATGGAAAGATACATGAATCTACTGCTAATATGGATACACAAGATTATGATTTGCCAGAGGTTTTCTATGCTGAATATGTTTATGTTTTTATTTTTTTGTTTATCTTTTCTCAAACATTTTAGATTCATCCATTTGATTCATGGATTTGGTTAATTTGTTAGGTAGTGAAGCCCTGTGGACGTATCAATTCTTGCATGGTTGTTGGAAGAGATACATTATATGTTTACGGGGGAATGATGGAGGTTAAAGATCGAGAAATTACACTCAATGATTTGTATTCTCTAAATCTTAGCAAACTTGATGAGTGGAAGTGCATCATACCGGTTTGTAACCGATTGTCTCTTCAGATAATTGCTTGTATCATCTCGTTCTCTTTGCATCACTAGACATAGCTATTACTGTTGTAGGCTTTGTTTTATAAATAAGCTGGAACAGCTCGGTATCTTTTCTTTTGTTGAATTTCATCATTTTAAGCCTGAAGTCTGCTTTTCCCTTTACCCAGGCAACAGAAACTGAATGGGTGGAGGCTTCCGAGGATGAAGATGAGGATGAAGATGACGATGATGATAGTGAAGATGAAGGTGATGAAGATAGTAACAGTGATGAGACTGATGATGATAATGATGAAGAGGTTCTTTACGTACTCCATTTTTAATAATTAAATACATCCTGATTTTGTGGTTAAGATAACAGTAACAATACCATTTCATGACCTTTTACATGAAGTTTTGAATGATCTCCCTTTGTTATTCAGTCAGCTATTTATTTTTTCACTTCTCTCTACAGCTAACTCAATTTTGAAACGAAGGATTCTTAATTTAGTGCTGCATGCATCCATGTTAATTACTAGTAAAAATCTAGTAAAATTATGAGTCCAATTACAAGATTTTATTTTGATCCTTTATATATTTTTGGTTGAGCTGATTCGTGACAAGGATTTCTTTTGCCATCTGCCTTGAATTTTCCTTATTTTGCATGAAGACTGTTGCACTGTTGCTTTCTAAGAAGGAAAATATTGAGCTTAGTCTTCGCTTTTACGTGTGTGCAGAGTGGGAAAGATGGATCGATTCAGATGGGGGATGCTGTTGCTTTAATCAAGGGTGAGGGAAAGAGTCTCCGTAGGAAAGAGAAACGGGCCAGAATTGAGCAGATCAGAGCCAGTCTTGGACTTTCAGATTCATAAAGAACCCCAACGGTACTTTATTCGCTATTCAAAGTTTTGAGCCATTCTTTACACTGTCTGTGAAAGCTTAAGTTGGTTGTTTTGTGCATTTTCTTCATCACATCACTTCAGCTAATATTGTAATATGTCTTGTGTGAAGCCTGGTGAAACTTTGAGAGAATTCTACAAACGTACAAATATGTACTGGCAAATGGCGGCACACGAACATACTCAACACACTGGAAAGGTCTGTTTCTTCCTTTTCCTCAAAAGAGAAAAAACCCTTAAATTAATAGTTATCAAGGACCAAATGAGTAGATAGTGAACGTTGAAACAAAGAAGCAACTATAGGCTGCATATGGAGGAAAAGAAACTTCCTAATCCTGCTGTTCTGATATTTGTTTTCTTGTGCATGTTATGTGCATGGTGTGTCCTTGGCATTGCAGGAGCTCC
This sequence comes from Malus domestica, assembly GCF_042453785.1. NCBI lineage: Eukaryota > Viridiplantae > Streptophyta > Magnoliopsida > Rosales > Rosaceae > Malus > Malus domestica. Next base: position 25,045,978 of record NC_091674.1, on the reverse strand, counting down.
GCAAGGATGGTTTTGATCTTGCTGAAGCGCGATACAGAGAGCTTAAACCAATTCTCGATGAGGTAACATTTTGGTTTTGCGACTCAAGGTTTATACAAGGCTTCTTCCTGAAACCAAACGGATTAAGTTTCCTTCTTTTGTTTCATATTCTTATTCTTCTGTGTGTGATGCAGTTGGCCATATTAGAGGCAGAACAGAAGGCTGTGGAGCAAGAACCGGAAACTCGTACCAAAAAAAGAGGCAAGAAGAAAAGATAAGCTGTTCGCTACGGTTTACACAGTACTGCTACATTGAGTGTATTTCAAGATAGTTGTAAAATTTTGATCGAGACGAGAATTACCGTAATTACTGTTTTTCACATAAATTTTATGTAAGTTTGTGGTTTTGCCTCATTTTTTCACCACATTTCATTTTTTGCTTTTTTATATCCTTCAATTTCATGACCATGCTCAAAGTGCTTCCGAAAAAAGCAACAGCAGAGAAGTTAAAAGAATCACATTTCTTGCTCTCAATATTCTTGAATGCATTGCAATTTGCATGCAAGGCTCTATGGAAGAGGTACACTAGTTTAATATATGTACACAAGTTATTCTCCTTTATTCATGAATTCTCCGATTTACGACCCGTAACTTTAGCTTTTAACCAAAATGACAAAATAAAGGTGCAAGTGAATAGTACTATAAGTGATTTTTTAGGCTAAAAATATGCTTAACGTTAAAAGTAAACAATTCCAGGAGTGTTTCCTTAAACTCCCTATTTCAAATATACAAAACTGCTATGAATCTAAATTGGCGAATAGTCAAACAAATGGTGTCCTTCATTCGGGACTTATCTGCATTTGTGGTTTTGTTTTATGGCCCTTGTATGTTTGTTGGTGCTTGTTTTATGACTTTGTGTTTTGCTGGTGCTGACTGCATATCGATTGATCCAGACGACAAATTGGTGAGGTACATGATGGTACAACGAAGACGGTTTGTGTCAACCAACATAGTCTAACTAGGTCATCATGTGCTTCGCTTGAACTTTTTTTCTTTAAGTTTATCTCTTGTAACATTTTCTTTTTATTTGGATTTTGGGTCAACTATTTGAATCAAAATTGAGCGGTAAATAATGAAAGAGTCAATTACAAAATCAATTATGTATTAGTTTACGATAAAGAAAACGAGCTACTCAAAGGAGAAAAACTTATGTGAAACCGAAATTAAAAAAGAAAAATCCTTATAATATTCATCAAAAAATGAAAATACGACCCAATATCCTTGGATAGCAGGTTATTCTTGACCGGAATAAGGAAAACCCGGAGCTTCGACCTCCAACAAACAAACATACCCGTATTGTCATTCAGCTGCACTCCCGAAGCTTTTCCCAGTATACAGCTTTGCCCAGAAAAGCTCATCAAACTGGTCCATTTCTGATAGAGATGAAGAAAATCAACCTGTTTGTTTCAATCCTTTTCTTGTTATACCTTCAACAAACACTCCAAGTCTCCTCCCTTACGCAGGCAAACCAGGTACTTCAATATATATATATATATATATATATATATATATATGTGTGTGTGTGTGTGTATGTATATATGCATATGATCCAGCTTTTTACCTGTTTAGATGTTGGGTTTTGCTGGGTAGCTTCGATTTTCTATATTGGATTATGGGTTTTATAAAGTAATGATTTTTATCCGATCAAATTTTGGTTTCTGCTAGAGAGGACTTTACAGAAAGTAGCAAAATACACCAATTGTGTTTTTGTTTAGATAAAAAGGTTCGAAATTTCCATGGTTTGAACCCCATTCAACAGAAAAAAGCAAAGGGTTCGATCAAAAGAGGCTTTAGAGCTTCACCCTAACTTGAATTACCTTTTATTCAAGTTTTAGAACGTCTTAGGCCAGTTGGTCAAGGCAGTGTGCTCGGGCCGGCACTAAGTTTGAACCCCACCCTTGTGGATTAGAATAGTTTAAAGAGACTCAAATTTGCTTCTTCTGGGAATTTAGTAATGTATTTTGCTCTGTAGTCCTTCCTAGCTAATGTTATTTTCTGCATTTTTTGACCCAGGATTTTGAAAAATCTGAATCTTTAAGGTAATACGGCTGACGGCTCCTTTAATCGTTTAGATTATTTTGACAACGTCCATTGGTTATATTGTTACAAGCTCGAAGTTGTATGGTCAATTATGCAACTTGGAATATGGTGTTTCTTTCTTTGGGCTGGTGTTATATGCTTAATACGTGTTTCTTTATATTAGAACTCTTGAACAAGAGCATGCTCATGAAGTGCATTGTTCCAGAGAAAGAAGTAGGGCAGCATGGCAAATTATCGAGAAGGTATTGACAAAACATTGAGTGTTTTTACAAAATTACCATGCGTATATCGTAATAGTGTACTCAAAGCCAGTTCTGATTTGTGTTTTGTAGTATTTGATGCCATTTGTGAAACAAGAACACTATGAGATTCCAAGTAACTGTCGACTTCATCACGACAATGATCTATTTAGAGATCAGGAAGAGCACAAGGTTCAGTTGGATATAAACGAATGGCAGTGCGGATACTGTAAGAACAGCTTCCGTGCTGAAATGTTTCTTGATCAACATTTTGACAATAGACACTACAATCTTCTGAATATAGTATGTTGACTGTGTTTCCGTGCTTTAATATGTTAGGACTTGTGAACACTTGGTCAATAAGTGAAAGATGAATTTCATTTTCAGCTGCCCCTCTCTGTTATATTTATATTTAGTTCTTCTGATTTATAAACCCAAGTTATCTCTAATCAATTTTATCTGCAAATGAAAGAACTTTTCTTTTAAAAGCATTTGCATCTAGTCCATGTTTATCAGTTTCCTGTTGGTCTGGGGTTTCATAACCCCTGCTTTCCAAAAAATAATTACGCGTCTTTAAAGGTGTTATTTTAGTTGTAGGCTTGTAGCGTGATTCAATAAATTAGATCAGGAAATTATTTCTTAAAAATTGACGAAGAAGAATTACATGGCTTAAACCGCTTTACAAGATGGCATCGTTTAACGCCGATAAAGAAACGTCTAGGTGATAATCTTTCCTTTCATAAGGTCTGTATCTTGTTCTTTGGTAATCCTGGCAAGGGCAGTTAGCATCTGTAGTTGTTTCAAAGTCCGAAAAACTATTCTGCCTCTGCTTCAAGCATAACTTGCCATGTGGTCTATATAACTTGCAGAATACATCAAGACATGATTATAAACTTATTCGATTTCTGTCTTTTCTATTATATCTTCAATCGAATGTATGGTTTTTGTTTCCTCTAGATGGTTCGTTTTGCTCAGTTTGAAAAAAAATTCATGAATGCAGAGTGGAAGCAAGTGCTTAGCTGATTTATGCGGAGCTTTGCATTGTGATGCTGTTTTGAATACCAAGTCAAGCAAAACCAAATGCAATCCTGCTGCTGTTGCAAGGAATCACCACCTATGTGAGGTTGCTTTAACGCACTATCATTGTTCATATTCTTTCAATCTTATACGTTACCTTGTTTAAATATTTTTTCCCTTTTCCCTTTTATATTGCAGGGTCTTGCCAATAGCTGTTTTCCAATCAACCAAAGTCCTTCAGCACGCCGTCTTAATGGTATTTTTCTTTGTTTTCAACCAAAGCTCTACCACTTCTGCTCTAATGTTATTCGACTGCCTTAATTTTACCTCTTTTCTTGGTGTCGTTCGTGTTAGTACTAATTCAGATTTACATTTTGATATATTGGTAGAGTTTTTCTTGCACCAATTTTGTCACGCTCATACTTGCTTGGGGAAACGGAAACTTTTTCCTAGAGGAGGAAAGGTAAGGTTTCAGTCTCCTATCGCAGTAGATTTCACTATAAAGGATGAATTGTGCCGTAGTTTCAATCTCCGGACTTATTTTCCATTGCAGTTTTGCCATGATTGTCTGTGATTTTTGATATCGTATTTTTCTTTCTTCGAAGATTTCACGAAGAAATATGTTGTCACATCGTTTTGTTTTTGCAGAAGCATTCAAGTGTATTCTACATGGCTATCTCCATACTGACTTTGATGCTTCTCCCTATTTTCTATCTGATAGTTTATTTGCACCAAAGGTATCACTTTTTTCGGACACTTGGAATTCGCATTTGGATTCATTGCAAGATTTTCCTAATTTGTTTGCAATTTGCAGTGAGATGAGGAAAGGAACCCAAGAGCTTAGGCGCATCTCGAGAGTTGGGCAGAAAACAAAACCCTCGTAGTAGCTGGCATTCTATATACAAAGTTCATTTTAGACGGTTTGTACTACCATGAAAAATGTGTAAGTAAATCACAAAATGCGACTCCAATTTCTAACTTTATATGTTTCATATATTTAAGTTCAGGCACTTGAAGCTGTTGCAATGAACAGACCAAGGATTTCAGGCGCAAACGTGCGATTCAACATATTTGCGTATAGATCTGCATGCTATACGTCACACAGAGGAGTAAGTTGCACACAAATGGTGCAAGAACGCCAAATTCTAGACCATCATCTTCGAACTTGCTTCAGACGTGACGTATCATTCCGTTAATCAAAGGCTCTGGTGGATGATGGAAGCAGAATCAGGTGCAAACAACGTATTTCTTCGATAAACCTGTGTTATTTATCGTCGAAAGTTTGTTGTAATTCATCGTCAAATTTGTCATTCGGCCTCTGTGTAGGAAGGTCCGTGTAACATTGATTTTCTAACAAACAAAGATTTTCTTAATTTATAAGAGAACAAGTACTTCGCTTCTCTTTGCGAATGATCTTTTATTACAAATGTTACGACGAGCCGCCTTTAAATGATCTAATCTTCCTTATAGAATCATCTCCTTGATGAGTGATGAACTTCTACTACTCATGTTTAATCAACCTCATCGTATTCTGCTCCGCGATGCCTCCCCAATGCCGGGAACTTATGCGTGGTTTCTTGGTTCACCCTGAAAATGATTAGTGCGTGGATCAACATGCTCAGCTGGTCGCTTATCATTTGAACGACGCATGTACCGGCCACAATTCTCTGCCGTACCATTTTCTCCTCGACCATGACAACGGAAGGTGCAAGAGTTTAATTGTCTCTTCCGACGCTACACTAAAGAAAATACGAAACCTTCAGCTTCGGATGATGTCATGAAACTGCTACTTGGGTGTGTGTGTTTCACTCTACCACCAGATGCTGCAGGTGCATGGAATTGCACTTGGCTTATGGAGCTACAACTGCAAATGCAAGCGATATCAATTCATTCGACAAAAGGAAACCGTCTGGATCACTAAGCCGAATGTAGGCAGGACTTCTTTCAGTCTCGTCCTTGTTCACTTGCAAGGCGTCGAATTCATCTGCAGTGAGGGCCCTTCTCTGTTCATCCAAGAAAACCACATGCCCACTTTCAACATAAGGTTTATAGGCCTTGCAAAGAGTAAGAACGAGAGAGCTACCATATGCTTCTCCGAAAGACTTCAAATCCAGACCTCTTGAAGTTCTAAGAGAGAGCATAACAACATCCGTGGCCATATCCTGTGCAGTACGATTACTTTCGCAGTGATCCACCAATCCATTTTCCAAATTCTCCACATAAACTGTGTACTCTTTCATCCTCTTTGGTCTCGAAAACCTCACACCATCGACATAGCTAGCAGAGCCGAGGCCAAACGCATAGAAAGGTTTGTTCTTCCAATAAGTGAGATTGTGTCTGCAGTGATATCCGCTCTTGCAGTAACTGCTAATTTCGTAGTGGTTGTAACCCGCATCCGAAAGCATCCTAGACGCCATCTTATAAAACTCAGCTGACCGTGTTTCCGAAGGCAACGGGAACTCCCCTGGTGTGTACCTGCAAGCAAAAAGATTCCAACTTCAAAACCAAATTCATTCCGAAACTCAAACCACATAATTCATCACTTGTACCATTACTTACAACAACCCGAATTTCGTGCCTTGTTCGACTTGCAAATCATAAACCGAAACATGGGTCGGACGAGCCTCAACCGTCAGCCTCAAGCTCTCCTCCCACATTTCCGGGGTCTGGTGAGGCAGAGAAGAGATAAGATCCACGCTCCAATTCTCAACCCCACATTCCCCAACAATCTCCATAGCCTCGTAGACTTCCCTAAGACCATGAGCTCTCCCACAAGCTTTCAACAACTCTTCCTGAAACGCCTGAACTCCCAATGACACCCTATTCACACCCAGCTCCATCATTCCCCTCATCTTCTTCGCATCGAAAGTCCCCGGGTCCATCTCCATTGACACCTCAGCCTCCGAACTCAACCCGAATTTCAACCTCAACGTCTCCAAAACGGAATTAACGAGCTTTGGCGGCACAAGAGACGGCGTGCCGCCGCCAAAAAACACCGTCTCCAGAGGCGGGTTGGTCCTGTTTTCGGCTTTGGTGGCGTTGATTTCTCGGCAGAGTAACTGGACGTAGTTCGTCATTCGCGGGTCATCGTCCGTTTGGGTGGAAGCAGAGCCGAGGGCAACGATTGTGAAGTCGCAGTAGTGGCAGCGCTTCCGGCAGAAAGGGAGGTGGATGTAGGCGGAAGTGGGAAGCGGGAGAATGGTGGCGGGGGTTTTGGTTGAGGCATTTTGTCGAACAGTTGGCGCAGTGTGTGCGAAGCAGGTGAAGATAGTGCCCGGCGGTGGCTTCGGCGGCGATAGGCGTTTGGCGGGAAAGGTTGAGAAAATGGGAGCGAAGCTTGATTTAAGCATAATGGAGCCGCCTAGCCGGGATAATAAAGCGAGGAGCGCGAGCAAATAGCTTTCTGCCCGTTATTGCGAAATTGGCAATGGCTTTGCCGGTTTACTGGTCTATATCAAACACGTGAACGACGACGTTTTATCGTTGTTAAAATATTATCGCGACATTGTGTAAAATGATTAGAAATCAAATTGCATCAACAGATAAAAATTTAATATCAACCATATATTGGTCACATAACAGATCAAAGATTGATACAGGCAACGATAAGATATCGACTTGGAAAAATTTAATACCAACGATATATCGATGACATAACAGATTAAAGATAGATACATATAAGGATTATATATCAATTTGAAGAGTTTAGTTACAACTTCAAAAATGTGTCTCATTTTACCCGTTTTGTGAATATCTTGCCCCATGTTGGCCGTTCTACATCTAGGTTGATCATTTTGGGTTTCAAATAGGAGAATAACTTACATAAAATAAAATCATCGCCAACACATCCCAACCCGTATACTACTAAACCAAAACGCTGCATAATGGTGGAATTGGATCCTCTCCTTATTTTGGGCTCAAGAGCCTCCTAACCAACACACAAGGATCGTTAGATTTTAATCCAATGGTTATAAATAGAGCATCTTCCTAAAAATTATAATAATTGTAGTCGTTAGATCAAAATTTAACGATCTAATCAGTAGGCTTCTTAGCCCGAGCTGAGAAGAGGATCTAATTCCGCATAATGGTAACTCATTCCATGCAACTCATTTGCTCAAAAGTCGACCAAAACAGACAAAATGTACGAAAAGACGTGAGCCAGCCGGGTGAGTGAATGGATGAAAATGATAACAATCTAAAAATTGGGAGGACCAAAGTGAAAATAATGGAATTAAAGAGTTGACCACAATGAGAGTAAATAGCAAACAAATCGTGAAATGGAAGCTCAAAACATTGTGTAAAATGATTAGAAATCAAATTGAATCAACAGATAAAATTTTAATATCAACGATATATCGATGACATAACATATTAAAGATTGATACAGGCAACGATTAGATATCGACTTAGAAAAATTTAATACCAACTATATATCGTAGAAAAATTTAATACCAACTATATATCGATGATATTATAGATTAAAGATAGATACATATAAGGATTAGATATCAATTTGAAGAGTTTAGTTACAACTTCAAAAATGTGTCTCATTTTATCCATTTTGTGAATATCTTGCCCCATGTTGGCCCCGTCTTACATCTGAGTTACTATTTTGGGTTTCAAATTGGAGAACAACTTACATAAAATAAAATCATCGCCAACATCCCCACCCATATATTATTAAACCAAAACGCTGCATAATGGTAACTCATTCCATTCCATGTAACTCATTTCCTCCAATGTCGACCAAAACGGACAATGTACGAAAAGACGTGAGCCAGCAAGGTGAGTGGGTGGATGAAATTGAAAACAATCTAAAAATTGGGAGGACCAAAGTGAAAAGAATGGAATTAAAGCGATGACCACAATGAGAGTAAATAGCAAACAAATTGTGTATTGGAAGCTCAAAACATACAAACTGGTTATGCAATGGAAGTTACAACTTGTTTAGGATCGAGTTACAAAACTGTACGAAACTAGTTTTTTTTATCTCGTCACACAAGATGTTTCACCATGTAAGGTCCTTCGAGTTCGTAGCCTAATTTCCTATAGTAATGACGAGTTCCTACTCCAGAAATGACAGCAATCTTTTTCGACCTATGCTCCCTGCTAGCAATCCGCTCGGCCTCCTCCATCAAAAGGGTACCATAACCCTGTTTGAATCAATTGGGGAATGGAACATGTTAGACAGAATACTCCTATGATTTATGAAGTTTGATGAGGCAGATTAACCCCAATATATTCATCTCAACATTTACGGTAACATAAAACAGTTGATGTACGAGCTACATTACCTGGTGTTGCAGCTTGTCAGAATCCCGCCCATGAACTGGAACAGCAGTTCCATAAACATGGAGTTCACGAACAATAGAGCACTTCCCCATGAGTTCGGGACAAGTAGTATTGCGGCCACACTTTCTTAAACGCAGTAACCCGACAAGAATGTCCTATTTACAATAAGAATCAAACAAAATCATGTTAAAGCGTCAGTATAGACAACCTGCCCACCGGGTAAAACTCAAGCCATAAGATTCTGTGCACAAATCACTATGCAAATCCGAGAAACAAGGAAGTTTTGGAAAGTGAGATCCTCAGTTCATCTATATATGCTGAAGCGAAAATTAAATTAGATATTCTACTCAATGTTACAATCATCATCTTCAGGTATTTATAGAAGGAATACCTGGCGAGTATCTTCATATGAAAGAAATGTTTCCCATCCTTCATTTGCCGTATAATCACGACGAACAAGCTCCACTTGGTCCGGCCTAATTTTGTGATGTATGTCCTAGAACCATCAAGAATGTTCAGTATAGTTTCATTCTAGGGGTAGGGGTGGAAGGTCAAATTTGAAGCCTCATTAGTATAAAGCATATTCAAACAAGAATGACTACCGGCATACCTGAATTCCAGCCTCTCGTGTTCGAACATCACGGCACTTCAAGCCCAAGTCTTCCATCCGAGCCAAAGCTAACTCCCGAAGATTTCCTTTCTCAACCCCAGAAGTAACAAGAGGCATTGGAATGTCTCGCTGAACTCTGTAAACACGTGTCCAAGGGGGCACCATAGCTAGGATCCTTGCTACAATGTCCACAAGTTGCTCAGGTGGGTAATTTCTATACCTGAAAAGAAGAAAGGAAACTGCAATTACTTTCCAAACACAAACCTAAATGCAATCAGTATTTTCGAATAAGTGTTGCACCGTTTAGTAAGACACGTAATAGATTTCATAATGCTCTATATCTGAATTCCTTGTAATAAGTTTTGTATAAAATTCATAATAAAATCATACCTGCCAGTTTTCCAAAGCTCATAAAGTCCAGTTCCACGGATTACAAGTGTTGGATAAATTTTAAGCCCATCTGCTCGGAACGAGGGGCTCTCAAAAAACTCCCGAAAACTCTCCATGTCTCTCTCTACTCCTACATTTGGAAGATCAGGCATCATGTGTGCAACCACCTAGAGAAATGCATAAAATTATTAGTGTGAAAACAAAATTAAATCAACCTGAACGACTAGAATACACAGCATAAATGTTGGGTTTTTTCCAGCCCATGATAAGTCGTCCTAAGTCTATTGGGAATTAATAGTCTTAGAGGATTAAATTGTTTTCCCAATTGGAATTGTTTTCCCAATTGGAGTTGTTTACCCAATTGGAATTAATTTCTCAATTGGAGTAGGTTTTATAACTAGTTTCCAATTAGGATTAATAGTCATTATTGAAGAAGACCTTTATTATGTCTATATAAAGGGGCTATTGTACTAGTTTTAAGAGGGGAGCAAAACAATAAATTGTATACCACTCAAGAGATTAGAGTGAGAGAATATTGTGTGTGCGAGAGAAAAGAAAAGAGATAGTGTATTTCTTGTTCTTGTTCTTTCAGGTTTTTTTGTCAAGTCCTAGTTATAGAGATTTGGCAAGATTATTGGTTGTACTCATTATTGATATAGTGAAAGATTGTTGTTGCTATCCCGTGGACGTAGGCACATATTGCCGAACCACATAAATTCTTGGTGTTATTTATCTTGGTTATTTGTTTTCGATTTCCGGAATTTATTCTATTTTTCCCATTCTTAAACGTGATATTCTCAACAATAAATGCATATTGTAAATAGATAGTCCTCAAGACTGTACATATTGCAATTCATAGTACTATGGCTGTACAAACACACGCCTCTTCTTGAACTTAGAGAGAATTAATGGTAGCATCAAAACCAACTAGGTTTTGATAAAATATTCTCGCAAGAGCATAACATAATTTGAAAAATATCTCCAAGCTGACGTATAATGACAGATTAATCTTCTATTGGTACAGAAAGGTCCAAAATGCAATTTTTCCCCAATGAAGGTAAGTGAGTTTTAAGATAGGGAACTAGGCTGACCTTGAAACCAGCATCCTTTGCCAAGCAAAAGCAATCAGCCACTGCAGCAACAGTATGACCTCTATTGGTATCACGAGCCACATCCTCATACGTACTCTGCACACCAATCTCTAGTCTTGTACAACCATAAGAAAGCATTTGTCTCAAGTGAGGTCCAAGGCAATAATCTGGCCTCCTGCAAGGCAAAAAGTTACAATCACCTCTGTTGACTTTCTGGACTGGCCCGATCAATTGATCAATAGATGGGAAGTTAAAAAATAACAGTCAACCAAGTTAAATACAAGAATGAGAAATTAACGGCTTCAATAATAAGACTCACGTTTCAATGGTCATTCCAATACATTTAGTAGCACCATGCTCAGAGTAGGCAACCGCCTCTTCAACATTGGCGGAAGTGTGTCCTGATAACGCGTCGTGCAGATTCCGAATAAAGTAATCACGGTAATCCGCTGGCAAAGACATGAACGTACCACCCATTAGGATGAACTCAACCTGAAAACACAAATCCATTACGAGTGAGAACCCGACACATATGCATATTTCTCTATCACGGCAATCTGCGCAGCCGAAAATAAATTCTTTAAGCTCTAAGAAACAGTCCGAACCTTGTCTACACTGTGACCCAATCTCTTCAGCTGATCTATCCTGCTTCTAGCCTGGACATATGGGTTGTATCTAAACACACAAAACCAAAAGTTTAACAACCAAATTAACTTCACTAATCCGATTTTAAACACCAACTCCTTCAAATAATCTCTTAATTACAAAGCTTTCACTTTCATGGTGAAACATCAATCAAGCCGAAAAATTTAAACTACGAAACGAATCAATTAATAACATAAAACTTGAATTGCCTATCAACTGTTCGATAAAATGCGTCAACGAACTAAAGAAAGCCATACCTGGCCCGAATTGCGCGCATGCTGGTAGGCTCGTATCCAGTGTAAGACTGAGTGCTGTACTCGAAGTCCGAATCGGGACCACCGGGGCAGTACACGCAAATATTCCCGGTGGTGGCGATGTGGGGGCACCGATGAGGCTTCGACATCACGGCCACGACGGCGATGCCCGAGGCGGTTCGGACCGGCTTGGCCCGGAGCTTGGGGAGAAGAGCCTCGCGGTCGGACTCGGGCAGAGCCGCGATCATTTCGACCAGCTTCGGCGCACGTGCGAGGCCGTACTTGCGGCACGCGGTGGTCTTGAGGGCGTTTAGGTCGACGTTTTGGCCTTTCCGGGAGAGGTCGACCATGGAGCTGACGATTTCGGCTATGGCTCGGACCCGGGCCTCTTCTTCGGATAGTCCATGGGCTTCGAATCCACCCCGACCCGGCCGGGGTTGCTTTCTCTCGGATACTGGTAGCACTGCAGTCGCCATGGGAGAGAGCGGAAAGAGGGAAGCGAGGAAAAGAGGTTAAACTGGAACCGCCGTTTCTACGCTTAAGCTCGGGTTTATTAAGGTTTAACTAGAACCTTTTTGGTTTTTTCTTTTTATCAAACCTTTTTGGTTTTTTGGTCATTTAAACAGACTCCAAGTAAATATCCAAACACATCTTATTATAACAATGAAACAGTAATTTGTAGGGATAGATTTTTTTTATTTTTTATTAAAATGTATTCCTAGAAGAGGAATGCGTTTTTTTTTTGTTTTTTTTTTTAAGGAGAATAACTAGTGGCAAGTCACGGTTATCTACTCATTTCGGAGGCTGAGAAGACTTACAGAGATATTTCATCACTTGGAAGCAACTGTTTCTTTTCATTAATTATAGGTGTACAAATTGAAACTTTAAAAATAATTTATGAAAAGTTTAGAGTGTAAATTGAAGAACACACCCAAACTTCCAAGTGTAAAATGGAGTTAGCCCTTCTTTTTATTACAAACGCTCTATAAGCTAGATTAAGACATAGGGTTTCAATCTCGGGAGACCATATTCATCAGGGCAAAGCTACCACATACATATCCATATGTATTAAGATTTTATTTGATAAATGTGTTTCTTTTAACTCGTTATATCCTTTTGTAGAATATGTTATTTGTGTGCATGCGGTCCAATATCTTAATGCATAAGATTTTTGGGTTTCTACCCATACGTTCAGACTCAAAACTTTGTCGTCCCCCTAAATTATTGTAATAGTTTCGAACTCTCTCCTCCCTTAATAATAGTAAAAATTTATAAAAAATCTGTTGTTTGTCGTATTTGCCTCTTTCAAAATAGAATAATGCTCAAAAGAGAGGGGGATTCAAACTTGAGAAGTAAATCTTCATTGCTAGTTTCTGAGGAGAAAGTACAAATCGACAATTTCGAAAGAGAAGAAAAACAGTGATATTAACCAGCGGCGTGAACTGTACAAACAGAAGGCCGACATAATTTCGATCATTTTGGTTGATAAAACCAATAAGCTTTAGTATTTGATGACATTGGAGTGGGGGATGATAATTGTCCCCTTGGATAGACTGGAAGGTAGCCCGATATTCTTCTTCGCCATGGATGTACTTTCCGCTGACTCTAGTGCTCGGGAAGCTTGGAGGGCCATCTCAGCGTGGAGTTGCAGGCATGCCATAGCCATCTACAACACGAAAAAAGCATGTGAGCAACAAGTCATGGGGACACAGGTAAATTCAATGGACGTTGTCGCAATTAGAAACAATCAACGAAGATAAGAGAGCTGGCAATGCATGGAGAAAGGTTTCGGGCGTGGGGGGGGGCAGAACGTTCATGCATACACCAATTCAAAACCACACATCGGATGAACAGCATGTGATGGTAGCTGTGATAGGGGGATGAATACCGTTGCTCCATTTCAAAACTTACGCAATTTAAGAAATATGACATCAGCAAATGCACCCTCCTCAATCAAAGTAAGAGTATAAAGTTCAAGAAATGGTTTTTGATAAAAATCACGATGTCCTTCGACCATCTCCAATTTGGAGTGGAGGGGTTCAAAAACTTATAATCTTGCCCCCCAAACCTTCTCCAATGCATGTATGGTCGTGTGCACGTTCAAAATTAGTGAGTATAACATGCCAACAGAGATGAAGATAACAGGACTGCATGATTTGCAAACCCTTGGGCAGTTCAAGGATTAGTTGCTTACCGTGTAGCACTCTCTATCACTGTCAGATTCAGCTACATGAAGGGCCCATGTGCGCACCCATTCAAGCCCGCTAGAAATTTCAACATTTCCTTCAACCAAAGAGGTTGCTACATAAGAGGGATGAAGTGATAGCAGTACGCACGAAGCTGCAAAAAGGGCAGCTTTTCTAACATAAGCTTCCTTGTGATGACATATCTCCCTGCATGTAGTTAAAACCACAGTTTTAGTGACATAAAATACGGTTGAATGCATAAGTTCAATGAGAAATGTGCTGTTAGAAAACCATAACCTAATCATCATTTTATTCTCAGAATTTTTTTGCAGCCAAGTCAAAAGACCGTTTTAAATATGTTTGCAGACATAAGGTATGCGCCTCAAGGTCAACATAAAGGGTCTGGTAACATTTTGAAATGTTGTTTGCTGTTTTTGTTCTCTGTTCAGTACCTGGATCTTAGCATATCTAGAAGAGGGGCAGCGAGTACAGATGCTTCTGGATGCATGGCTGCACATTTCATACAAACTCCAAGCATATATATGAGTTTCCCCAGGACGAGAAAGTCTCTATCAAGCAAGTCAACACCCTGCCTTTTCTTATCAAAGCCCTGCATGGCAGGGAGCATAAACGCTGCTGCATACACTGGAAATTTATTATGGGACCATTCTATTTGGGCTTCTTGCCAATCTGCTGATTTTAGGCTCCTCTGGCGTGTCTTTCCTCTCTTAATCTGACCAGGTTTTGAAGGAAGTTCCCTCTCATAACGATTTGTCCAATTCAGTAAAGATTTTGATTCTGAAATCTCTTTCCAGGGACCAGCTCCAGCAGGCCCTATGTCACTAGGCAAGAACCAAGCCTGGGTCTCTGACGTGGTTGATATGAGTGCCTTAGCCTGTTTAGGCTTCATAATTTTGGTATGAGCAAGCTCCTGAGCAGCCTCCGTCATGACATCAAGTATCATTATGCGTTGACTGACATCTATACTAGGAGAATACAGTAGTTTGTTTAATGTCTCCAGAGATTCCAATGGACATGTCACGAGCAAAGCAACCAATGCTCTTTGTCTCTTGTCTTCAGCTGAATCTTCCTCACCTTCTACAGCCAAGTCAGAACAACGAACCTGTACAAGAGTTCTCACAAGATCACTCGCTACGTGCTTAAGCTCATCAGGTGATGCTCGGACAAGTTTTTCAGCAACATTAAGAGCATTCTCCACCTGCAATATGAAAGTAAAATTAATGATCAAGGAGCCAGGGATAATATTCATCCCACTTGGGTAACTTACTACTGATTATTGTAAGAAGATCATCTGACTAAATTTTAAACCTACGAACTTGGTTTACTTACCCCATCAGCATCATCGGATTTCCGAAGTGCTGCAACTACATCAACCAACTGTGAAAATTTTCTTTTCAAATCTGTGTCATCATCTGACAAATCATATGGCTGTAAAGATGACTCACTTGAAACATCAGAACTCTCACTAGCATCGTCATTTTCATTGTCATCAGAGCCCGACTCATAATTTAGTGTAACTGGATCGATGATCTCGTCTGGGTCAACCAACTTCGGTTCATATGATTTCCTATTTTTACTCTTCCCATTACTTGATATACCATCATTGGCTTTACGGGTTAAGTCCTTTTCCAGCACTGAGGTAGTAGATGCTTCAGGATTGTCTATACCCTGTTGTATGCAACTTGAGGTTCCTGAAGTCACTTTCTCAGGGGTAGACAACCCAAATTCCCAGTTGACAGTGTCCTCAGTGCAGCTATCATCAAGGTATAGAGGATTGTTGGGGTCAATCACCTTGGAGAACACTAGAGCAACACTGCTGGCCATTTTCCGAACTAAATGATTTGGGCTTTCCAGCCTACCTGCCAGCAAAGAATATAAGATATATAATGATCGCTAACTTTGCAAGACAGTATACTGATAGAGACAACGGTGAAGAATTTACAGCTCACTCCTTTGAGAATTGAGTGCATCACATCCTTAGTCTCGTCTAGTTCCTCTTTAGACATCTTCTCCAGGGAAAGGCCTACAGCTGCAGATACATCTAATATTGCAATATTAAGGGACAACAAATTCCAAAATAAGTATAATAAAACAATGGTAGTTTCTATAGAAAAGTTACAGGTATAAGTTGCAGGGATTTCATATTTATGTTGTAGGCTTGTAGTGTCTACAAGGTTTCCCAATGTAAAGGCCAGACGTAAAAATCATCAGGAGTTATTGCAGACTAATATCAGATGCCGGATAAAAACATGAAGGATACAAGTTTGCTGCTCCATTGGGGCTGATTGCACAAACTCCTTTTTTGACCATACTGCTACCAGATGCTGCAATGTGTCCAAGAAATTTCGGGTATTGTGACCTTTAGCGAGTGAATTACTATCAGGTGGGCGTTCAAGAATAGCAAACTGAAGGATCCATCGCAGGCAGCAAACAGGAAATACTTTCCAGAGTAAAAATTTGTCAGAAAACATTGACCTAATAAACAGGAAATCTGAAATTAAATCCTTGTATAACACAAAACAATACTGCAAAATGAACTAGTAGCAAAACAATGCATTCTTTCCCATAGATAATAGAGCTTCAACGAAGTGAGTTTCATTCGCTCAGAAACCTTACTGACATGAACTTTTTCTACTATATGCCTATCTGATGATGTAATAAAAGACATAACAGTAATCACATGCTTGGATCCAATATTTCAGAAATTACTACCCAAAAAAAAAGTCAAGATTGATGGCAAAAAACCAATTCTGCTAAATCAATTTCGACTTCAGATAAAACCAGGGAGAAGAGGGTGAAGGAAAGGAAATATATTCACTGACCTCACTGATATCTGGTATTGAGAAACCCGATGAAATAATAGCCAAAGAATCCAGTAGGCTTCAACATCACTGACACTTTCAGATGCAAGCTGATGCAAAAGTTGCTCAGACATTCTTTCTACAGCATATGAATCGCTCATTGCTTGTATCACATTCAGCCAAAATTGGGATTCTGGGTTTGATTCAAAAACATCTGAGACAACTGGCTCTATATTTGATGATAATAAGCTCCGTACGTGACCAAGAATCCGGGGGATTATCTCGCTTAAAAGTACATCTGTGAAAAACTCAAAAAAGAAGAACACTTTGATTACAAATCCATCGACATCTTACCAGAATACTCTTGCATATCAATTGTCATGCTCTACTGACCAGAGAATAAATGCAATTCTTGCACAAACCGTTTCTCCACTGTGATGCTTAAAATTATAATAGTTACCTACAGATCCACGTCGACATATACGAGAAAATGTTTCCCCAGCAAATAGTAATGTCCCATTCATGTCACTTTTAAGAAACGCTCCATCTAATAGATTTGTATTCCTCTCTTCTGCTAGAGAAAGAAGCTGAACTGTAACTTGCTTGAAGAACAAACTATAGTACTTATGTCAAGATAAACAAAAAATTGGCAGTAACGGAAAAATTTTGATCTGCAAATAAGTAGAGCTATCATATTTCTAACTGCACTATGTTAAAATAATCAAAATAGAAAATTTAAACTATAACCATTATCATGGAATACACTTTTTCTAAGTATACACAAGTATTTGGTACAATTATCCAGCACAAGAGATAAAAGGATACTGTGAAGAAAGAGATGTTGGAGCTCTCAATTGTGCTTTGTCAGGTATGGATGCAACAATCTGTGCCACTCTAGATACAGCTGGCTTAAGATTTTCATTTATATAATCTTCAGATTGGCAAGAACCACCGAATTCTCTAGCCACCTGGAGCACCCCATTATTTTCAAGCAAGCAGAGTATGAGTAATCTGTGTAATGGTAGAAAAAAGTCCGAGAGGTTAAGTGTTAGTAAAGAATGATATTTCAGATATCTATCCTAAATCCACACGATAGATAGTGGAATGACTGAACCCTTTATTGTTTTCAACTAACCACCAGACAGTAACATGCCCTTATTCCGTACCTTTCAGTATTAGAGTGAATGGCCTTAACATCAAGATCATCACCTCCACTCTTCTGCAAACAAGGGACCAGGGTCTGAACTACCTCGGTGGCAAGTCCATGAACAAAGAAAACATCATACACATGTTTACGTGCTGATAAGGGGAAACAAGCTAGCCAGTTGGAAGCAAAATCTGCACACAACACCAAAACAAATCATATGTAAAGGAATGCACAAAAGCATCAACAGTAAAAAAAATGGGTGAGCCAAAACCAATGAAAGAGATGCCAAATTTTCCTCAAGAATCTCCACGAAAATCAGCTATAAATTATAATCTTTACGTTTTATAAACCTCCATTTGATTCAACGCCCTTCTCTACACGCCTAGAGTGTTGGTGATTTGACTGACTTACATATATTTCTCTTCCCAAAACTCGAATTTTAGAGCTAAGAAAAGTACCAATTAACAGAAACCGAGCAAATGTCGAAAATGCAGCTCCTCCGTAGAATGCCTGCCACCACTCTCTTCTCTCAGCTGCAGAAGGAGCCTCGGAACTAATTATCTGCACACAACACAATCACAGAAGCTCAAATATCTAAGAAAACTCGCTGCAACAAATAAATTTCGATAAAAATTCGTGAAATTTCAAAATTTCAAATTTCACATCAGCCAATAGCTCACCTGCTCTCTGTATTGCTCGTCAATAGCACCTGAAATTCCAAAACAGTCAGCTCGTAAAACATTTCTTTTGTTTCATTTTCAATACAGTCAGCTCGTAAAACATTTCTTTTGTTTCATTTTCAATCAAACGACACAAGAAGTGAACAAATTTGCAAACTTTCGGTTTTGGAATTTTCTCGGAAACCAAACAGCCAGTTCAGGAACTCGGAAAATCGAGACTTTTCGGGTGAAACGCAGAAGCTGAAAAGTTACCTGAGAGAAGAGAGGCGTCGAGAGGGAAGAGAAGAACGGCGAGGGAGTGAAGTGCGCAGATGACTTGGTCTACGTGCTTCGCCTTCTTCACGGTTGCGATTGCTTCTCCTACTTTCTCAAGAAGTTTCTCTTCTACTTCGCTTCGTGTTTTCGGACCTTTCTTCTCCATGTTTGTTTGTTGCTCTCTACAACAATCTGAAGCTTTTCGCGGCCGAAATTTTGTTGGCCGATACGCAGCGAGTCTGCTTTTCGGCGGCAGAAATAATCAGTTTCGGAAGAGACGGTTCGAGACTTCACGGCTGCGTTTGTTAACTTTGTTTTAATCTTTTTAGTTTTTATTTAAACTTTTTTTTTCTTTTAATATTAGCAATTTAATGGGGGGGGGGAAGTTTGGTAAAAATGATCATCCAATGAATTTTTTATTTTCTTTTATCTTTTTCACTTGAAAATAATTAGATTTTAGAGAAATGTTAAACCAAACCTCCTAAATTGTTTTAAATTACGTATTTGTATTCTTGAGATTTTATATGATTTTTTGAGAATTTATAATAATTTAATTTAGTTTAGTTTTAAATTAAACTAGCTACGAAGTTGGAAGTTTGGAAATTATTTATTTAAAATGTGTAGACCTTTCAAGGTCACAAGTTTAATTTTTGAATAGAGCTTGATCTCACGAACGCGTGGGGGCAAACCGTTTGTGAAACGGAGTTATAACGAAGAAGTTATTAACGTTTAAAGTTAGAGACATTTTGGTAAGGAAATGATAGAAAAGGAGAAAAAGGAAGAAGGAATGGGGGGGGGAGGGGGAGGGTGACCAGGGAGAGAGAGAACCGGGAGGAGAAAGGAGAGAAAAGAGAAACGGAGGATCATATTACATCAAACAACCACTTGGAAACCCCTCCACAACCTTCCCTCTTTCTATTACATCCCAAAAATATAGGGATTTGGACTTTAAATCAGGAGAAACCGCACGATGGGGTGCGACGGGTGTGTGTTCGAATCAACTAAATCTGAAGCAAACTACATCCATCTCCACCACCATTAGACTCCCCTTGAGGTCTGGAACAAAAACCAAACAATGGTAGAGGCGGCGGAGCACCGAAGGTGAGGTTTTGAGGCCACCCATTTATAGGGTTTCCGGCGGGTTCGAGGCAAATTGGAGCTTTTCCAGGCCAAATTGGACTTGTCCACAGATATAAAGTTTGCTCTACTCTTTGAGATCTTCATTTCTATGATTTTTTAGAATTTTTAGAAATAGTTGAATTCTCCGGCGAGCTGGGTGCGAAGGTGGCTGCGGCAGCGCACGGTCAGGGAGCCGACATTGTGTTTTTATGCGAATTTTGTTATTCTAATTATGCTATTGAGACCTAACTGATGTGGTTTGAATATTAATACGATTGTGGTATATGTTGGATTAAATGAATATATTTGGATTTGGTTTGAATTTTGGAAATGTGAATGGTTTGATCCCGGTTTAGGGTACGTAAGCAGTCTAATGAGATGTTAGATGCAGCCACACAATAAGTGAGATTAAATAAACGAGACAAAGCTTTGATTGAGAAATTGAACTAAGTAAGGAGTTTGGAATTTTATTATAAAAGGAAATCTTATGTTTTGTATATATAAATTCTAGTTATAAATTGTGTGAACGTTTAATAAATTTAAGCAGGAAATTATGTAATTATGGTAATTGGACAATTGAGTTTGATCTCTTCTTGGGAAATAGAGTGTATATGAAGGTATTGGTGTTAAAGTCAAAATATAAACGTACGTTTTGCTAAGTAAGTTTGGGGGATACTTATGTGAGTAGTTAGGAAAAAAAATTTAATTAAAGAATAAAGTGTACTGATAATAAATCAAACAAGAGAATTGAATTGGGCCTATCATTAGAATTATTTCCCGAAAATAAATATTTTGGAGCTGGGGCGTTACACTCGGGCCTTTTCTTCGGATAGTTCATGGGCTTTGAATCCGCCCCGACCCGGCCGGGGTTGCTTTCGGGTGGGCTCGGATACTAGTAGCACTACAGTCGCCATGGAAGAGAAAAGAGAATAGGGAAGCGAGGAAAAGAGGTTAAACTGGAACCACTATTTCTATGCTTCAGCTCGGGTTTATTAAGGTTTAACTAGAACCCCTTTGGTTTTTTGGTCAATTAACTAAAATTATTATATATCCCACTGCATGTGTGATTGGCTCAAAGGTAGGAGATGGGGGTTGGATCTGGTTTGGGTTTTCTGGGTGCATGTGTAATTGAAAATTTCAAATTCATCCCACTACAGATTTTTTTTGGGTTTTCTGGGATTCAAGTTCTAATTTTGAGGTTGGATCTGGTTTTGAAAATGGAATCTTCTACTGCCGGAGTCGGGAGATAGACACATCGAGTTGGGATTGGGAGACATGAGCGAGAGAGATGGGGACAAAGGATGAGCTTGACTGGTTGCGCCACTACAAGTCTGAGTCTTTGAGATTGAGATTCAGAGAGAGATAAAGTGTTGTGACTTGTGATAGGGTTGGGAATCAACGATGTTGATTTGAGTGATATTAAATCAAAGGTGGAAACGGTTCGGGCCGGGTGCCTGTTTTCTCAAAATTTTGGACCCGTCCCACCCCATTCCGTTTTCTATTTAGAATTTTTAGACCCGCCCCGAACCACTTGGACCCGTCCCAACTCGCAGGCCCAAGGCTCATTTGCCCACCCCTAATCAGATAAGCTGAAAATGATGCCTGATTTGTTGATGATGGTGCACTTTTCGAGTCGAAAAGAGAGGACTGAAGGTGAATGAAAGAAATTGATAGAGGGAATGAGGCTTTTTCTCGTTATAAAATCACCAAACTTCCAACAACAGTGTTAGCCTCCATTTTTTAGGCCTTTCCTGCGTGAGAAAATACTGGGACGAATGTCTTATGCTTCCTTTTCCTACGAAAAATCACTCAGAAACCTGAAGAGTGTAAAATTTAGTTAAACTTTTTTTTGACAAATTATTTGTACGCATCTATTGTATTGTGTTAGTATTCATCTGCTTGGTTTCTCTTTGGGACTGACAATCTGAATGTGTCCATGCAAAATGAAGAACTTTCCATCTTTTTCCAAAGACCATTTGAGAGAGATAAGAAAAAGGATACAACTCCTCTTTGGGGGTTTAAATATCCATATAAGTGAAACTTCGACAGAAATTGCCCAGTCTTTGTTTATTCATACATGAGAAATTTCTGGAGATGCTTCCCCAATCTTTATTCTTTATTCATAGAGATTTGGAGGCATGCAAGGTTCAACGAGGACTTTAAGTAGGGTAGATTTCTTGTTGGAATCTCCAAATCCTTGACACATATCAACGGTTGCATTTGTTGGAGTAGAGATCTCAAACGCATGCAGAAAACTAGCCAGGATCAAAAGCGTCAAGTGAAGGCCCAAATTTATGCCAGGGCATGCTCTTCGACCGCTACCAAAAGGCATTAACTCAAAATGCCGACCCTTTTTTGGAGAACAATTCAGAAATAAACAGAATAACAGACATAAACAGAACTTGAAATTCACAATTTTTATTTCACAAAAGGTACTTGCTATACAAAATGAAAAGTATACAATAAATACAGAAATTAATATAAGAATGTCAACGGTACTAACTTGATTACAGAAGGTAGAGGCTAGCGTAAAAGTTATGTCCTTCGAACAGTAATTCCGTCCCACTCTTGTGCTTATGGTTCTATAACGTCTGGTCGAATAGATATACATGCAATCCTGGGCATGATCATTGGGAAACTTTAATTCGAGTGTATCCTGGTCGAGCAGACGTTATAGAACCACAAGCACAAGAGTGGGACGGAATTACTGTTCGAAGGACATAGCTTTTACGCTAGCCTCTACCTTCTGTAATCAAGTTAGTACTGTTGACATTCTTATATTAATTTCTGTATTTATTGTATACTTTTCATTCTGTATAGCAAGTACCTTTTGTGAAATAAAAATTGTGAATTTCAAGTTCTATTTATTTCTGTTATTCTGTTTATTTCTGAATTGTTCTCCAACAATATTCGAACAGTATGGAACAATCAGGAACTAAACCTCTTTCTGAGAAGCCTGAGAAATTTAAGGGCGGAGACTTCAAACGATGGCAGCAGAAAATGCTGTTTTATCTGACAACCTTGAATTTGGCTAATGTTGTGCACCAGACTGAACCTATTGCAGATGGAGAAAATATTTTTTCTGCAGAAACTTTGACGGCTATAGATGCCTGGAAACATAATGATTTCCTCTGCAAAAACTATATTCTTAATGCATTAGATGATTCATTGTATGATGTCTACGTAGGGTGCAAAACAGCCAAGGAACTTTGGGAATCACTTGAGAAAAAATATAAAACCGAGGATGCTGGTTCAAAGAAATTTGTCGTGGGTAAATTTTTGGACTACAAAATGGTGGATTCCAAGTCTGTTGTCTCTCAAACTGAAGATCTCCAGAAAATCATCCATGACATTCATGTTGAAGGGATGGTAATCAATGAGTCTTTCCAAGTGGCGTCCATTATAGAAAAACTACCACCTTCTTGGAAAGAGTTCAAGAGTTATCTCAAGCACAAATGAAAGGAGATGACCCTTGAGGATCTCATTGTAAGGCTGAGAATTGAGGAAGATAACAGAAAGAATGAGAAGGGCCTGGTTTCGAGTATGGAAGCCAAGGCGAATGTTATTGAAGGAAGTTCATCAAAGCAAAGGCCAAAATTCCAGAAAACTAAGAAGAAGGAAAGCCACTTTATCCCTGGTGCGAAAGGCAAAGACTTCAAGAAAATCAAGGGAAGTTTCTGGGTTTGTGGAAAGTAAGGCCATAGGGCTCAAGAATGTCGCCATCGAAGGGATCAAGGTCCTGGAAATCAAGGCAACAACAACCGCGCAAACTTGATTCAAAACAATGTGGATGTCCTGGCTGCAATGATTTCTGAAATCAACCTCATATCTGACCACGCTGATTGGTGGATAGATACCGGTGCGACTCGCCATGTTTGTGGTGATAGAAAAATGTTTTCTTCGTACCAGAAAATAGAGGGAAACGAGCAGCTGTTTATGGGAAATGCATCCTCATCTGTTGTGGCTGGAATAGGGAAGTGTGTTCTAAAATTCACTTCTGGAAAGGAATTGACCCTTCTTGACGTACTGCATGTCCCCGATATAAGGAATAATCTTGTTTCTGGTCCTATCCTTAATAATAAAGGATTCAAACTAGTTTTTGAGTCTAATAAGTTTGTATTAACGAAAGGGGGAATGTTTGTGGGAAAGGGTTACCTTGCTGATGGATTATTCAAACTCAATGTACTTGCTAATGCTATGAATGAAATAAATAATGTTTCTGCTTATATTGTTGATTCGTCTAATTTATGGCACTCTAGGTTAGGACATGTAAATTTTCGTTCTCTTTTTAGAATGCATAATTTAGGTTTGCTGCCCAAAATTGATTATCTAGATAATGTTAAATGTGAAACTTGTACAGAATCGAAATTTGCAAGCCAAAGCTTTAAATCAGTGCATGAAAAATCCAATGATTTGTTAGATTTAATTCATAGTGACTTGTGTGATTTTAGATCATACCAACTCGTGGTGGAAAGAATTATTATGTAACATTTATAGATGATTTCAGTAAGTATTGTTATGTTTATTTACTTCATAACAAATATGAGACCTTGGATATGTTTAAGACATATAAGCAGAAGTTGAAATCAACTTAACAAGAAGATTAAAGTCTTAAGGTCCGATAGGGGAGGAGAATATAAGTCTCATGCTTTTGCTGAATTTTGTGCCACACATGGCATAATTCATCAAACAACAGCCCCCTATACACCACAACAAAACGGTGTTGCCGAAAGGAAAAATAGGACTTTTAAAGACATGATCAATTCTATGTTGAATAGTTCTAGACTTCCACACAATTTGTGGGGTGAAGCTTTACTTACTGCAAATAAAATTTTGAATCGAATTCCACCTAAAACGAGAAAGGAGTCACCATATGAATTATGGAAAGGAAGAACCCCTATGTTTAAATTGCTTAAAGTGTGGGGTTGTCTGGCAAAAGTACAGGTTCCATTGCCAAAAAGAACAAAATTAGGACCTAAAACTATTGATTGTGTTTTTATTGGTTTTGCATCTAATAGTTCGGCTTATAGATTCTTAGTTTTTCATTCCGAAATAAGTGATATACATGCAATACTATTATAGAATCTATAAATGCAATATTTTTTGAGGATATTTTTCCATACAAAATAGGCAAGTCTAATTTATTGAAAAAGAGAATACATGATGATGTATCTGAGGTTACTAATGAACCTAGAGAACATGATGATGGTTCAACCTCGTCTAGAGTTCAAGAAGAAGAACTTGAACCTAGAAGAAGTAAAAGGACAAAAATCCGAAAGGACTTTGGGCCTGATTTTGTGACTTTATTAACCGAGACAGAACCTCAATCATTCAAGGAGGCCATGTCCACTCCTGAAGCTCCATTTTGGAAGGATGCAGTTAACAGTGAGATAGATTCCATTATGCAAAATCATACATGGGAATTAGTCGATTTGCCCCCTGGCAATAAGCCAATTGGGTACAAATGGATCTTTAAGAAGAAATTAAAACCATATGGTACAATTGACAAATATAAGGCTCGTTTGGTGGCTAAAGGATACCGTCAAAAACATGGTTTGGATTTCTTTGATACATACTCACCTGTAACGAGAATTACTTCAATAAGATTATTGATTGCTATAGATGCACTCCTTAACATGGAAATACATCAAATGGATGTAAAAACTGCATTCTTATATGGAGACTTAGATGAGGAAATATATATGGAACAACCCGAGGGGTTTGTAGTTAAAGGTAAAGAACACAAAGTGTGTAAACTTGTGAAATCGCTATATGGGCTTAAACAAGCTCCAAAGCAATGGTATGAAAAATTTGACCATGTTCTGATCACATACGGTTTTAAGATAAATGAGTGTGATAAGTGTGTCTACACAAAAACTCAAAATAATGCTTGCGTTATGTTGTGTTTATATGTAGATGATATGCTTATAATGGGAACTAACAAAGAGATAATACATTGGACCAAGAAGATATTGAAATCAAATTTCGATATGAAAGATCTTGGACTAGCTGATGTGATTCTTGGTGTAAAAATAAAAAGAAACCAAGAAGGATATATTCTTACTCAGTCCCATTATATAGAAGCTACACTTAGGAAATATGGTCATTTGGAAAGTAAGGATGCAATTACTCCTTTTGATGCCAATAGCAAACTTAAGAAAAATAAAGATGATGCTATATATCAACGTGAATACTCACAAGTTATTGGAAGCCTTATGTACATTATGAACTGTACAATATAGCATACTCCGTGAGTAGATTGAATAGATATACATGCAATCCTGGGCATGATCATTGGGAAGCTTTAATTCGAGTTATGAGATACTTAAAGCATACAATGAATTATGGATTGCATTATACGAGGTATCCTCCTGTGCTCGAAGGATTCACTGATGCGAATTGGATATCGGATAGTACTGATACGAAATCCACAAGTGGATATGTATTTACTTTGGGAGGAGCAGCAATATCTTGGAAATCTTCCAAACAAACATGTATAGCCCGATCAACTATGGAATCAGAATTTATAGCTCTCGATATGGCTGGAGGAGAAGCTGAGTGGCTAAGAGATTTCTTGGAAGATATTCCCATATGGCCTAAACCTGTAACGACAATATGTATACACTGTGATAGTTTAGCTGCACAATATCGAGCTAAAAATAGTGTATACAATGGGAAGTCTAGACAAATTAGACGAAGACATAATACAATAAAGGAATGGCTCTCTAGTGGTGTAATTTCTATTGACTATGTCAAGTCAAAAGATAATATTGCGAATCCGCTTACTAAAGGCTTATCTAGAGAGCAAGTTAAACATACATCGAGGGGAATGGGTTTAAAGCCAATAGAGTAAAATGAAACTGCCAAACGGAAACCTAACCTAGTTGATTGGAGATCCCATGGTCTAGGTTCAATAGGCAAACTGGTTTGGCTAGATTCAAGAAGAAACACACTTACATACCCATTCCTATGATGGAAGAAGTGTGGTGACTGCTGATGGTGCAGGATACATTAGTTTAATGATATTGGTACTTGTAAATCAAGTGGAATAGTAGTAGCCTATTCATAATCAATATCACCTATATGAGAGTAAATGTGGGGTCACATTTATGAGAATTACATGGCTACATTCTCTAAAGCTCTCATGAATCCAGGATTTGTTCAGAACCAAAATGAACACAAACATATGAATTTGCAATGTGTTGGTGTGACATATGTTTTGCTTATTGTCTTGGTTTACTGCGGAGATGAACAGTTCAAGATTTTATATTCACTGCGTCATCTAGTAAATCCGATAAGTATATACTAAGGTAGGTTCAAGTCCAAAAGACATCTTTCCTGATGTATGTCACATCTATTGTTTACTCTCGTGTTTCAGTTTCTCTAAGACCAAACAGTCGTCTCAAAATGTGGGGTATTGTTGGAAGTTTTGAGACTCTTGTCCCACATTGGGGAAAACAAGATTCTCAAGGGTCTTTATATAGATTTAGTGCTTTAGTCTAGTAATTAGAATATAGGCCATTTGGAAATGGATTGAAGGCTTGGACCTTATGGTTGTGTGGATTAGGCTTGTATAATATAGCCTAAATATAATTAATATTAATTAATCAAGACAAGTGCCTTGGAATTTAAAATTAATCTGATTCATTAATTTTAATTTTCGGATTAAGTTTTTAATTAATTTATTATTAATTAAAAGCGTTTTGGTTAAAAGACACAGCTCTTAGAAAAGAGTTGTGAACCTTCAAATACACTGAACTGGTATTTGAAAGGGTGTGAAACAGCCTATATATCTGCAATCCATGGTATCCAAATGAATCATCTTTTCTTCTTCCTTTTCTTTCGTACAAACTTTCCAGAGAGAGTAAACACACAAAGCAATTCGCTAGAATTCTATAATCCAGTGCGGGTTATAGGATTAGGTAGTTGTATCCTGGTCGAGCAGACGTTATAGAACCACAAGCACAAGAGTGAGACGGAATTACTGTTCAAATGACATAGTTTTTATGCTAGCCTCTACCTTCTGTAATCAAGTTAGTACCGTTGACATTCTTATATTAATTTATGTATTTATTGTATATTTTTCATTATGTATAGCAAGTACCTTTTGTGAAATAAAAATTGTGAATTTCAAGTTTTGTTTATTTTTGTTATTCTGTTTATTTCTGAATTGTTCTCCAACACCCTTGACATCAACATCCTTATATCTTTTGAGAAATCTTTCCGTCTTGAACTCCATCGGGTCATCCCAAACCTGCGGGTCAGTATGAATCTTCCACGCGTTCACTATCAGCCACGTGCCTTTCGGGACATGGTGCCCTCCCACAATGCAGTCCTCGGTGAATTCTCTGTAGCCAGAGAATGTTGCATATAAACGCAACACTTCTTTAATAACGGCTTGCAGGTACACGAGATTATTGATATCTAATTCATTCACTAGTCTTCCTTTGCCAACATGGTTGTCTAGTTCTTCATAGACTTTCTTCAAAGCATGGCGGTTGTCCAACAACATTGAGATTGCGCAGCCCATGAGCACGGAGGTTGGATCGCTTCCTCCAGCAATCAGATTCTGCAAAGTCATAATCAAGTTGCTTATTCAATACATATCCAATTATAATACAAAACAACGATTACAGATGGCTAAAAGAGAAGTTTGGTGCTGCATGCGAGTTAATTAAGAACATTCATACTATGTACCAAAACTGTTGCTTTCATGACGGTATCAGCATCAAATGATTCATGTTGCGCAACATTTTGTCTGTCGAGGACTGAAAGCATCAGGTCGATGAAATCTCGATTATTGTCTCCATCTTTAGCTCTTCTCTGCTTGTGCTCCTCCAACCAGGACATAACTATGGTATCGAGCTCTTTGGCAGTTTTTTTCTAGCTTTTTCGTGCCCACCAATATCCAAAAACCTAAGCCATGGAACAGCATCCCCAAGGGCAAACAATCCAATAAAATGAAAGAGCTCCCTCACGGCCTTATGGCACCGAACTTCGTCTATCTCGTCACCCAAATTATTATATCTATTTCCAGCAACCATCCTAAAAAACACCTTTAGAGTTAAATCGTTGAACCACTGCTTCAGCTCCACCAAAAGTTGTCCGGAACCATTTTCTTTTGAATCGTTTCTTTTGGTCCATAGATTGTATACCTCTTTTGTGGCCATCACTACTTCGGATTCTCGAACATGTTTGAATTGCTCAAGCATGTGGCTTGAGAGTAGCTCTTGGACTATAATTTTGCGGAAGTCACGCCAGTATGCACCATACGGGCTTAACCCTAGCATGGCGTGGTTGTAGCTCAAGATTTCAGCGGCTATAGTTTTGGGACGTTGAGAAATAACCAAGTCGTTGCTGGTGAAGCACTCCTTTGCAGCCTCCCAAGTATTTACCACAAGGGCGGAGTGGATGCCAATTCTGATGCTGAAGACTGGTCCATACTTGTCCGCCAATGCTCCCAACGTTACATGGGGTGGAACTGGGGCCGTCTGAATAGGTAGAGGTGACCTACTAGAGGCCACCCGCCTGCCACTTTTGGTGGTTCGGGAAGTTTGGCATTTGCAGCAGCAGTTCTAAGCCTCCAAATTGTGATCATAGAGAAGGAAAACACAAGCATGGCAAAGAGTCCAGCTATGGAAGTGTTTAGGAACAAGAGAGAGAGATCCATTGTTGTCCCTGCGTTTGGATAAAGGAATTGCAAATTAAAAGGAATTCTGAAACTACGGGATCCAAATCTCCGTCATTTAAAACCGGACAATTGCAAATTTTTTTGGTTGAAGATCATGTTTGTCTTCTTAAGCTTGTTACAACATGTTACCAATGTCAACTAGCAAAACAATGGATTAGAACCAAATACACTAACAAACCAATGGAGTAAAACCAAATCACAATGAGAAAATACTAAGAGCATGCAAAGCTTAGTTTTTAGTTCTTGTTCGACATGCAAAGATAACTATGAAGAGCAAAAAAGTTCTCCAATTTCAATCCCTAAGATACAGTGAAACGAAAATTGTGTTGAAACCAATGTGTGTATATAATAATCAGAGGGATTATTTTCACTGTATATATATACACACGCAGCAGCAGCAACAGCAATTACCACAAAATGTAACAAAATCTAGCAGCTGCTTTCGAATCCACATTTACGGAGTATAAAATGAGGTTTGCGAGTTCATGAAATCGTAATCCTCTCATATGGAGATGAAAGGAAGCTTAAGAGAGCGAGCTACTGGAGAAAAAGAAGTGACAAAGTAGGATTGCATGTTTAAAAATGTAAAGTGAGAAGACGAAGGTGAGGTATTTAGGAGAAAAGCAAGCTAGAGAGAACGGTTTTATCTTGAATTTAGCGAGTTATCTATTTCAATCAAATCCTAAATACTGAACGAGACCTTCAAGAACACCGAGGGGACTTCGCAAAGAAACCTTCAAGAAACTACAATCAATCTCAGTCATAAAATTCATCTGAAGTAATTAAAGATCCTTTAACAAACGCATCACAACCTTCATATCAGAACATAATCATAAACGAAAGATAGATTGGAAGTCTAACCTGCAATTGAAAGAAGAGAAGCAGAAGATTGACCTTCTATCTAAACAAGACTACAAGAAGAAAGAGAATAAATAACACAGTCGACTCTTTTTTGCCTTTTCTGCATGTTCTTATCAGGAATTAATGTCACGAGGGAGGCATGACGCTAGTGAACAAAATCTGTTCAGAACTGTGAATTTCAACTCTATTCATTTAATTCACCAAAAATAAATTTTATTCATTTAAAACCAACAGATTTGAAATTTATATGTTTGGAAAAAATGTTTTAATGGAAGCGTATTTTTTCTTATGTACTTCTCTTTTTTAAATTATGAGTGAGACCAACTTGCTGTGCAGGTACAGGAAAAAACCTTTAATCATATCCCTAGGCTTCGTAACGGTGTCGCTCACCGCTTAGCTAAGTTTGGTCTTTCAATTGATACCTCTAAAGTTTGGTTCGAGGAGCTACCTGATGTTACACGAGATGTCCTCTTCCAAGACTCGTTTGCGATTGAAGTTTTTCATCAATATAAATCATTTCCACTTAAAAGAATTATGGGTGAGACCGTATCCAAGAATTTTTCCATTTCTGGTGAGAAGAGGATTTTCTTCTTACTCATTCAAGATAATTAAAGCAAAGTCCGCATCTTTGAGTTATGTATTAGTGGTTAAGCTTTAGGTTGTCATATTCAGTTATGTATTATTTCTGAGTCCGCATCTTTGAGTTGATTAAGTACAAATTACTTAATCACAGAAGCCCAACTAAATAGTAATCTTAACAGTTTGATTACAGCTCTAAATTTCAGTCGAGTTATAGCTGCATCTGACGCAGGACGAGCCAAGGAGTCTCGGGGAAGCAAGGGATGGATGATTCACACGACCATGCCAAATGCTTATTTTAAGGAGGAGAAAACCCTTCTTGGATTGACTTTTAATGGAGAAAACTCTCTTTTTGCCTCAACCTCTTGATAAGAACCATCACAACATACCACATCCCGAAAGAAAAAAGGAAGATGAAACCACATCTTGTTCATATCATCGAGACTACATTGTAATTTGCAATAAGTAGAAGGAAGCAATCCCTGCTTAATCACAAAAGCTGATCATGTCACAACACTTGATGGTAATCTTAACACTTTGATTAACAGCTCTAAATTGCGTTTAGCGAAATCATCTCTCTAAGAAAATTACAGGCCAGTCGAGAAGGAGCCGATATCTATAACATATGGGCTTCCCTTTCTCATTAACCAAAAGGTTTCTCAGTACACACTTTTCCTCCGTTACTTTGTCATCCTAAGACTAACTTTTAATCCACCTAAATCACCTGATTATATCTTATTCACTTTACAGAAACAATTGCATTAAGTCAACAAGAACCTATGGACCTCTCTTTCACTGTTAGCATACGAACATCACGTTGCAGAAGTGTACAGTTTCTGGCAGAAATAATCCAAGCCCTTGGGGGAAAACCAATCCTTCTTCATCTGCAATTACCAAATGAAAGGTAGAGTCCATAATCGATACTGTTTTTAATTCTGCATCGTAAGTAAAAACATATGACAAAAGGTAAAACTTACAAAGTAGGGGTAGCCCTCAGTGCTGAAATTCTCGGGAGCACCTTCCATGAACAAGTTAATGTAGTAGAGAACAAAGTTACCACACTCGAAATCATCTCGCTGTTGTGGCACCTGAAATTTTTTCTTTTTTAGGAAAAGGTTTTTTAATGTGAACATCGAAAGTAACAAAGAGACTGTTAAGATCACCTCAGGCACCAACAAAGGAATTCGGTAGATAAGATCTTTCTTCTCAGGTCTTCCCTCTTCCATAAAAATGTCCAGTACAAATCTGAAAACGATGAAAAACACACATCAAACACCTAATAAGGGAACTGTAGCCTAAAAAAAAAATACAAATGCGATACACAACTTGCCAAAGAAAACCATACTTTCTTATATATTCTTCATACCGCCCCGGATCAGCACCTTGAAGAGAATCAAGCAACAGCATACATGGTCTTTGGGTTTCCGACTGCAGAGTCTCACCAAAATGGCATAGAATTAAGAGGTTCCAGTGGCTCCTGAAAAGGAAACGTTTCAGAAAAGAAAATGTTGGAACTCCACGCATTCAGAGAATGGAACGAATTTAGCTCAGGGTAATGGAAGAAAGCTACCAGCAAACAATAGGAACAATGACATATTTCTTTGAGAAGATACACTTATTCTTAATCCACTTCAGCACCTTGGTCTTAATGTCTCGTTTAAGTTCTTTGTGAATGTTTTGTTGCAAGTACAAGCTAAACCATAAACAGTCAAGGTAAGCGAAAGAGGTCCTCTTGTCTTCTGAAAAGCTGTTCCACAAGTTCCTACACATTCCAAACAAATTTTTAAATCCAATTCGACAAATTAAAGGGTACTTACTCACGAACGCTAATTTGAAAGACTCACTCAAAGTAACGCATGAAATCTCCAGAGTCTAGCTTTTCCTTTTTTCGTGAAACTGCACGCTCGGCAACCTTGTGAGGCCTCATCAGCTCTTTCACCTCTTCTTTTTTCCCAAATCTCTTTGACCTCTCGTGGCGAGTGAAGCGGGGAGGGCATTCCAAAAGGCACATTGAACTCTTCTTTACCTCTTTAATATCCCCTAGAGTTATTCTCTTCTTTTGAACAATCGAAGACGCAAAAACATGCCTCCAGCATGAGCGATGTTTCGACACATTTTGTCTGAAAAGCTCTGTTGGAGTACAAACACTAAAACCCATCAACCATTCACCAGCATTGAACTTACAACCAGAACAATAACAAAACAAATCATACAAAAAAATCCTTCAACCGAAACGGTTCGGATTTTAATCTAAATTCCATCACCAAACCCTAAACCCTTGCAGAAACCGGCTTGCAAGGGAAAGGTTCCAGGAGCTCATATTCTAACCCAAAATGCTCAATGCGGGCACACTGGTATCCGAAAAAGCTTAAAAAGATAGAAATTTTCATCTAATTTCCATTGTTTTACGTTTTATTTAAAATATGTCATCTCATCCCACCATTTTTCCCTTGAATTAAAAACAAAAACTTCGCCTGTTGCCTAAAAATCCGAAGAAAAATGATATAAAGTTGGAAACTTTGAACAATAACTATCTGTACGTTGAGTAGGTAAACGCAGGAAAGCAAGAAAAATGGCAGCGACAGAAGAAGAGTAAAAGACTTACATGGGTGTTGATTATTGACTCAAACATGTAGTCAAAGTCCAAATCTTTGGGCTACTTTTGTGGTCAAAATTGTTGGATGGCATGCTACATGTGGGAAACCAAAATTGGATGCACTTATGCCTAATTCTTTTTGACTTGATGTTAGGCCTTTGGCCATTGATGTCTTTGAGAAGCTTTTCTTTGGCTATAAAAGGAGAGCAAGGTGTAGCTCATAAGCATGGAGAAGTAGAGAAGAACAAGGAAGAGAGAAAAATAGCAAGAAGCCATTTGGCATAGAGAAGAATTTTCTCAAATTGTCTTGTTTTGTATTTTTGGTTTTCTCTTCCTATTGTAAGTGTGAGAGCTTGGGGTTATTTGGGTCTTTGGGAAATTGAGTGATAAACACTATTGTATGTTCTCATTGATTATAGTGGAATACTCCGTCGTCTCCAAACTGGATGTAGGCATTGCCGAACCAGTATAAATCTTGGTGTTCTTGTTGGTGTTGGTTTTATTCTGTTCTGTTTTACTATTCACTTACAGTCGTACGCCGCTTCCGCACAACAAGTGGTACCAGAGCCCAGTTCCGTGAATAGTGTTGGCGCTACAGTTCAATGAACAGTGAACTGCTACAATATCTGTGAACAGTATTGTACCTGTGAACAGTGCCGTATTTGTGAACAGTACCGAGTAGATGGCTGGAGATAAAGATGAATCTGTAAGGAAGGAGTCAGCATCGTCTTCGTCTTCATCCAATAGACATCCAACCACTACTACAAGGTTAGAGGTTGATAAATTCAATGGCTCTAATAATTTTGGTATGTGGCAATGTGAAGTTATGGATGTGTTGTATCAACAAGAGTTGGATATGGTTCTGGAAGATAAACCAGAAGATATTGATGACAAGCAGTGGACGCGAATTAATCTTCATGCTTGTGCTGCTATTCGATCGTTCCTTGATAAGGAGTTGAAATACCCGTATATGAAGGAAACTTCTGCTAAGGAGTTATGGACGAAATTGGAGGAGAAGTATATGACCAAGAGCGCAGAAAATCGTCTCTTCTTGAAGAAGCGACTCTTCCGATTTCAGTATCGTCCAGGTATCTCTATGCACGAACACCTCAATGATTATAATAAAATACTTGCTGATTTAGCAAACCTTGATGTGAAAATTCCTGACGAGGACAAGGCACTATGTTTGTTAAATTCATTGCCTGATGATTATGATCATTTGACAACTACTCTGTTGTATGGAAAATCCGAGGTGAAACTTGATGAGGTGTCTGCGGCATTGGTGAATCATGAGTGTCGTAAGAAGGAATTGAAGACTCACAATTCACAAACCGAGGCATTTGTTGCAAGGGGTCGAACAGAGGAAAGAAAATCTGGGAAGCGGGGAAAATCTCGTTCAAAGTCACGAGGGAAGTTTCCTGCTAAAGATGAATGTGCTTTTTGTCGCCAAAAGGGTCATTGGAAGAAAGACTGCCCCAAATTGAAGAACAAAGAGAAGGAGAAAGCGGGTTCTGAAGCAAATATTGCAAAATCTGGAGATGATGATTTCGAGTTTGCTTTGGCTAGTTCATATGCTGATGGTCACTCCAATGAGTGGATTTTGGATTCAGGTTGCACCTATCATATGTGTCCCATTCGGGAATGGTTTTCTAATTTCGAGGAGCTGGATGGTGGAGTTGTTTTGATGGGTAATAATAATGCCTGCAAAACACAAGGGATAGGCAAAATCTGTTTGAAGATGCATGATGGAACAGTCAGAGAATTAAGTGATGTTCGGTATGTACCGGATATGAAGAAAAATCTTATCTCACTGGGTGCATTGGAATCCAAGGGTCTCAAGATCACCATGGAGGGTGGAGTTCTTAAAGCTGTGTACGGGGCACTGGTGGTGATGAAAGGTACAAGACGAAATAACTTGTATTTCTTGCAGGGGAATACAGTTATTGGTGGAGCAGCTGTCACCGAAGCTGCTGACGCAGATAGCACAGACACCACGAGGTTATGGCATATGCGTCTTGGGCATGCTGGTGAAAAAGCGTTGCAAGGATTGGTGAAGCAAGGCTTATTGAAAGGTGCAAAGGCATGCAAATTGGAATTCTGTGAGCATTGTGTGTTGGGTAAGCAAACTAGAGTAAAATTTGGCACTGCTATTCACCACACTAAGGGCATTCTTGATTATGTTCACACTGATGTTTGGGGACCTTCCAAGAATGCATCTTGGGGAGGTAGCCATTATTTTGTCTCCTTTGTTGATGACTTCTCTAGAAGAATATGGGTGTACACCATGAAGCGTAAAGATGAAGTCTTGAAGATATTCCTGAAGTGGAAAAAGATGATTGAAACGCAAAGCGGTCGAAAGATCAAGACTCTCAGATCAGACAATGGGGGTGAATATAAGTCTGATCCTTTCTTGAAAGTTTGTCAAGATGAGGGTATTGTGAGGCACTTCACGGTTAGGGAGACACCGCAACAGAATGGGGTGGCGGAGCGCATGAACCGTACTTTGCTTGAGAAAGTTCGGTGTATGTTGTCTAATGCTGGATTAGGCAAGGCGTTTTGGGCTGAGGCACTCACTTATGCAAGCCATCTCATTAATCGATTGCCAGCTGCTGCGAATGAGGGCAAAACGCCCATGGAGGTATGGTCTAGTAAACCTTGTACTGATTACAAGTTTTTACACATATTTGGTTGTTCTGCTTACTATCATGTCAGAGAAAGCAAGTTGGATCCAAGAGCAAAGAAAGCTCTATTTATGGGCTTTAGCATTGGCGTGAAGGGATACCGACTCTGGTGTCCAGATGAGAAGAAATTTGTTGTAAGCAGAGATGTGACTTTTGATGAGGCTGCTATGGTTAATCAGAACAAGCATGAAGGTGAAACTGAAGCGACCAAAACCATGAGGAGCTCAAAGCAGGTGGAGTTACTGAAGACTCCAGTTGTTCCAGTAAGGTCTGATGTTTCAAACACTAGTCCTACAGTTAATTCTGATGATGAGGACGAGGATGATGAAGAGGAGGCACCTACCCAAGAGCCTCCACAGCAACAAGACTATATTGCAACCAGAAGATCGAGAAGGGAAATCCGAAAGCCTGCTCGATTTACTGATATTGTGGCATATGCACTTCCCGTTATTGAAGATGATATTCCATCCGCCTACAAAGAAGCTGTCATGAGTTCAGAGTGCGAGTTGTGGAAGAAATCTATGGATGAGGAGATGAAATCTCTTCATAAAAATGAGACTTGGAAGCTGGTTCAGTTACCAAAGGGGAAGAAAGCAATTGGTTGTAAATGGGTGTATGCCAAAAAGATGGAATCTTTGGGAAAAGACAATGTAAGATTCAAAGCCAGATTGGTAGCTAAAGGCTATGCTCAGAAGGAAGGCATTGACTACAATGAGGTATTTTCTCCTGTAGTAAAACATTCTTCTATTCGTATTCTGTTGGCTTTAGTTGTGCAGTTTGACCTTGAGTTGGCCCAACTTGATGTCAAGACTGCGTTCTTACATGGTGATTTGGAGGAAGAGATTTATATGTCTCAGCCAGAAGGTTTTAAGGTTGCTGGAAAGGAAAATTGGGTTTGCAAATTGGAAAAATCATTGTATGGCTTGAAGCAGTCTCCAAGACAATGGTACAAGCGATTTGATAGATTTATGATCGGGCAGAAGTACACAAGAAGTCACTATGACCATTGTGTATACTTTCGCAAACTACAAGATGGAACCTTCATTTATCTGCTTTTATATGTTGATGATATGCTTATAGCATGTAAGAGCAAAGTGGAGATTACAAGGTTGAAGACTCAACTAAGTAATGAATTTGAGATGAAGGACTTGGGAGAAGCTCGGAAGATACTAGGTATGGAAATTGAAAGAGATAGAGCGAAGGGCAAGATTAGTCTGTGTCAGAAGCAGTATTTGAAGAAGGTACTACAACGTTTCAGGATGAATGAAAATTCAAAACCGGTTAGTACACCTCTTGCCTCTCATTTCAAACTTAGCGCTTCTATGTCTCCTAAAACTGTTAAAGAGAGTCAGTACATGGCTCAAATTCCTTATGCAAATGTTGTTGGTAGTTTGATGTATGCTATGGTGTGTACTAGGCCTGATATTTCACAAGCTGTTAGCATTGTCAGTAGATATATGCATAATCCAGGAAAAGGGCATTGGCAAGCTGTGAAATGGATTCTACGGTATATTCTGGGTACTGTGGATGTTGGTTTATTGTTCCAGCAGGATAAAGTTACTGGTAAATGTGTTGTTGGATATGTGGATTCTGATTACGCAGGTGATTTGGACAAGCGTAGGTCCACTACTGGTTTTGTATTCTCTATTGCTGGAGGTCCAGTAAGTTGGAGGTCGATTCTGCAATCTACAGTTGCTTTGTCGACTACTGAGGCAGAATACATGGCTGTGACAGAAGCTATAAAGGAAGCCATCTGGCTTCAAGGGTTGCTTGATGACTTAGGGGTTCAACAAGACCATGTGGATGTTTATTGCGACAGTCAGAGTGCTATACATTTAGCAAAGAATCAAGTTCATCATGCACGTACGAAACACATTGACGTGAGGTTCCATTTTGTTCGTGAGGTTATTGACGAGGGAGATATTCTTCTTCAGAAGATTGGGACCGCTGACAATCCTGCGGATATGTTAACGAAGCCAGTTTCGTTGCACAAGTTTAAGCACTGCTTAGACT
Source organism: Malus domestica (assembly GCF_042453785.1). Taxonomy (NCBI): domain Eukaryota; kingdom Viridiplantae; phylum Streptophyta; class Magnoliopsida; order Rosales; family Rosaceae; genus Malus; species Malus domestica. Next base: position 25,007,732 of record NC_091674.1, on the reverse strand, counting down.
TGATTGGCGTTTGTAAAATTTGTTGATTGCCCCATGGGGGATTGGGAGATGACTATTTGGAGTTCTACTTAGAGGGTTTGAGTCAAGGTGGAGATTGTTGATTATTGACTCAAACATGTAGTCAAAGTCCAAATCTTTGGGCTACTTTTGTGGTCAAAATTGTTGGATGGCATGCTACATGTGGGAAACCAAAATTGGATGCACTTATGCCTAATTCTTTTTGACTTGATGTTAGGCCTTTGGCCATTGATGTCTTTGAGAAGCTTTTCTTTGGCTATAAAAGGAGAGCAAGGTGTAGCTCATAAGCATGGAGAAGTAGAGAAGAACAAGGAAGAGAGAAAAATAGCAAGAAGCCATTTGGCATAGAGAAGAATTTTCTCAAATTGTCTTGTTTTGTATTTTTGGTTTTCTCTTCCTATTGTAAGTGTGAGAGCTTGGGGTTATTTGGGTCTTTGGGAAATTGAGTGATAAACACTATTGTATGTTCTCATTGATTATAGTGGAATACTCCGTCGTCTCCAAACTGGATGTAGGCATTGCCGAACCAGTATAAATCTTGGTGTTCTTGTTGGTGTTGGTTTTATTCTGTTCTGTTTTACTATTCACTTACAGTCGTACGCCGCTTCCGCACAACAATGGGTTGGTCGGGAAGGCGAAGGAGAACATACCTGAGATTGGAGAGTTTAGGTCGGAGGAGTCGGAGTCGGTGTCGGTGATGGTGTCAGAGGAGTCGAGGACGATTTCGAGGGTGGTGGGTTTTTTGTTTCTGTTGGACTTTCTCGTCCGTGACATTTTGAAACACGAGTACTACGGAGGTTGCTTGCAACAGAGTTACAGAGCTTTCCCAGAGGCTTTCTCTTGGGTCATTGCATTTGTGGGGGAAAATATGGACCGTCGATTTTGTTGTCCAACGACGCTCGCGATTCTCTGGATCACCGGGGCTTTTGGTTCTTCACTTCGCGAATTGTGATCAGTCCATAAACTTTATCCAAACGTGTTTAAATCAACCAATGAAAGTTGAGTACAATATTAGTTGTTCAATTTGCATTATGCAATGTGCTTAATAGATTGATCATGGCCAATTTACATAGCTATTGATAATCTTGGGTATTGTAGGACAATCGACATTTTAGAAGGGTTTGGCTTAGGTAACTAAACCGAGTAATTGATAAGTGTTTATCTTTTGAAACTCTTGCGGTTTAGAGTATTACTATCAGGGTCGGTCCTGAAAATAAGTGTTTATCTTTTGAAATTCTTGTGGTTAAGAGTATTACTATTAGGGCCGGTCTTAAGAATTTATAGGCTCAGAGCGAGAAATTAAATGGGAGGCCCTTGCATATAAATACTAGGAATTTTTTTTTTTTTATCATACACTAAAACTAAAAGGTAAAATTTCAATAGAAATTCATCATCAATTAGAATCAACATCTTCAAGTAACAAAACTATCGTTTTACAACTTTTTAATCAACTAAAAAATAAAATATAATCAAGCAATGCACCCAAAAGATATAATCAATCATAACATGAACGATATTCCGCTATGCATACGAGATACCTAATATCTTAATTAGTCAATCAGATGGGGTGGATTTTGAATCTTTACTCAAACCAATTTTTTTTTATAATTAGATTTATGGTTGAGCTATAAAATTTCAAGAGGAACTGAAAAGAATTTTTGGGAGAAAATGACACAGTGAATAATGTTACGGATATAGGAATCACGAACGGCCATCATTGGATAGAACTTTGAAATACCAAAAGTTGTGATAGAAACTCTTGCTTTTGAATTTTTATTGAATGAAAAGGTTGCTCAAGCCTAGAAATAGACTATAAAGCTTGCTCAAGAAAACTAAAAGATAAGCAATAAAGCCCTTGAAACCCCAAAAGGCAAACAATAATGAACATAAAACCCATGATCTAAAAGACAAACAATAAAAAACCTCATTTATTAGTTACTTGTAGTTTTGACGGATTTCTATGAAAGATTGCTCAAATCACTTTTGTGAGAGAATTGCTTTGACGGATTTCTGGCTAGCCACTTTTGAAGGAGAAAGGAACACCTCTTCTACGAACGCGTTATGGCTTAGCGAGAGAAAGTTACACCAAATGAAAGTAGCATTCATCTGAACAACCTAAAAAGTCTGAAACATCCACTTCTAGATATGGCAGCAACAAATAATATTTAAACTCCTGAATTACAAATTCTCCAGTCACTTTTCTTAATTAAATGGCGCTTCCTTCTTTCATTCTTCCGCATCTAAAATAACACCAACTACATCATATGTGAAAAAATTAAGATAGATGAGCGACATAATAGTGAAATCCTAGCGTGAAAAACAAAAGGGTTAACATTGAAGACACCCCATTAATTCTCTCGTTTCCTACTCTTCACTTTCTCCTCTCCCATTCTTACCTCGTCATAGAGCCCGATGATGATTGATGACAACTCCAACCCTCAAATCTATTGTCACTGACCTCTGATCAAAGTGTAGAAGTGGTCAATGACAATCTATAGTGTCATTCTTCAATGACAATCTCATATATGATGTGAAATCATATTTAACTTTAGAGTTAAAAGTGCATTGCACAATTATATTTAACTCTAAATTGGACTTAATCTCTCTCTAATACATAAGATTAAAAAGTTAAATTCAAAATTGACTTTGCATTGGAGTTTTAATCACTTGCATCGCCAAATTTGGAGTCAAATATGACTTTTAACCTTTGTATTCTAAATCGAAGAAAACCTCATATACCCAAATGCAAGTTCAAATTTTTAGCATTTACTGGTTTGGTCTGGTCCGGTTCACCTTTGATATCCAACAATTAGCTAACAATTGGAGTCGATTGAGTTTTCTATTGCTTCTCGAAAATGCAATGGAGCGGCTCACTTAGCGGCTTCATTTATAATGAGGAATAGAGGCACTATAGATTGGGTACGACGTTCTTGGGATGACTGTCTAAAATTTTGACCAAAAATGTAAACCTTTCAATACGTATTTAATAATATCTTCTATCGTTTGACCACAAAAAAAAAAAGAAAAAAACACACAATAAAGACTATGTTGTGACACAAATTCTAGTGCAAGTATGATTTTGTAAATCAGTAGTAGATTATATTTTGTACTACTATAAATAAAGGCACAGTAATGAGAAATGCACATAACATAAATTTCTCAACTCTATCATCTTTCTTTTACGCACCATCTCTCACTCTCTCCCTTCAATAAAATAGGGCACAACACATTACAATTACCCTTTTTTACTTTTTCCTTCCCTTGATTTACTAAGGGGGTGTAGTCAACTTGGATTTAAGAGGATTTTAATAGACTTTTTTAAGTGACATATTTTAAAGGATTTTAATAGATTCTACAAGCTTATATGGATTTTGATAGATTTATAAGGATTTCACCTATATATTTCTATGGATTTGTATGGATTTTTTCCATGGATTTCTTATAACTTTTATCCTGCCAATCAATGGAGAGCCTACATATGAATTCATCTCTAATTTCTCCTCAACTACAAAACTCTCCACCCACGGACCCAAACTCAAATCCCCCATGTCCCCGGATGCTCAAGAACTGTCGCCAAAGTTGTTTCATTAGGATCAAATCCATCACCCCTCATTTCCCGGAACAACCCTCATCGCATCTCCAGCGCACCTCATATTGCAATACCCAGGAATCATGGAATTACACTGTAACAACTCGTCCCAATTAATATAACGGATTTTGGAACGGAAGGGTATTTTGGTATTTTCATTATGGTTGGACTAGATATTTTGAAATGGGTTGCTTTTGGGCCTTATTTTATATTTGGTGTGCCCAAGTGGGACCCATTCATTTTGGTTTGTCTCCCGACCCCCTTCCCTTTCTTCATTTTGGATCCGTGAGCTTTCTCTCTCACAACTATCTCATATTTCTCCCTCACTTTCTCTCATTCTCTTTATCTCTCATCTCTCCCCGAGCTCTCTTTCTCTGAAACTCTCCATCTCCTCTCTGAACCACACACACAGAGCAACCACAACCACCTCAAACCACCACCACCTGGACGGAGAGGCTTCGAAAACCCTAAGCCAAGCACCAGGAAACCCTACATTGACGATGTCACTGTTCATCGTATTCCCCGACGTGTTTCGTGATTTTTCGACGTTATTAAGCTTCTAGAAATCCTTGGGATATGTTTTAGGGTTAGACCAAAGCTTGTTTTGAGTTGTATATATGTGTTAATCGCAGAAAATAGCTCGGAGTAGCTTTTCCTAGTTTTCCAGCTAGCACCGCCATTTTCAAGGCGTTTTCTGGCTAAACCATGACGAGTTAGCCATTGTGCAAGGTACCATTCTCTTTATCTCATCAAGTACTACAACTTTGATTTTTGAATCACTTGAATTGGTTGAGTATCGAAAAAGTTATGGGCGTTTGAATTTGTGCCCAGAAATTAGCCAAACTAAAATAGGTTAAACCTGACCCACAACCTTAGCCGGCCCAATGTTATTGGGCCATAGAACTTGGCCCAAACTCTTGGCCCAATCCATAATTGTGACCTATTGAACCCAGCCCAGTTACAAGCCCAAATCTAAATAAGACCTAGCCCAACCCTTTAGCCTGGGCCCAAACCTAACTACCTTAGGCCCAAACCAAAGGAAAACCGGCCCAACCCAGAACTAATCCCAGAACCCAGGCCGTGAGCACACAGGTTTTGGCCCACGCATGGATCACACGCGTCTCCACCGAAGATACTGTGCTTCGCCGCCGTCTACAGCGATGACTTTTCAACGACCCAAATCGGCACATGCGGCAGCGCATGAAGGTGCGTGTAGCGGCACATAGAGGTACCCGAGATCCCACTTTATGTTTTTCGACGTCTTAAATCCATTTATGACGTCCGTTTCCCAAAATTCAACAATTTAGTATAATTTTATTAATTGGTACCTTTATGTGCTTAGGTGCAAGTGTTTATGATGTTTCCGTCCCTCTCCAGTTTGCATGACTCTTTGACGGCGAAGTATTTGTGAGTGGACCCCTTTCCAAAATGCATGTTTTACTATTAGAAGTGCATACATGAAAAACATGATTTTATGTCTATGGTTTATGAAACGTTTATGAGTAAATTGGTTTCATGCTTTATGAATTATCATGATTATTCGACTTTACGTTCTTAGTGGTATATATGATTGATGACTATATACCCACTGATGAACGTGGTTTTACAATATGACATTTTAGTTACTGAGCTCCGATTTAAGATATATATATATATATATATATATATATTAGAAATATTATGTTTATGTTTTATGTGCTTATTTAATGGATATTCATATGATACTGCCAACAGGCGAATGATACTTATATTGGCTTTGGTCGGGCGTTTGGTTGGTGGCTTCAGCCGGAAGATACTTATATTGGCTTAGGCTTCGGCCGTAAGATACTTATATTGGCTTCGACCGGGGCGTTTGGTTGGTGGCTTCGGCCAAAAGATACTTATATTGGCTTCGGTTGGTGGCTTCAGTCGAAAGATATTTATATGGGCTTCGGCAGGGCATTTGGTTGGTCGCTTCGGCCGGAAAATACTTATATATTGGCTTCGGCCAAAAGATGTAATGCCTACGGGCGATTGTGATACTACGGCTAAACACAACATTATATACGATATATGTTTTACACAAAGGTTTTATGGCCTGCTAGGGTTTTCGGAAAACTTATTACATATTATACTATTGAGTTTTCATAAACTTTGGGGGTTAGTACGTTGATGAATAACTGTTTCAGTATTATTTATATATAAACTTGGTCCACTCATGTTTTGTTTTGCGCCCCTTCAGGACTTAGAATCGAGACGTACAATCCCGACGTTAAGGCACTCCCGCATCGGCATCTTCAAGTCCTCTCGGTGTAGGACCCATCTCCTTGTTCATTCAATTTCATATTATTCCTTTTTAGTGTCTCGGATTTAGTTGTATGCTCTAAATACGTTCCATAAATGCATATTCATTATAATTAAATTTTCAAGTTTTATTTATGTCGGTTAATTGTTCTTAGTTCTCATGCATCCTAATATGGCTTTGTCACCTTCCGGTGTCGGCCAGCACGTGCTTACATTGGTATTTGGTAAATATCAAGGTCGGACGTGTCATACACAAAACCAAATCCCTTTCAATAATTTCATCAAACACTTTCCGTGCAAAAACCCTCACCACATCTTGCATACATGGTAATCAAAGAGTGACTCAATTGTCCATCTTTATTCAATGCCATCCATGATTTGTATTGGATTCGAGCAACAACAAACACTCACAAGTTTTAATCGCAACCTTACCTGCAATGACATGGGATTGTTCATCCAATAAAGGCAAAGCACGAAAATCAAACCCATTTTAGCAGTGCGTGGGTGGGATTGTTCATCCAATATGGTAATGGGTGGGTCATGGGGAGGGATGAGGTGTGGTGAAAGCAAGTTAGAGAAATGAGGATTTGGAAACATGTTATGTATAGATGATCAGCTGTTCACCAGGTTCTCAGGCGGGGCCAAAAAATGAGGAAGATTATTCCTCTTCTACAGATAGAATCCTTGGTTCTTGAAATGAAATCCTTGGGATGAAGGTTGGATTATTTATGGCATTTGTTATTTATACTTCTACTCTCAAATCCATCAAAATCCTTCACCCATTAAAATCTTAGCAAATCTTTGATATGTTCGCTACACCTAGACTTCTATGAACTTTTTAAAATCTTAATCGACTACTCATAGATTTAGATGTGTTCTTTAAAATTCTAATTTGACTAGACCAGAATTTCAAAATCTTTTAAAATCCTCTTGTAAAATTTAATTAACTACTCTTGAATTTAAAAATCTATTAAAATACCATCAAATCCTATCAAATCTTAATTTAACTACATCTCCTTCCCCTAATTTACCTTTCGTGTTGAAAAAGACTGAACCCTTAATTACCGAGAGAGAGAATAAAGATACTCACTAGGCCAAAACACACAGTCGTTTCACTTCCTCCTCCTTCAAGCAAAGCACAAAGAATTCCCGACTCGGAGACCTAACTCACCCGAGTCACCACCACCACCAATTCCAAATGGAGGCCCAAGAGGGGACGCAGCAGCCGCACCTTGTGCTCGCCAACAAGCTCTTCCTCCTTTCCCATTCCGATGTCCCGGACATCGAAAAGGTCCAACTCAGGGACGAGGTTTTCACCTCCGTCAAAGCCGACGGTAAGATCGCCGATTTTTCTCTAAATTGAACCCATTTTTGCATTGCCTGTGTTTTCAATTTCGGTTTTTGCGTATCGCGGATTGAGTTTCGGTTTGATGTTTTGTAGATATGGCGCCGTTGTACGAAACCCTAGTCTCCGAATCGGTGCTTGAGCTGGACCAGGGCGTTATGGACTCGATGAGGGCGAAGAACCAGGAGGAGCTCAAGAAGCTTGACGAAAAGTGAGTTCTTTATTGTTTTTTCTCGTTTTAAATTTTGATTTTGGTCCAGATTGTGTTTGGTTACTGAGAATTATGCGAAAAGAGAACTAGGGATTGAAATTTATACTTTGGACGCTTCACTGTGAGATACGAAGCTACAAAAATTTGCTATTACTTAGGTAACTTGTTGAACCAGGCTTGCACAAGTGATGTAGTTTTGTGAGATCGGATGCTGATGGGGTATGAATTCTTCGTTGACATATTCGTAATCCGTTGGAGTTTTATTGTAAATTAAGTCGGATGACAAGATTTGTTTGAATTGTATATGGTGAAAAATAGTGTTGTTTGTACTATTATTATAGCCATTGCAATGAAGTAATTTCTGTTACCAAGTAAGTTATATGGTCGGCTTTGTTTAGGATTGCTGAGGCAGAAAAGAACTTAGATAACTTGTTGAATTAGGCTTTACGCAGGTGATATAGTTTTGTGGGATTGGATGCTAATGGAGTATGAGTTCTTTGTTGGCCAACCGTTGGTTTTTTTTCACAGTGGGTTAAGTGGAATGACAAGATGTGTTTGAATTTTCTAGTTTGAAGAACTTTGTTATTTGTGCTATTATTACACCAATTGATTTGATTTATTAGATCTTGAATTTTAATGAACTTTTTTCATGATAAAGTGGTTTCCTTTACCAAGAAGCTTATCTGGTTGCCTTTGTTTAGGATCGCTGATGCGGAAGAGAACTTAGGGGAAAGTGAGGTTCGAGAAGCTCACTTGGCCAAGTCCCTGTTTTTCATTCGTATTGGCGACAAGGTAGATAAGTGGTAACTTATTTGTTATACGAGTCATATCTGCATTTTATTTTTCCCCTTTTAGAGGTCGCACTTGGTGCGATGGCAAGTGCCTTCGCCCATGAGCGGTAGGTCTCGGGTTCGAGACTTGGGAGCAGCCTCTCCATAAATGGGGGTAAGGCTAGCCGACATTCACCTCTCCCAGACCCTGCGTAAAGCGGGAGCCTTGTGCACTGGGTACGACCTTAGTGGTATGCCTCAGTTTGACTTCAAAAATTCTTCCCGTATGAACCTAGGAGAAAGCATTGGAACAACTCAAAGTAACGGAAAGCAAGACAGTTGCAGTTGGGCAAAAGATGGACTTGGTCTTCCATACACTGCAACTTGGTTTCTTTTACATGGATTTTGACCTCATTTCTAAGAGTATTGACAAAGCGAAGAAGTAAGTAGTAGTGACGTGGATTTATGAGCTGCAGTTTTTGGTTCTAAATTTGGTAGCTGAGCTTTGTTTGTAACCATTGTATCATGATGGCAGCTTATTTGAAGAGGGAGGTGATTGGGAAAGGAAGAATCGTTTGAAGGTGTATGAAGGCTTGTACTGCATGTCCACTCGGAATTTTAAGAAGGCTGCTGATTTGTTCTTGGATTCGATTTCTACCTTCACCACTTATGAAATATTTCCGTATGACATCTTCATATTTTATACCGTCCTTACGAGCATTATATCGTTGGACAGAGTTTCTTTAAAACAAAAGGTAAACTGCTTTCTTACTGCATGCTTTGTGATTTCGCTTTCCTGTTTTATATGTTTCCTCCATTGTGTCAATTAATGAGTGTTCTTACAAGAAATTAATAATTTTGAACAATATGTTGCAGGTCGTGGATGCTCCAGAGATATTGACAGTGATTGGGAAGATTCCGTACCTTACAGAGTTTTTGAACTCTCTTTATGATTGCCAATACAAATCATTTTTCAAAGCATTTGGTAAGTAGACAACTAACTTAAATCATAAGATATCTATGCAGTGATTATTGTCTGGCATGATATGGCTGCATGATATTAGACCTTTGGTTGTACTATATAATGTGCTTCAGTTTTGCATTTTCCTGAGCTACCGGAACTTTAATTGGTCCGGTCGTATTTCAACCAAACCAACATTTCGTAGTTGTAATTTCTTTCTTTTCTTTTTTATTTTTCAGCTGGCCTGACAGAGCAGATAAAGTTGGACCGTTATTTGCACCCACACTTCCGGTATTACATGAGGGAGATCCGAACTGTTGTTTATTCCCAGTTCTTGGAATCCTACAAGAGTGTTACTATTGAAGCAATGGCTAAAGCATTTGGCGTGACCGTGGATTTCATTGATCTGTAAGTTACCGAGTCTTATGGTTACCTTGTTTGAGGTTTATTTTATGTTGTGAGTTCTGGTCCTTGATTTAGTGATGAAGTGGTTGTCAAGTATTTTACGTATACTTGCTTTCTGCATAAACATAACCGATTCTACTATATACAGGGAGTTGTCTCGTTTCATTGCGGCAGGGAAGCTTCATTGCAAGATTGACAAAGTTGCTGGTGTACTAGAAACTAACCGTCCGGATGCTAAGAATTCACTGTACCAAGCAACCATCAAACAAGGGGACTTCTTATTGAACCGCATCCAGAAGCTATCTCGTGTCATTGACCTGTAGATAGGCTTTCTGCGTTTGGAACGTGGTCACAAAGAACTTCAGAGCATAGCAACTTGTGTCGTTTTACTTCTCATTCGTTGAAACTAAGTTGTATTTCTCCTTTTCTCCAAATTTATGTGGAATTCAAGTACTCTGTATCGAGTTTCTGCTTTTCTCTTCTAATTGTTATTCATCGTAGTTTTTTTGACTCTGTGGAAGCAAAATCGTAGCATTCTTGACACTTGCTGCGGAATTATTGAACTGGCTCGGTGCCAGAACTTGGAACACCTGCTGCCTGCTTTGTTTAATTGCTTTTCCCCCCCCTAATTTCTCAATGTTTGAAGCATCGTTGGATTCGATAAAAGATGCACAAGCATATGATAGCATGTAACAACATTACATATATTCTAGTCAAAACCATTACAAGAATAGAGATGCAATACAACAGAAGTAACCGAATCCAATACAATCCAGAGCAAATTATAGTCGTTTACTAGAATACAGCAAGTGATGAGTAAAAAGTACGAGTAAATTAAAATCAAAGTCTAGAACTAAATTAGATTAAGAGTGAGAGTGCATTGTTGGATGAATCCTTGTTACGAACAATGCATGCAGTGTCTGAGCCTAGATAAAAGTACAGTAAAGGAAATAATTTTCTAACATTAACTGAAACGGATGTTAGACCAGTCTTCGTTGCTTGTCACAAATTCTAACTACTAAGTTCTGGATGAGCGCAAAACAGAAAGTGTGAGTGGACAATATAAAGATTTACTAAAATCTTTGTTTTTCGTAACATAATAACCCATTACTGTAAAACCGTATAGTTTCTGAAATCATACTACAAATAAGTATGAAAAGTTAAGGATCATACTACAAATAAGTATGAAAAGTTAAGGATCATAATATAAAAGCAGTTATGCTGAGGGTACAAGGAAATCACAAATATCTCAACAAGTGTAACACAATGTACTCATAAAAAACAGACACAAGTCCATGTAAAAAGTAGCTACATGAACATGATGGGTGTAATAATCTACAATCGAGTACTACATACACGTGAAGATGGCACTAAGCGCGTCCCATACGAGCCATAGATGCAAGAGCAACTAGTACAAGCTGGAACCTACAATGAATCTAATGTGAGCGTAATGGTGCGATGTGAACATCACATGACGGTGGTCCTGACTCGGACGAGTACCTTAAACACTGGTTTAAGCATGCATGATGAGCAGGTACAATATGTACGACCATAACATCCAAATTTCATAAATCTCTACCCAACTTCAACATGTAACATTTCTAAGTAAAAATATGGCATGAATTCATTAAAATCATTATGGAAACTATAAATATAATGTGTATGAAAAGAAAGCCCACTCACTGATATGTCATCGGGTTGTAGCCGCTTTGCCTGGCCTGGCCGCTAAACTCCTTGGATAAGTCTCTCCTATATATGAAACACTATACTAATCATTATGCTACTCAAAGCTCATAAATACTAATGAAATGACTCAAAATTCCCTTTGTTTGTTCAAAACAGTGAAAGTACTTAAAACTGGGCTCACGGGATTTCACGCATCTTCACTCGCCGGCCAGTAGCCGTCATGCGTCACCGCACTGGTACCTGTAATGGTCACTGACATGTGGAATATTACGTCGCCATTGGCTTGGATCTTCCAAATTTCGGTCACCTAACAAAATATAGCCAGGGAAGGAATATACCTGCCATTAACAAAATATACTGACGTCGTTAGAGAATATTTCGTCGTTATAAAATATTCGCTCATCTCCTACCTCACATCGATCGCCGTCCGTCGGCCAGACTTTGTTAGAATCTGGTTATTGGTCGGAAAATTTCCAAAAACCCACCAGTGTCCAAAACCCAACCATTTTTTTTTTATCAAATTCACAATCTAGACTAATTCGAGGGTGTAGAATTCAAATCTCACCTCTAGAAAATCAGTCCCACAATCACAATGGTGATAGTGTGGGAGGATAACATCCAGTTTCGACTCATGGGCCCATATTGATCATCCAAAGTGTTGTGCAAGACAAAAAGCCCACAATAAATATACGTTAGGGAACATGCCTAGATAACTACCCCACTACGGAGGAGAAGTGGGAGAGGAAGGCGGGTCGTGGTGTTTGTTCCCAAAACATGCAGTTACATGACAAATGACCACTAAGGAAGTGGGAAGGAGGACTGATCGTGATACTTGATCCTCAAGTATGTAATCCTATAAATAGGGACATGAGCCAAAGAACCAGGGGGGAGAGAGAATCCGAGGGGATCCAGAAAATAGAAATCGATCGACTGACTTGAGCGTCGGAGTATCTTTTGTAGGTACCCCGCTTGGGCAAGATACGGAAGAAGATAATTTTGGGACACCTCAAGGAAGGATTCGGCGAACGTGAGGATTGCGGTCAACAAATTTGTGGAGGTATTTCTTCTCGTAAGAAATCTCGCTCCAACAGTTGGCGCCGTCTGTGGGAAAAGAACAAAATAAAGTTACAAACATGACTGGATTCGCACAAGAAGTTCCGAATCCCTCCGAAGATACGAGGACTCGAGCAGTACATGCGAGGTCTCAATCCCAAAGTAGTGAACCCAGTCTCACCATGGAACACTTTAGAAGGTTAACGAGGGAATTGCGTGAAACAAAAAAGACAGTAGAGGAGGCGTTGAAGAAGGCTGAAGCGAAAAACGCAGTAGAAGGTGCAATCGGCACCAAGAGACAACGCGCAAAAGAGGAAGATAAAGGGGGCAGCTCTAGTAGCGCGCCATACAGTAACCGTGTTGAAGTGACGAAAAATCAGGGTGAAGAGGATCACAGGGGAAAAGGATCGAAAAAGGTAAATGATGTTGATTTGCGAGAACAAATTGAGAAGATTGTGAAGGGATACAAGCCCCAGACCCTGGCAGAACTTGCCTTGGAAGCAGCCAGAGGGATTCGCAAATCGCCGTTCACAGAGGACATCCTAAAAGCTAAAAAACCTGCCAAGTTCACCCAACCAAAGTTTAGGCTATTCGAAGGTGCAACTGATCCCGTCGAACACATTTACCACTTTCAACAACAAATGGCGCTTGAAGGAGACGACGGGGCCCTCATGTGCAAGTTGTTCCCCTCAAGTCTTTCGGGATCATCGTTAACTTGGTTCAGACAACTGAAACCGAGGTCTATCGGAAGTTTCACAGAGCTTTGCGAAGCATTCATATCTCAATATGTCTGCAATCGGAGGCCAAGAAAAGATATCACGATCTTGTTCAGCACCAAACAAAATGTTGGCGAGAGCCTCAAAAGCTACATGACTAGGTTCACTGAAGAGATGTCCACCCTAGAAGAATGTGATTCCCACACTGCGTCTTTGGCATTCCGAGAAGGGGTGTTGCCTGGAACAAAGATGCGTAGGTCATTGATTGAAACGCCACCACTGGACATGAGGGAGGTGATGGCCCGAGCTGATGGAATCATCAGATTAGAGGAAGAGGAACTTATCCAATCAAAGTAGGCCACCGCAACTATTGTTGCATCTCCAACGGGCACTACCACGAAAGATTTGAGTGGGTATTGAGAAAGGTCATGGAAAACAAAAAAGATTTGAATGCAGGGAAGCTTAGACGTATATGGGAATGACCGTATGATGTGACCGAAGCCTTCGGAAAGGGAGCCTATAAACTCAAGCACGTTGAAACAGGTCAGTACGTGCCGTGGAACACAATTCATTTGAGAAAGTACCACATTTAGCTTTTCGTGTTTATGTTTTCCGTATACTAAATTTTTGTTTCCAGCAATGTTGAAGGGTAAAACCCTTCTTGTCTTCCTTGCATGTCAAAGGGTGTATCCCTGGATGTCTGTTGACATCTCCTTATTGTATGATAAATAAAGTTGCACTTCATTCGAATCTTAGACTAAAGCCTAAAGCTGAAGAGTATAAACCCAAGATTGGATGGGCAGAGACCCAATCAAGATCGAAAATCTAAGATCGAACGGGAAAAGAAAACCCAAGATCGGATAGGCAGAGACCCAATCAAGATCGGAAATCTAAGATCGAATGGGAAAAGAAAACCCAAGATCGGATGGGCAGAGACCCAATCAAGATCGGGAAAAGAAAACCCAAGATCGGATGGGCAGAGACCCAATCAAGATCGGAAATCTAAGATCGAACGGGAAAAGAAAACCCAAGATCGGATGGGCAGAGACCCAATCAAGATCGGAAATCTAAGATCGAGTGGGAAAAGGCAACCCAAGATTGGATGGGCAAAGACCTAATCAAGAACGAGAATCTAAGATCGAGTGGAAAAGGATAACCCAAGATCGAATACACAAAGATCTAGCCTTTCCCAAGATCGGATGGGCAGAGACCCAATCAAGATGGGAAATCTAAGATCGAACGGGAAAGGAAAACCCAAGATCAGATGGGCAGAGACCCAATCAAGATCGGAAATCTAAGATCGAGTGGGAAAAGGCAACCCAAGATTGGATGGGCAAAGACCTAATCAAGAACGAGAATCTAAGATCGAGTGGAAAAGGATAACCCAAGATCGGATACACAAAGATCTAGCCAAGATCGAAAATCCTAGATCGAATAGGTGAAAATTGATAAAGAGTTGACTCAAGGTCGAACGTTTTTGAGATCGATAATGAAATGGCGAATTTAATAAATCTGATTTTTCTCCTCGAACACATCGTTTGTTTGCAGAAAATGAGGCATTACATGTGCAAAAGTAAAAGCTCAAGCAATGAGACGTTGTTCTCCATTCGTATAAGGACTGAATTAGAGAAATAGGCGTATATATATATATATATATATATGTATATATCTAAAAGCATGTAAGAACATGCAAAAGTATATATATATATGTATATATCTAAAAGCATGTAAGAACATGCAAAAGTGTGGCAGGGATCAGTCCACAAAAGTACAAAAGCATGCAAAAGTTTGGTAGGGATGTGATGACCGCAAAAAGTACGCATATATATATATAAAGGTAAGTCGTTACTGGTGTCTACGTATATGTATGCGATTGTGTGAAGACAGATGGACATGCAGACTAGATGTGTTCGGCAGGGGAGACGCGCTTGTAGACTTCTACGCTGGTAACTGCTGCTTTCGTCAGTTCGACAAGATGGGACGGTGATTTATATAATAGATACATATACGAATCAAATTTCGTCAGTCCTCTTTCGTTACGTCAGTTCACTTTCGTTACGTCAGTCCTCTTTCGTAACGTCAGTCCTTTTTCGTAACGTCAGTCCTTTTTGGTTACGTCGGTCCTCTTTCGTAATGTCAGTCCTCTTTCGTTACGTCAGTCCACTTTTGTTACGTCAGTCCTCTTTCGTAACGTCATTCATCTTTCGTAACGTCAGTCCTTTTTGGTTACGTCAGTCCACTTTCGTAATGTCAGTCTTCGTTCGTTAATCCTCGATCGTAAACCTTCGTTCGAAAATCATAGTGGGAAGATGTCAGGTAAATTTTGGAGTCTATTGTCGTGAATTAAACTTACCTTCAGCAAATTTACTCTTAGAAAAAGCAACTTTTACAAACTTGGCCTTAGTAAAGGTGCCTCGAGTTTAGCTTGGCTTAAAGAGTGTAGTTTCAAGGCCCTATGAGATCGAAAAGCTCATTTTCCCCCTATTTCACATGCGTAAAAAAGGAAAAAAGGGGGCACTGTGGGAGGATAACATCCAGTTTCGACTCATGGGCCCATATCGATCATCCAAAGTGTTGTGCAAGACAAAAAGCCCACAATAAATATACGTTAGGGAACATGCCTAGATAACTACCCCACTACGGAGGAGAAGTGGGAGAGGAAGGCGGGTCGTGGTGTTTGTTCCCAAAACATGCAGTTACATGACAAATGACCACTAAGGAAGTGGGAAGGAGGATTGATCGTGATACTTGATCCTCAAGTATGTAATCCTATAAATAGGGACAGGAGCCAAAGAACCAGGGGGGGAGAGAGAATCCGAGGGAATCCAGAAAATAGAAATCGATCGACTGACTTGAGCGTCGGAGTATCTTTTGCAGGTACCCCGCTTGGGCAAGATACGGAAGAAGATAATTTTGGGACACCTCAAGGAAGGATTCGGCGAATGTGATGATTGCGGTCAACAAATTTGTGGAGGTATTTCTTCTCGTAAGAAATCTCGCTCCAACAGATAGTTAGGAGGTTTGATCTTGTCGGAGAACAGCGGTGGTTTTACCTTTTTCCTCCATGCGAAGTGAGAGAGAGAGAGAGTGAGGGTTGGGGGGAGGGGGTGTGAGAGGAGAGAATCGGTAGGAGCGAGACAAAGAGGGAGTGTGCTGCAGAAAATAGAGAGGAGATGGGTCGTAGTGACACGTAAATCAACAAACAAAATAGTAAAGATCTAGAAAGTGGTAACATTACTAAATTGTACTTGACATTAAAGTTCCGTAAAATTTTTATTTGAACACCAAATTCCTTTTTGTTTGTTCTCTCGCATTCGTATCGACGAGTAATGCTCAAATATGGAAAGAAAAAGACAAAATATGAAATGACCTAAAATGTCTACATAAAGCTTTTACTTAGCCCTTGTGAAAAATAAAATGAAAGACGAGTAACATATATAATAGCAGACCATATTGACACTATGTCCACTACTAGGAACTCAAATCTACAGCATTATTGTATATTAAGTTCATCAAGTTATGTACTTGTATCTTCCAAACCAAAAGTACTTACGTATTCCTGGGAAGATCCTTCAAATGCAAGATAGCTCAGAATAGTGTCCAATTCAGCTTCCAATGGATAATTGTGCATTACTAAAACCCTTCAAATATTTGATAAGTTCTTAATATTGTTTACTTAATTTGTTAATGTTAAGTGTCACTGAATATCAAGAAGATCAAAGCAAGCATCTGATGTTGATAGGCAAAAATTGAATCGACGTGATTAATGTGCTACGCCCAAATTCAAATTTTCCATTGATATTAAACTTGATTCTTATTTGACAATCATCCACCATCCGCGCGTACGCTCTCGACGCGTGGTTAGTTCATAAATAGTTAAAATATGCCACAATATTGAAACCCAGAAGCAATTAATTACCACAAAGCCAGCAATAATCGACCTTGAAACAAAATCCGAGGATTTTTTGAGAGAGCTGCTGCACCAAATACACACCCACAAGAGTAGCCAAGGCCTCCATATGATCTGCTCACTCAAAATATGCAAACCCTAGCAAGCTGATGACCGATGTGGAACAGCGATGGCGGTAAGAGGAGATTTTTTGCGCATGGTTAAACCCTTGGATTCAGTCATATCTAAACCTCCAGCTGATCATGTTGGCAATTTCCAATCGTACTTCTGCACTACATTTGCCAAAGCAAGCTCAATAATAACTGTGGTAAACTGAATTGCTGGGCAGCTCCTCCTGCCAGATCCGTACGGAAGGTAGTGGAAGTCATTCCCTTTATAATTTATTCCGCTATTCACGAACCTCTCTGGTTCAAACTCATCCGGCTTGCTGTAATAGTTTGGGTCTCTTGCAATGCCCCACAGATTGACTATAACTTGTGTGTTAGCTTTGATGTCGTAGCCATTTATTTTCACATCTTGGGTTAATATTCTGGGGATTAGTATTGGAAGAATAGGATATAAGCGAAGAGTCTCCTTGATCACTGCCTTGAGATAATGCATTTCAACCAAATCGTCTTCTGTTATTATCTCCTTTCTGTTTCCAACAATCCCCCTCACCTCATTTTGCAATTTCTTCATCATCATTGGATGTCTTAAAAGCTCAGACATTGCCCAGACTATGACTGAGTATGTATCAGTTCCAGCAGCAAACACATCCTGCAAAAATCGAAGTAAATTAATGGTCACCTAGTAATACAGAACCTCTTAAATTAGCCTATAGCGAATCTTAAGCCACTGTGGATAGCTATGAGGGCATGTAAGGTGACGGGTAGTAGACTACGTCCTGGGTTCAAAATCCTAATAGAAAAAATAACCTATAGCTAATCTTAATACGCAAACTATAGATAATATGCTATCTAATTAATGTGATACCCTGACTGCCTTTCAGCTTCTCAGGTGGTCGTAACAATTCAGTAATTAACAAAGACACTCTTAACAACTTTAAGTTTTCAACAAAAAATTTAAGGAACCCAATTAGAGGAAAAAAAATTCAAGTGTGTTTTTATAACGTATTGGAGTTGAAGTGTTTACCTCTAAAGTGTAAAGTTGTCAGTTACTTACACGTGAAAAGCCCTAAAATTTTCAAGTTCAACAACTCAAGATGAGAGAGAGAGAGAGGGAGGGAGAGAGAGAGAGAGAGAGAGAGAGAGAGAGAGAGAGAGAGAGAGAGAGAGAGAGAGAGAGAGAGGCTTACCATGATATGGTAACTGTTTCAATAGGAAAACTAATCAAGTTTTCTTTCTGAATCCAACACAGAAAGTCCACAAAATCCTTTTGATCCTTGTTGCTATCCACATTAGAGATATGATCCACCACATGGTCTTGAACAACTTTCTCTAAAAAATGATCAAACTTCTTAGCCACCTTGTCCAATCTTGCATCCATACCGTTGACACGGCTCAACCAAGCAAGTGATGGGATATAGTCCCCGATATAGACACTTCCCAGTAACTCCATGAACTCCGCCACAAGTTCCCTATACATCCTCCCATCTTCTCCATCACTGTACTTCCTCCCGAAAGCCACTCTAGAGATCACGTCATTCGTAAGCGTCGTAAACATTTTGCTTAAATTGACTTCCTTTGATGATGATGACAATGACTGCTTATTTATGTTGTTGATCATGAGTTTTATTTCCTCTTCTCTCACCGAACGAAAAGAGCGAACCCTTTCATTGTTCAGCAGATGCAAAACAGTCAAACTCTTCATCTGCCTCCAGTACTCTCCGTAAGGTGCGGCTGACATGTCTTTGTAATTGTATAAAAGCTTCCCGAAGACAGTGATCTTGGGCCGGTTGCAGAATATGAGATCATGAGTTTTCAAGACCTACCGGGCAGTCTCAGCGGATAGACAATGAGGACGGGGACACTTCCGAAGTGGAGAAGCATAAGAGGGCCATGGCAACGGGATAAGGCATGAAGCGAGCGATATGGGCGCAAGCCTAGTTGGTGAAGGTTTCCAATGATGGGGAGTTTTGGTGGAGAAGGAGGTGAATTAATACTAGTAGTGGAGAAATATTTGCATAGGATGATGATCAAACTAACAAGAAGTACTAGTCTGAGTGTGAAGAAAAAATTAGGACGTTGGTGCAACAAGCTTGAGAAGGATTCAATATTGATCAGCTCCTGCATTATTGGCAGGAGGTTATCAAGCTTCAGCATCTCTTTGTTCTTCTTAATTTGATCGACCTGTTTGTGTTTTGTGTGAATTTTTTTTCTTCAGCTAGCTACGCATCTATAATTGTACACTTTTACATGGAGTGTCCATTAAGTTATTAAGTTTTGATCGCTAAATCTTAATTATTGAATTTTAATTAAAAAAATATTCAACGACTTAAAAAACACTGAATCATATTAGAAAACTTGGGGAGGACATAAATACAGAGGATCTGCATGCAAAGAAATACTAAACAATCTTTTTGTACATTTAACATGCATTAATTGATCACGAAAAATAACCCCTTCATTTTCCAGCTCGATGTCGTTTGGTTAGAAGTTTTCTCAGCAATTCTTAATACTATTTCATGGTTTTGTGATTTACTGAGGATTTGGGTGAGTCAAAACACAGCAAATTTCCATGAATATTTGGTACTAAGTTTAAGTGAAATCTTGAATTTTCTGGTCATGTTGTAATATCTTAATGTGAAAGTACAGAGTCCAAAAATTAATGACGATAAATTCATGTCGTCCACTAATTATCTAATAGTTCATTGGAAGAAAAAAAAGGTACTGGTACTCTTCTTTCTGTAAAATATACCACAAAGTTTCCCCCTTTTATAAGTCTTACAAAACAAAATTTCGGTCAAGTCGATGAACCCTAACCAACGGAGAACACTTAATTACAGATCTATTTTTCAAAAGCAGTCTCGAACAAATCTTATCCAATCTACAAAATACTCTTAAATAATACTATGATCGTATAAAAATTTTCATAAACAATATTATTCATTGGAGAATAAAAAAAATAAATTAAGAGAGCATCTGAAGTTAGAGGCGAAACAAAATGTGCAGAAATTCTCGTGCATAACTAGTACTTTTCAAATGTTGTCAACATGTAACCACGGGGTGGTCAATGGTTGGAGACGATTTACAGGCCCGTATTTTATACAACACGTTTTAATTTGACTCATGATGCTGGTGAATCGCATAATGGTGGTCAAGGAGAGGCTGAAATGCCTCTGTGAGTCTTTCCGACTCTCGAAAGGATGGACTAGTTGAATATCAGAGTGCGCAACGAACAAAGCTAACAAAAATAATAGAAATATTATTAAACAAACGAGAATGCCGGAACGGCTACAAAAAACCAAAGAGACTACATTGTGAATAACTTGTTATTCTAGAGTTACAAAGTACCATATATATAGAAAACTAACCTAACCCTAATAGGCAAGGAAACGAAACCCTAATGCTAACGGGCCAAGCCCAAAATACCAAACATTAAAATAAATCTAAAATTTTCCAACACCTCCCGTCAAACTCATGGCGGTACACGATATGGGTCTGCCAAAGTAGATGTGGATGCAAGACTCCAAATTCCAGTGCCGATGCCGATACCGATATCGATACCGATATCGATGCCAATGCCAATGCCAATACCCATACCAATGCCAATGCCAATACCAATACCAATACCAATATCAATATCAATACCGATGCCAATGCCAATTGCGAGCTTTCAAACAAACCAGAGCAAACAAAAAAAAAAAACATATTTTTTCTTTGCCAATGTGGGGGCCTCAAAAACTCCAAACAATTTTTTTTTCTTTTTCCTTCTTTTTTCTCTCTTCTTATGGGCGAAGAAGTGCAACATCGCACCTTCTTCCTTCTTTTTCCTTTCCGTGGTTTTTTTTTTCTCTTCTTTTCTCCTTCTTCCCCTTTTTTATTTGCTAGGGGATCTTCTCCTCTGCAAGCAAAACCTTTTTTTTTTCTCTTTCATTTTTCTTTTCCTTGCAAACAATCAATACCAACTAACAAACCTAAAACGAACGACGACAAAGGCAAACAAATTGATACCAACGAGAACGGATTGAACCCTAAGGATCGAACCCGCTCTGATACCAAGTTGAATATCAGAGTGCGCAATGAACAAGACTAACAAGAATAATAGAAATATTATTAAACAAACGAGAATGCCGGAACGGCTACAAAAAACCTAAGAGACTACATTGTGAATAACTTGTTATTCTATAGAGTTACAAAGTACCATATATATATAAAACTAACCGAATTCTAATAGGCAAGGAAACGAAACCCTAATACTAACGGGCTAAGCCCAAAATACCAAACATTAAAATAAATCTAAAATTTTCCAACAGGACAATCCTGACGAAACCACCAGTTGGTCTTTTTTTTTTTTTTTTTTTAAGAAAAAAATGTTGTCAATATCTGCATAACTGTAAATTGAAAATTCTATCATATTTCAGTGTATGATACGCAAAGAGTGAATGATCTAAATTCTTTTTATTTGATCAAAAAGTCAAAAGAATCTACTAATTTAAAATTTTGGTGCATGCTTTTGTTAAAAAAAAAATTTGGTGCATACTAAGCTCCGGTTCTTAATAACAAACAAATAAATAAATAACACGGTATAATCAAGAAATAAACAAAGAAAAAAGATAAACCAAATAGTAAAATAAATTATTGCTTACAAGTGAAGTCACATCACTTTTAGCGAGATATGATCACGCGCACGATACAAACTAAAGACTTACACTAAATTGAGAACGGAAATCACCAATTAGACTCATGTACACGATGAGAATCAAGAATCAAGACAGACATCCTAGCCAAGACGAACTCACAATTTACAGTTTCCAGTTTACTTTATTTAAAATGGTTCTATACACTAAAGAAGATCTATGTACAGACTAATATTCGAATAGGGATAACCTTTATCTGAATTAATTTATGTTCATATTAATTTATCAAGTTTAACCATATGTGACCAAACTACAAGTGCTAATATTCGATTCGAATAAGGGATAACCTTTGTCTGAATTAAATTATGTTCATATGAATTTATCAAATTTAACTTATCGAATGTGGCCAAACTTATAAAATTTTATCCTTTCAAATTTTGGCCATGCCCTGATGATTCTTGACTTCGCTAGTAGTTCCAGTTAAACAATTATTTACATGACTTGGAGAATGGGTATCTCCATCAATGTTATTCATTACATGTATACTCAAGATCGGATGCATGCATGGGCTTCAAATCTCCTGAAGATTTTCCCAACTACTTACTCAATTTAAAATTATAGACGGCAGTCCAGTTGGGATTTGGATTCCGCATCCAAATTGTAGGAATCTTAGATATCTTCACATTTTAATTATTTATCATGCATCGTGTAATAAGAAATTATTTGACTTTTTTTATTTAAAATTAAACATAAATAATACCTGACGAAAACTGACTGTACAATATACAATGAACGACTAGATTTTATTTAAAATTAAACATAAATAGTACCTGATGAAAACTGACTGTACATATACGATGAACGACTCGAATGTAATCCTAAGATTCTCACGAAATGGATCCAAAGAGGGCTCTTCCGTCCAGTTATGGAGATTACATAGGACGAAGCTTCAAGGACTAAGCTGAACTGGCTTAGACTAGACTAAGCTGGACTAACTTAGTGAAGCGTTTGGTGCAGTGTTGGACTAAGAAATTGGATAATAACAAATTCTAATATTATATTATTTAATGTTAGTCCCAACTTGGAACAAACATGGTATTATTTAATATTATATTGAGCATGACGAGAACGAGAGATGATTGTCTTAGTTAGTCCCATGGTTATTGGGGGGTCTCGCTAAGACCTCTTAGTGAAATGTTTTGTCCATGCTAGTCCCCTTTAATCTTATTAATGTTAGTCCCAACTTGGAACAAACATGGTATTGGACTAACAGCTAACCCAGTCCAGTCCAATTCAGTCCCACTTGGTGAGGGCAAACAAACGTCCCAAAAAAGTGTCGAGTTGAAGTTAAGTGGGTGTTAAGGTTAGCTTACAGGTATCGAAAATGGGAGGTGGCACGTGAGGTACACGGAGTTTGACAAAAGATTTGATGCCGGAGACACTTAAAGTGGGTGTTAAAGTTACCGTACATGTGTCGAAAATTTGGAGGTGGCACGTGAGGTGAAGGGAGTTTGACAGAAGATTTGATGAAGGAGAAATAGGGTCAGAGCTTCAGAAGGAGCACATCCACTGTTCAATGTTTATTAAAAATAAATTAATTAATCAATAGTTCATATAAAGCGTCCACTGTTTAAAGTATTTTAATATATCTCTAGGTTTAATTGCTTATTTTCTCTTGCTGGAGTTGTTTTGGGGTGGATTTTATCATATTGTGTTGCTAAGGCTTGGGTTTACTTCTTGAAAGGCTTCTGTAATTCTTGTTCTCTGATTCTTGACTGGGCAGTAGGCATAGGAAATTAAATCTTTTATTTTAATTTTACGATTTTCACTTTGTAAACACGAAATTATTATGACAAATCAAAGAAGAACACACGTACAAATTATTATTAGGGTTTACAATCTCAATTTAGAATGTTTGAATCCTCTAATTCGATCTCCGAAGTTGAAAAGTATGTGTAGAATTGTTGATCCAAGGGTCGCGATGACTTAATCTTAAATGAACGGATGTCGCAAGGTTTTGGCATGTGGTGATGGAAGAATCGACACATGTGGTGGTGCTTGATGATTCTTCAAAGGTTTGGTGAAGAACGCAGAGAGTTTTCTGAGCCTTCTGAGTGTTTGGGAATTTGGGAGCTTGGGAATTTGAGAGCTTCAACATTTGGGTGTTGGAATAATTTTCTGAACCCTTTTCTTTGTCTTAGAGCCTTATAGTTGTAGACTTTCCAAGCCTTGCCTACGATGGATTCGGCTTTGATTGTAGACTTGATTGATTGATGAAAAAAACCAGAACTTAATTTTAGACTTGTTTCGTGATTTGACTTCATCTATTAATTTGTTTGATTTAAATTAAAATTAATTAAAGAACTAATAAAGATAATTCTTTAACTATTTTTTGCCAAATGTCGTCGTGTGACGCACTTAGTGACTCATTCGGTTTTGATGAGTAACATGCCATGTGTACAATTTGTGAGACACATGTTGCATGCCATGTAAGTCCTAACATGTCGAAATTTAATGTGTTGGTGAACATTTATTTCACCGAAATCAATATCTACACATTCTTCTGTGTCACGCTTTATTGACTTCTTGTTTTTAGACGGCGAACTAGGACTTCGCGTGGGTCTAAGTCGGAGAGCAATCTAAGCTTGGTACACATAGAATAGAACTATAGTAGTTCACTCATAATCGGACTACATCTATTGTAGTATATTGTGGTGTATTTGAGTATGCATAGACATATTACATCGGGGAGGCATAAGAGCCTTGTTACAGATAATTTGGGAGAGAATAACCCTTGCTGCCTCTACGGCAGTCGCTTTTGTAGGCTTCTAAACTTCCTAAGCTTGGTTGCAACGTGTGTGAAAAGGCTTGTACATTGTGTGACAACCTCCAGCAGCCCCATTTGATGCTGTTCAACTTATGTTGGAGATGGAGTTGGGTCGAAATGTTGGTGAAGTGTTTGGAAGACTCGATGTGGATCCTCTCGGCTCTGCCTCAGTTGCACAGGTATTTCTACTCTTGAGGAATTTCTGGTTTGCCCCAAGTGCCACCGTAGAAACTACTCGAGTAATATTTGTATTGGAATTAACCTTCTCCTCCCTGACAAAACCGTAATGCTCAAATCAATAATAAGCCTTTGATTTCAATATAGAGTGTGTGTTTTGTGAGAGCAGAGGCTTACTATATATACACGTTCAATCCACTTGCCTTTCCTATTAGAATCTGGATGGAACAATGACTAGAAATCCTTGTCCAACAATGAGTGCAAAAACTATAATGGAAACCGTGTTTCAATCCTAAAACGTCTTGAACAATTCAAAACCTCTTTCTATTAGACTTTTTTGCACCAATTTGAATCCAAATAGTCGGCTACAACATAGATTCTCATACTCATATTGAATCAAAGGAAACTGTATAAAGTCTATGGACCTCCAATTACGTCACGTGTCTCACTTGAGTCATTATGTCCCACTTCCATCTGTTTTGATCATATTAGCTCTCAAATATTGGAAAGGCTATGTACTTTACAAACTGAATTGAAACACCAAAATGTAACACAAGTACAAGTTTAAGGACCACTACCGTAGTTAACCTAAATCATAAAACTATAAAAAAAACAGTTCTACTTTGATTTATCTTCTTCTAAAACAAAAACAAATTCGCAAATTGTTTACTTTTAAACGAGAGATCTTTTGTCACGTCGGATTCCCACCTTTCAATGTTCTTGTTTTAAAATATAAAAAAAATGCAAAGGTCTGGCCCAGTCAACGCAGGCCACTATTCGGCCCGCCACAAAATGAAAGAGTTCAAAGCACGCTTCCCGCCATCACTCTCAGTTTTTGCCGCGCCCTGCCCTTTTTTGTCTCTCCTCAAAGTGAAAGACCCCGATTCAGATCTGAGAGAGAGAGAGAGAGAGAGAGATGTTTGGGAAGATAAGAGCGTCTTCTTGTCCGGCGGAAAGCTTGGAGAGACCGCCTTCCAAGATTTTCAAAGACGATTCTCTCTCTATCTACGGTAACACACACGCTGTTTATCCTCTTATTACTCTTTTCTTCTTCTTTTTTTGTTGAACTTATTCGCTAAGCAACTCCAGATTTCGAATGTTTTGGCGACAATTTTTTCCGTCGCGCTTGCTTGTGGGCACAGTTTATTTTAGCCTGCCAACTGTTTGATAATTTGCTTCACTGACATCTTTTTTCGTGTTGCAACCCCTTAACTTTGGCAGATATACAGTATTGTATGTTCTCCCACTTCGTTATTTTCCCTACTCAATTCGATTTATTTTCTTTTCGGGGGAGCAAGTTCATCAATGGTTCGGAGTTTGTCCCGTAAAGTTCACTCATTTTCGGGCAAGCAAGAATGCTTAGTGTATTGTTTGGAACAAAATTTCACTTGGGTAACTATCTGCTAGGCCACGAACACGATTGTTGTCATTAATTTCCCTTTTCTTTGATGCAGAGGCTACACTCATGAAGCTCAAATTAGGTTCTAAACGCAATTTAGGTCCATGCTCTGATGAGGTAGGGGAGACAGATACTACCGGTTGTACTTCACGCTCTCCCGATTCTGAGCCAATGAAGATAGAGGCAAATTGTGCTTCTTCCGCTGGCACTTCACCGGGTTGTATTGAAGCCGCCAACTATCCACAGGAGGAGTTTATGACACTAGACACGGATTGTTCCTCACCAAGAAGTTCGATGAGTTTCAGTGATTGTCATTCTGCAGGAACCTCGAAACAGCAACAAGGCACCAACATTTCAGTTCTCTACCTCTTTTCGAAATTTAAGAGAGCTCAAGAGGCTAGCTGCTCGTTCTCTGGGGATACGATGATGACAGAGAATGCAGGTATTTCTCCGAGTTCTGGCGGATGCCAATCTTTTAACAGCACAGAACAATCGGAACAGGAATGCGTGAACTCTTTACCTGCTAGTCAAATATGTATGCTCTGAGTTGGTTTTTACGATATGGACACGTCTAGATGGATTTCATGTCTTGCTTCATTTTGCACCGGCGATCTGTTGTGGTCTTTATCTATATTGTTTGTTGAAGAATGGAGAGTATGATCCTGGAAGCCGATTTATTGTTGTAACTTCATATACCCAATTGAGGGATGAATAATGTTTATGTATGCGGAATCATATTGTAGTTCATCATCTAGTTTGAAAGAATGTTAAGGTACAACACCGCCAAAGGAATACGAAAAAATTCTTCAAGCTTCAAAGTCACAGATTTCACATGATAATTTATGACGGGTTATTGAATCGTCTAAGATCACATACATAACCGACACAGAGACATAGCGGCTCAGCAAACTCTTTCAAAATTGTGTCCGTTGCCAGAACTGATCATTTCGGTGAAAATCACTCCCTCAACCATGGTGCTTGAGCTGGCGTCCATTGACATAATTCACCTTCTTTGAACCAGAGAGCTGCATAGTTCAAATAGCAAACGAGGAAGAAAAGTGGGAGGGGTTCAAGACGAGAAATATCCATCACAAAAGAGTAAATGATGCAAGAAGAGCAAGCCTACCTATTTCGCGCTTGCCGTTTTCAGGGCTGTCGCTCCCATGAACCACATTCCTGCCAAGATTTTCATACAAGATCTCGCCCAGTTAGAATCCACACGCCATCAGGGGAAAATAAAAGAATTACTTGTAACCTGATGCAGCTTAATGCACACATCAGTACTCAACTACCAAAACGTTAAAGAGCCCAACCTTCCTGTTTGAACAGCAAGATCCCCTCTAATAGTTCCAGGTTCAGCTTGTAGAGGATTTGTAGCCCCAATCAACTTCCGTACTGCTGCCACAACGCCAACACCCTCCCATGCCTTGCTAGCACAACAGCATGGTCAGTATTGTAGTACGAGAATACGGCCAAAATACAGCTCGGATTCATTGATATCCATGGGACACAGACAGAATAGAGGAGAATTAGGATTACTTGTTCATACCATGCACACAACCGGGCCAGATACAATGTACTCGATCAATTTAGGGAAGAACGATTTTCCCTTGAGATCCTTATAATGTTCCTGAAACAACAAAACTCACGCACATAAGGGCACACAATCGAATTATACTAACTTTTCCATGAGTACATAATGCTCTTGAACATTGTAAACGAAATACAATTGCGTGTATCTGAAGATTGATTGCAAAGAATGCATAAATCATACTGAATAAGAGATTGAATCTCATGACCCTCTATGCCTTGAGCTAAACAACTCAAAGCTTTTTCGGTTCCAAGCTGCTTATTATGAAATTCCGCTCTTGCTTAATTCATCAGGTAGGTGCATTAAAAAGTCACCACACAGAACTACTAGAATATCACAATGTACTTTTGAAAGCTTATTTCGGGTTTTTTATAAGGCAAAAAAGAAAAGAGACGAACCTCTGCCAAGTCTTGGGGGCACTGGAAGAGCTTCAAACCAGTAAGCTTGAATCCCTTCTTTTCAAACCTTGAGATTATCTCTCCAACCTAAAATAATTCACCCCATATCACATTTATGGATAACACTAAGAACACCAAGCTAAAATCGAAAACCCGAGAGATCTTCCTCCTCCCCAGTCAATTAATGGGAATAAATTAAAGTTCAAGCTTTTGTTTTTTCAAAACCCCAGAAGCTAAAATTTCAGAAGACAACCAAAATTTCGAAAATTTCAGAATTTCATAACTGCGCCAAGTTTTCCAGCTACCAATCACCCTTAAAATTGAACAAACAAAAAATACAAAATTAGAGAATTCAATTAGCTTACAAGGCCACGCTGAACTCCATCAGGCTTCACCATTATGTACGTCTCATCAACTTGTTCCTGAAAAAACACAAAGCCGCCATTAAAATCCCAAATATTCCAATTGGGTTTTTACTAAATGGAAAATCAAACAATGGGTTTTCAACAATTTTGGAAAATATGAAGAGGGTAGGAGGCAAACCAGTGAAGCAACCAAGTGGGGAAGAAAGATGCGAGGTTTGGCGAGGGTTTTGGCATGGGGACGAGCTGCGAAATATGAGAAAAGATGGAGGTTCGAAGGGAATGCGGATAGTTGGTGGTGGCGGGTGCGTAGGTTAGAGTTGCGGTGGGCGGAGGATAAGCTGCTGCAGGTTCTTCTGCGTTGTAGGGATGAGGAAAAGCTTGGACTTGCTCCGCCAAACACTGCCACGGTTTCCATTCTGTCTCTTTGCTTCTCTCTTTCCCTATCCCTCCCTCTCTCTCTGCACGTGTTTATACAGTGCATTTTTTTTGCACGAGGAATTTACTTTTTAAATTTCTTTCTCTATTTATTTTTGTTAATAGTTAGACCTACTCCAACATTAGAAGGAAAACTCAAATTTTAGATTATAAATCTATCCCAACTTACTCCACCAACTCTTGGAGTAATTATTAGTTTTAAGCATAACTCATTTCTAAGGTAAATTTAGACCATGATTCCCCCTAGGTAAGTGGGGCTGGCCCACCTTGTGTGTGTATTTTTTTAGTTTTATATTTATAAAATCATTGAATTGAACAGCTAAAATCTAATATGATCAAATTCAACGGTAAAAAAAAAAATCTAACGGTTTAAATTTAAATCCAATTGCTAAAGTAATTAAAAAAAATTGATGTCTATGTGTTTTATATTCTTTCATAATGTTCCATGAGTTTCATGGTGTCGGTTTAGTGATTTTTTTAATATTTCTCGAAATCTAAATATTTTTATGTTAAAATGTTCATAAAGTTAAATTACAATAGTTTACATAATTTTTTTTTTAAAATTACTTTAAAAATCCTAAATTCATTTTTAATGATCTCAGACTAAAAATTTAACTCAAAAGAAAAAACTTGTTTCTAGGTTAAAACTTAAATTTTTTTGGTTAAAAATTTCAGGTTTTAACACAATGGTTGGAGATGGTCTTAACTAGGGATGGGCAACGGTTATGGCGGGCGGGTGGGTAACCGCGGTTATTTACCCATAACCGTTTAAGCTTTTACCCTCATAATCATTTACCCGTTGGGTATTTATATAAACGGGTATACCCATACCCATAACCGTTTATAAACGGTTAACCATACTCATTTACCCATAACCGCATACTCATTTAACCATAACCGCGTACCTGTTTACTCATTTTTAACCCGTTTACTCCTTTTTTTTTTCCACCCGTCTACCTATTTTTTTAACAACTTAAAAGTTAAAAAGAAATTTGTCATAATTTTCTTTTTTCTAACAATTAAATACCGTTATAAATACATTTAACATGAATTTTTGTATTAACGACAATATTATTTATGAATATATGCGATGTCTCCCAATTATTTGACAGTCAATCTATTACAAGGATCATGCATGGTTGCAGGTTAATTAATATTCATGTTTACATACACATATATATTAATTAATATTCGTGTTTACATACATATATGTATGTATGTATGTATGTAAGTATGCATCAGTCTGCTAATAAGCTAATTTGATAAATATTTGGATTTTTATTTAGAAACATATGTTCATCGATCCAAGCCATTTAATTGATTTCTAATTTTTGGGTTAAATATTTATTGAAAAATCGAGGCCAATTAAATATATATACATATATATATATATGTACTCATCGGCCGACAATAACATGTTTCTAAAAGCTCAAGATAATGATTATCTTGAGTTGGCCAAAGCTCCAAAAGACTCCAAAACAAAACTGTTGAACCCTCTAATGCTTTAGCACATTCAATCACATAGATTAAACATTGGACTGTTCTATCAACTATATTTTTCTCTCAAGTGAGACATATATATATATATATATATATATTATATGGCCCCTTATAACCAAATATGTCTCGGGATACTAAACTTAGTTAGAAGTTATTTTTTATTTTTTTAGTTTTACATATATTAAAATAAATGGTTAAATGGGTATCTGTTTATAACCGCGGGTAATACCCATAACCGCCTATTTAAATTTCACGGGTAAACGGTTAAACCTATAACCGTTTATTTATCTAAACGGTTACTCATAACCGTAATTGTCAAATTTAAATGAGCGGATAACCACGGTTACCCATAACCAATGGGTATTTGCCCATCCCTAGTCTTAACAAAAGGAAAAACTATATTTACTCCAAGGAATTTCTCTTGTGGATATGCCTTTCAAATAAGGGTGGGTTTAAAAAACCGAAATTTAAAAATCCAAACCGAACACTGAATCAAAGTTAAAAAATCGAAAAAAGCCAAACTGAATTAGAATACCCCAATGGAATTGAAATCTGTTGTTTCGGTTTCAATGGTTCGGAAACTGAACCAAACAATCCTTAAAACGAAATTGTTTTACCTACACACATCTAAACGTTATCGTTTTACTTTATCCTATGAATAAACAATGCGGTTCGAAGTTTTCCTCCCATGCCTCCCTCTCCTCCGTGACACCTCCTCCACTTTCAATCGTTTGCACTGCTGCGGGAGCAAGCATACAACTTGGAAATTGCTCATATGCATTGGAATTGGAATAATAATGGTTGTGTGCATTGAATTACATAGGAATTTGTCAAGTCCATTTAGGTTATCATGAGAGTCTTTTTGGAAGTAGTAACATCTATGCTTTTCTTATCTTTACTCTCTTTAAATTATGATGTAATACAAGCATTTAGGAGACTTGAATGAATTAAAATATATTTGCTTAGTGCAATCGAAGTTAGTTGTTTCTCCTTCCTTAATCAAGTGTTAGGTTTGGTCGTGTCGAGTGAATTCACAATTAGTAACGTCGAGAAAACTTTGTTGCCCCTGATTGAGCGATCCCCAAGTTCTATCCCTGTCTCTTGCCTCTTGGAGACCCTCGGTTTTTTCATGCATCATGCACTCTCTCACTTTGTGCTCCTCCTCAGTCCTCACCCTCCCTCACGGCCTCTCTGTACGCACCTTAGTGTTTTAAAAGGAAGAAAAAACAAAGCCAAAACCAAATTGAACCGAAAAAATTGAATAAAAATCAAACCGAATAGAAAACTGAACCAAATAGAACCAAATAGTAATTTTGATTTAGTTTTCGATTTAAACAAAAAACTAAACTAGATAAAACTGAACCCACCCCTACTTTCAAATAATGCCAAGCCTTTGTGAAACTCATACACCTTTGAATTTTCATTTTTAGTTAAATAATATGTTGTATCAATAATGCTACAGTCACCAAATTTGTTCACCAAATAATCTATGAATTTATGTGTTAATAGTTTACTTGTTAGTAATACATAAGGTTTTTAACCTGGAAACATATTGGAATTAATCAAACACTGCTATGTCATTGTGAGTACAATTTGGTATTCCAAACAGTACTCTAACTTGTATATTCAACTGAAGTTTTAACAAACATTGTTGTATGTACGATGTTTCTATTTGTAACTAATTCTATTTGTGCATATTTCCGTTCCTCTTCACTTAAAAGTGAGAGGTTTTAAATTCGAATCTCGTGGATGGAGAATTTGATACCAAATTAGGCTGCCCACCCCCTCCCCTTAGTTTAAAAATATCGATGTATTAAAAAAAAAAGTTCCGCAAAATGAGGAAGACAGTTATGAAGAGCACTAGCAAATTGTATGTTCTTCAACATAATACTTGCTCCTTAAATATTTTTGACAATACATAATTAATAATCAAGCAAATTGTTCTACAAAATCTTAGCTCTTTACATTGGAAAGTTGAGATTGGCCTTAGAATCTTTTTTGTGAGAGACGGTGTGGAACTTTCATAATTTCCATCACTAAGATTGTCACCTTTGATCATTTATTAAAAAGAATGAAAGAAATTGTTATTAGGTACAATTGAATAATGTTAATTTCAGCCTAAAATATGCACACCAAGGTGTCCATTTCCTCTTTATTCCATCTATTTAATCACCCAAAACAGCTCAAGTTCAAAGCCAAACCCACTTATTTTCTAACTGTTCCAACACAGTTTTGCAGCCAATGACACAGAAGACAAAGTAGTCACCCAAATCTGCTTTCCAAGATCCCTGGAATTGTTTTATTGGAATTGGTGTGAAATGTGAGTTGGGATTTTTTTTTTTTTTTTTCTGGTTTTTTAACTGAATTTTGAGCTGGGATTTCGGACCCGAAAATGTTTGATTAGCATTTCCAGCAGGAGGCAGCAACAATGGGCTTAGATTTCCAACCAAGAACCAGGCAACCCTTCTCTTCCAAAATAGTGTAACCCTCACAGACCTTGATCTTCCCAAGCCACTGCTTTGCCTGCGCCAGCATCTTAATCGGCGCAGCCTGAAACCCTGCCCGGCTCATCCTCCGGCGCCACTGATCAACCCTCTCGTGCCTCTCCACCCTTGCCGGCCCCTCGCAGCTGATTATGTTCTTAATCTCCTCAGCAAAGTAGAACTGCTCCATCTTCGCGCGCCTCGTGTCATATTTTGGCAGCATGGCATCTAGGGAGTCAAAGATTGCAGAGTAATAATGCAGTGCCTCCATAAACCTCCCCAAAAAAAAAGGTCCATTGTGGCTTGAGTCTTGCTCCACAAGAACCAAGATTTTCGGCGAAAGCTCATGGACCATCTGCAGGACAGAATTGAGAGCTCCTCTGCTTTCTTTCACCACACAATGCAACTGAAGAATGCTATTGACAACAAGGACTTCACCATCATACATTTTAATGTCCTCCGGACGCAGGTTTTCCAAGTTGCTTTCCACCACAGAAAACTCCAGGTTTATTCCCAAGCTGTCGGCATAGGCCTCAAGCTCTTCTCCAATGATTTGCAATCTGTCACCGTAAAGGCCAACACCGGTTATTCTAAGGCGTGTAGGCGGCTGGCCTGTGCGTGTGGCAAGGCTCTCGATCAAGCCTTGCCACTGGTCTCCATGAGGTAGACCAAGGGTCATCCCAAGGTCTACTACATGAACAAAACTCTCTCCCTCAAAGGCTTCCAATATTGATGAATTGGCCACAAAGTGACCAAACTGAATGTGGGGGCATATCTCATAAACAAGGCGCAATGCCTCTTCCTTCTTGTCCAAGGCAAAGTCTTTTGTGCTCATCGCGGACCCAATGAACCCTACTGCCCCAAGCGGTTGAACCAGAGCTAGGCGGTTGGCAAGGCCTTGGACAAAACATGATGCCACACGCTGGAATGAAGAGCCAAAGACCAAGGCATTGGCCCGAAGCTCAGATAGTAACGCAGAGGCATGGGACTTGTCGCGACAAGCAACAGCTTCAGCACAAGCAATTAGGAGCTGAACAAGCCTCATCCCATCAGCAGTTCCGTCCTCCTCCTCTTCATTTCCCTCGGCATTGGACATCACTGTCGCTGCCTCCTCAACAGCTTCAGCTGCAAGGTACCTTTGTGTGTAAGTCCAAATATGGTCCCGGAAATGAAGCCTTGGCAAGGTATTCAAGCTATTCGTGCTGCTTCGGCGACTGAGGCTGATGTCAGTAATGCAACTATCTCCGCTTCCTCCACCACTATAAAGACTGTTATGACTTGACATAGAGTCGGAGATACTTGTAGTCCTTTTCAGCCTCTTATGGTTTCCGCTTTCATCTAAGTGAGGGGGGGTAGAAGCTGTACCGCCCTCCTCCAGCAAGGGCGTGTGTGGATAAGGATAGCAAGGCATGGCTGAGGCAGCTGAGTGAGTAATGAGATCAAGGACACTCATTTTATTAGTCCTTTCATGATTGATCATGTACTCCTCAGGCAGGAAGTTTCGGCTCAGTGCCATTTCTCGAACGTAACCTTCTTTTCTCCCTCCTCTTTTTCTCAAAATATATTCAACAAAGCTCTGAAAGACCCTAATCCCAAGCAGCAAGGACTTAAATAGCCAGCTTTCCTTGTTATTTGGAGATAACAAGGGAGATTATTACAAAACTCGAAAGAAGGGAAGAGTTTGGACAGATGGTGTGTACCTGCACAAAACATCATGAGAAACGTCATCAATAAACTTTACGGCATAGACATCTCCAAGGACAAGGCTTGCCTATGTCACATTAGAATAATCTTGGATTTTACATTTGTCATCTCCTAGGAGGTAATTTATCTATAATCGAATCACCTATTAAGGTTTATGTCATTTTCTGCGTTGTCTTATTCTATAGGGCCTCCTGCCCATTGAACCTCTTTTAATCTTTCTTACCCCTCAACAGATAAGCTGTCTTAAAGTTAAAGAGACGATCCAACGGTCCACTACTAAGCACATCAATAATGACCTTAACTTGACCACCTGTATAATTTAGTAGGTGCGGACCGAGTTTTATACAAAAAGTCTCGATGCAATTAGTAGAACCATTCAATATAAGAGGGATGTTCCTCACGTTTCCGATGCGAGACATCCTTTAACAAGTTGTTTTGTGAGTCATTTCAAATACATCAATCTAGATTCCATGTTGGTGAGGAAGTGCTCCAATCGGCTTTACACCTCTCCAATGTTTTTGGGTAAACTAAGGTTTCTTTATTGCGGAAAACAAGGTTGTTTCTTACTGCCCTTTTCAGTACTTAGGTTTTGATGATTCCTAGAGTGCTGCTTTTTTCTAAGTTTCATTGTCATCGATTGTACATTCCAACTCTCATCGTCTTCGATTCACCGATTCGAATTTCCATTTCCCTTACACGTATTTACGTACTCAATTACGAACAATTCAATGAGGATTGTGGAACTTTGTAGCATGCAGACCAGACCAGCTGCCTCCCCCCATGCATTTTTCTTTAAATCATTCTTTTGCCGGCTTTCATGAACACAATGAGAAAAAACAAGCAGATGCATGTAAAAATGGAGGTGCATTGACACGCAATAGAGCCCTCTATGTTTCTATATGTTGCATCCTTGTATTATGTTCCGATTATAGAACAAATAATTTGTGGATTTTTCTTCATTTTTATAATAACAACTTGCGTCATCGAGCGATACTATCAGTGTAGCATATTCTAAGGGCTTGATATTTTGCAACAAGAAACTGAAAACAGCTAGCACGTATGTATGTTGCCTGGTCAATAAGGGGAAGCTGCTGTATAGATCAAGCTTTTGTGCAAATGTAGCAGGAAGGTTATTTAAGAACGAGAGGATATTCAAGATAAAGTACGAGTTGCCGTAATTGAAGATAAAATGAGAAAAAATCGATTAAGGTGGTTTGGACACGTGAACCGAAGACTTACAAATACTCCGGTTAGAAGATGCGACTATAAGACTGAGGCTCAGGGCAAAATGGGTATGTGAAGACCCATGAAGACTTGGAAAGAAAATTTACTTGGAGCTGACAAAAGACTTGAGCAAAACCC
Source organism: Malus domestica (assembly GCF_042453785.1). NCBI lineage: Eukaryota > Viridiplantae > Streptophyta > Magnoliopsida > Rosales > Rosaceae > Malus > Malus domestica. The sequence continues at coordinate 24,971,806 of NC_091674.1, read as the reverse complement.
AGCGCAGTAGCGTTCTAGAATTTATACAGCCAATCCCATTTAGTGGAATAAGGCTTGATGGTTGTTGTTGTTGTTGAAGATTAAGCAACAACACAATAAAATTATTACTTATGAGATTTTTTTTTATATAATTAAATATGCTAGAAAATAATCATACCAGAAGAAATTTGCTTTGGATCGATTCACTACAAATAAGTATGAACAATGAACTTATTCAATATGTATATGTTTACATACTTATCAATATGTATATGTGTATATATATATATATATATATATATATATATATATTAACAATGAAAAAGACCCACTAAGTACCTTTATAAAAATATAAATTGTACAGAAATAGAAATGATATCGACTTGGGCAATGGTAATTTTCTTTGTTTGTATGTATAAATAAATACACTAAAAACATAAATTGGCCCAAAAGAAGTAATAGAACAGAAACATCAATTTCCCTCTTCATTTGAATTTGTTGGTTCTGGGTGTTCAGTTTCTTACTAAGAGCAATGTATTAAGTTTTAAAAATTGTCTGTCTATTTCTTGGCTAGCTGGGAATGACGCGGTACCAGGGAGGCAGTGTTTTGATCATCAGGCCTGGATATATTTCTATTGGTTCATTTGATTTTGACCCATCTAATTGAAAATTGACTAGGGAGTTTGATTTTTCATTGTTCTTTGTCCTAGCTTAATGTCACATTGAAAGGGTTAAAACATTAATCATATTAGAGAAGATTGGCATGGATAGAGTAACTAATAGATGCATGGTAATTTTAAAGAGAGCACGTAAAATTATCATTGAAAAGTGAGACCACTTAATTCTCAGGCGAAAATCACATCTAGTCATTGTCGAAGTGTGACCACAACACTCGTTACGCGAGACGACAAAACAACACTATCTGAGAAGGGAACCACTGGTCGCCTCATTCCAATGGATGACACTCTGGCCAAATCAATCTGCAATGTTGCCACTCTAGTTGGATCCACAATATCTACCATCAAGGGAGGCGGTAGGGTCTCCATATTTGAAAGGCACGTGTGGTGGAGCAAACGTCAAATATGATTGCCTCATGTGCACTGGCGGAGCCACACCAAGGATCGCGGTGGGCTGTAGTTCATGGAGGGTTTGTAACAATATGTATAAATTTTAGTGTTGAATCTAATATAATAGACAAAAAAAATGTAAGAAGAATAATTTTTTTTTAATGAACTAGCCCCATTAAGTTTTTAGCACGACTAAAAATATTAAAGTTATCAAGAAAATTGTGATGTCATTTTGTTCAAAATTATTCTGCTTTTATCCAGTGAGTTTTATATTATTTTTAATCAATTTTTTTAAGATTGCCTTTACTTTTACTTTCATTGTTTTGTTTCATGCTAGTTGTGTGGTTGTAGTTGAGATAGTCCATATATCAAGTTTTCTATCTTTTTCTTGTGTTTGAATCTAAATATATGTGAAACTTTATGATTTATTGTAAGTTTTGCAGTTTTTACAGTTGTTCAACCGCCAGATTTGCTCAGGCAAGGCAATGGCATTGTCAGACCTCACAAGGTGGTAGCAATAGACGAGTAGTCATGGACGGGGGAGGTAAGGCCCAGTGGGGGCACATGCCCCCTCTCATCTCTTTTTTTTAAATTACAAATTATTCAATTAATCATTCTCTTTTTTTTTTGCTTTGCAGATTATTCAATTAATCATATTAAAATAGTGAAAATCCTCTTTTAGTTTTTAAATGCCCCTTCGTCTTGTATATTTTTCTCACGCACTAATGTCTAAACCTTGTTGAGTTGCATGTATTTGGTTAATTAGTACAAATGAGCATTAGATTGTCAACAATTAAAGACAAAATTAGACAATAGAGTAATAAAATTAGGCATTTTGTAATTAATTTTTTCAACATTTGTAAAAGAACTAGCTTTATTTGTCCAAAAAAGGAGCTCAAATTTTTTAAAGTGCCCCCGTTAAATTCCTAGCTTCGTCTCTACAAGTAGTGAGATAGTATCTCCACCACGGAATCTAATAGAGCAGGTGGGTCCAACCCACCAACAACCCCAAATCCAAACCCAAACTCCGAATCCAGCCTCAAATCAAGCAAGAGACCTTGAGAGGGGCATATGACCCGGATCCGGGTAGGAGGCGCAATGCCATCGAAGTTGCATGCAAAATGGTGGGAGAGAGATTTGGGAAAGAGAAGAGAAATGAGGAAATGATCTTTTGTCCAAGTTGAAGGTAAAATATGTAGTAATTCCGAAGGAAAGTTAGCCTTTATAATCCAACTATTTTTGTTAGAATTAAATGAATAACATTTTCCTCCTGTGATTTATCTTCTACCTTCTATTTGACAAAATTAGAGGTTGTTATCTATATATCTAATAGAGGTACTATATTGAAATAAAATAGTATGTGAGGTATGAAAGTGAAATGTTTTAAAGATGTTGTATGAGGTTGTAATAGACTTCAAACCTGAGGGGATATTATGTAATTTACCCTAAATTTTATCTCAAACTTATTACCCTTTAACACAACTTAAACTTATAAATTTTTTAGTACAAGCGATATTACTACACTAATTAAAAATAATAAAAGATAATAAAAGCATTTTACTTTTTTATGTGTAAACACTAGATGCGTTATTTGTTATTTGATATTATATCAATAAAGAATTTGGGATAGAGCTGCCCCATGTGTTCTGCACTACATGGAGAACATGTGCTGATCAATCATCTAAAAGACTAAAACTGCTTTGTTGCTACACCCCTTGTGGCCCTGGGTCATGAAAACGAAATTGAACATAGAACATCATAAGACCAAATGTTCTTTAAAAACTTTGAGTTACAAGCCTCTTGCGTCAGTTGAATAAGTTTGCTCCCGTTGTATAATGTAAATTTTTTATTTTCCATTTATGGTGCGTACATGATGACTAATGACTACGCCCCAGTAGCTTCACGTAACAGAAACCCATTATGGATTCAGATTTGAAGCACATACTCATAAGCTAAAGTGAGAACCAGTTAGACGCAATTTTTTTTTTCTTTGATCACCATGAATTGGCAATCTTGAGTCCAAGTAGTAAAACTAGGGGAAATTATCTTTAAAATGCTTGTCTACCTGTCTTGTTTGAAATTTAAATTTCGTTTACTTCAACTGTAAGCTAAGTAATCTCTTTTTGATTTTGTTTTCGTAATAGACCATCCCATCCTCATGTAGCCTCGGTACCGCATGAGGCGGCATAATATTTTTGGCTCTCAGGTGACACAGTACACCAAAATAGAGTCACGGAGCCCAAAGCCACTTAGAGGGCGAAATTAAACAATCAGAAATTTCACAAAATCCTGCACTCCTGGGGGATGTCCTCAGCGACGAGGAACATGTACTAGGGTGTATGTGCGACTCGTTCAGATCATGGGTTAGGACAAAAGAAAGAAAACAATTGCAAAAAATATTCTTCAGAATTTCCAAGAAGCAGGTCTCTAGCTAGGCCAAGCAATGATGCTTGTGTATCTCTTTCAGTTTCCCAGCATAAGTAGGTTTACCAGTACTTCTGAGCCATGATCTGCTTTTTCATATCGATGGTTTAAATGTTTTAATAATATAATTCATTACAGTACTTTTAGTATGCACAGAAGCATAGTGTCTATCGAAATCCTTGGTTGTTGGACCATTGGTCATTAATCCTTTTGCGCTTGCGCGCATTCAACAGTTCATTGCTCCAGTGCATACTATACATCGGAATATAATAGAATTTTCGTCCAAATTTGATTAATTATAGACAAAAGGAAGAATTACAAATACATGCACATAGAATTTATATGCTAATTGAATGAAAATATTCGTACTTTATATACTAGAGCAGGAGAAGAAAAAACAGTAAGGGGAACTATATATGAGGAATTGAAAGATTAACTAGCTTAATAAGCTGAAAATTAATTTTATCTATAAAATAATGTAATCTATTCTATTAGTTTAGCTAGCTATGGATATGAAGGTGCACAGACAATGCAAGCAAGCAAGAGAATGGCAGTGGAAGCTCCATCCTCATCAATATTAGAGGTGCTCCTCTTGAACTTGCAAACCTTTGCTAATTGCTGCTGCTTCTGTGGCTGTTGCTGCTGGTGCTGCCTTCTCTTCAGTGCTTCTTCCACTTTAGACACCATCTTAACTGGTTACGGTAGAATCGGTTGGGGGCTGAGAGGCGGTAGTTTACCGTAAATTCAAATTTCAAATTAAACAATAACGAATTTAAAAGAGCGATCGAGAGACAAAGAAGAATATGGAGATAGGGTATTTTTGCTTGGGGAAACAGACATACATGCACTTCTCAATTTATAGGAAGCATTCTAACTTTTGTGATAATGCCTAAATTGCCCTTGGTATACATTATTATGGGGGTTCCTGGGGAAGATTTTAAGATAATACTGCATGTGGGAGGAGGACATTTCTGTGTTAAATGGATGGGACCATTATTGCCAACATGTTTCAGTGTCTGGTCTTTTTATGCGTTTAAAATCACCAGTACAACAGCCGCGCATACATGCATGCACTACAATTAAACTAAATGGATGATAACATAAAGTTTTCACAGTAATTAGATATCTAAATGATCATCAATTTGGAATTTTTTTTCCTCAATGATTATGTTTGAATGGATACTTTAAAGATAGACGGTTTACCGAGCTACAATGTGAAGTGCACTGCAAAGTTGGTTGATCATGAAATTCAAAAACATGAAGAATAAAAATAAAACTGTGCAAAGGAATTGACTACCAAACCCTAAATTTTTGAAATTGGGGATTAAAGTCCAAGGTTAGGTCATGGTGCAGGCTGGAAGTACGTAAATTGTAAACCAATTTAACCTCATGCGGAAACCCTTGTTAGTATTATATTATATCTCTTCATCTTCATCATCATTATTATTTAGGTTGCAGCTACCATTTCCATTTGGCATTCCAGCCGGCACATAGGATTCTCTCTTAATGTAGTTGGAACAATGCTCAATCATTATCAACCAATATGATCTCTTAGCTGTACAACATAAACTGACTTAAGAGGTATAACTAGTCCCTTAACAAGTATAAGAACATTTAAAGATGGTTGTGCTTGACCTAGGAGAAAGCGTGCGACTCCCAATTGTTGATGCAATGTAGCGTATATTTACAGACGAAGCAACTGCCTTTAGAATATCTCATATTTATAATGTATATGTGTAGATCCTAAAGTATACAATTTGCGCATGCCTAGTACTTGGCAGAAGAACAAAAAACCAACAAAATGAAAGCTTTATAGAAATTAAAATATAAAATAATTAGAAGACAATGCAATAATTGATAAGAAAGTCTAGGTCGTTATTATACTAGTTAGGGCTTTCCCAAGTTAGTATTTTGTCGTGTTCTATAAAGTGACAGAGGTCTTCATGTGCAAGGGCCATGAGACCATGTGTTCATGTTCTTGTTCTTCCATGCTGATCAGCCTCCATCCATAGGGCCCGAAGGTTTCCCTCCATTACCTATATATAACCTTTAATTTTATGACCCACATGTCATACATTTTTCTACCCTATATCATGCGCTAAATTTCAATCTATAAACCAGACTTTGATTTAATTAGTTTCATGAATCACAAAATGATTTTCTCTTCTCTTGCAATGTAATGTTTTTTTTTTTTCAAATGAAGAAAGATTAGGCGATATTAACTCTTCAACAATGGTCGTATGCGAGACACCTACCTTCCAACAAAGGAGTGAGGACCACAACACCCAGAAACACCCAACTGGCCCGTCCCTTTTCCACCAATTTTATTGATAATAAGTGAAAGTAAACGAAAAAGGTACATGTAGGGGGACTATGCCAAGACCCACAAAGACAAAAATGATCAATGAAAACTGTAATAAGGCCAAAAAGAAATGTCATGAGCATGAGCAGAGGCTACAAAATGGAATCGTGGACCACCAATAATAAGTATAACTGTCTGCCCCAAAAGAAGCTAAAATATCTACAACCTGATTTCCTTCTCTATAAATATGTGTACACATAAATCGTATTTGACAAGTCGCTAGAGACAATTCTTCTAATTCATCATAAGAAACCACAGAACCATATTAGGAGCCTTAAAAATCGGTATTGTTCTTAGACTACACGTAAGAATTGTTTTATTTTTTATTTTTTATGAAATTGTGTTTATGGTTATTTTTTTTTAATCACAAGCGATACTATTTCTCTAAGTTACACTAGACTAGAGGATTAAAAATTGTTTGAATCCAAGACACAATAGATTGAAGATGAATGTCAAAATAAGCCTCCACTTCCATGTATGAATGTATGATCTTGATTCACAGCCTGTAAAAAAATCATTCTAATGGTGCATATATCTATTTATATACAAATTTCTTCTAAAACTGAAATAAGATTATACAATAATTCACCATTATAATGATTTGATTCTGCAATAATCAATAAAACAAGTTACATATCACATGGGATTTGCTTTAGAAATATCTTGGTACTTGGCTTTTATACTTACAGCTAAATCTAGGGTTACATGATTGGGGACATACCTTGCATAAATGATAAGATATAGTGTCTTGTTGATAAAATGAAATGGAGAAAAATACATGGTTAAAATTCTTTTAACAGAAGGGTCCAAAGGGACCAAACTTTCACAACCAGAAGATGCAGATATATTTGCTTTGAAATTTGAATGAAATGGACAAGTAAGAGAAGGAGAGGGCATGTGCATGAACTCATAATTCTTAGCATGCAGGGCAGAAGGGGCCATATTTCAGAATATGGGATGTTGGCCATTCTGGGAACAAGCCATTTGGGTTGGTTAATTTGACCCTTGGATTTATATAGGCATTTGCTTTGGCTGGTGTTTAGTCCCTTCTTTCTTTAAAGGCACCAAAATACAAATCAGTCACCACATGAGAGAGTGTGGATGTCTTCGTTTTCCTTCATTCCTAGGACTGTTCCCTAGCTCTTTGTTAACTAAATTCAGTTGCCCTACTAACTCTATGATTTTTTTTTTTGTGTCAAACTACTCACTCAATGATTGGTTAAGCCTAATTTTTAGGTATATGTCTTAGTTTTTTTTTTTTTTTTATGTTGCTAAATAATGTTATTTAGACACATAAAACTGACGGAATTGACAATTCTCTAATACAGGTGAATATTTCATATACAATGATAGTATCAACTTGTATTAGAAAGTTTGTCAACAAACAAGTGTATTTGTTTTCTGCGTCTATACATTATTATTAATTATATAATCCAGAGAATATTTGATACAAAATAATACACTAGCCGTGCGCTATATGTGCTCTTAATTCCTTATTTGATTGCTTTATGTTCTGGCGTGTTTTCAAAAAAGAGTTGAGTAGTTTGATTATGTGGAAGGAGCAGTAGCTGTGAGAATGTGAAGGACAAAAGTCTCAAATTGGTGATGGACCAAACTTTACAAGGACTTATAAGGAGTGTAACTACTTCCTATATAACTAATTAGCTTTATGGTGGAACTTCTGGTACCAATAAACTTAGATGGATGTGAATTGTGAACTCAGGATGTAAGCATTAAGGATTAATTATACTCCTCACCGGTTGTATTCTCATTAGACTCACTCCGGCTGCTTCCTGTGATCCTCCTCCTCTCCTGCTGACCATTACTAGTTGCATAGACGGAGAACAAACATATATATTTAATGGTGCTCCTTTTTATTTCTGAAACTTGCATCAGACTTCTTGTCACGCTTGTCCGAGTGATTGCCGTGACAAGAAGACCGCAAGCTTTGCGGTATAGATCAGATATAACTCTACCAATCAAAACTAAGTTTGTTTGCTTTATTAAACTTCTATGTTGCTGCTTCACATGCTCTCAGGTTCAATTCAGACTATCAGTGCTAAAATTGATTAAAAACCAAATCCAGATTATTCAGGCTTCACGGCAATTGCATCAAAGTGGAATCTGAATGCAATGCAAATTAAGTGAATATACAGAAAAATGTTTGGTATTATATGAATGTAATGCAGAGAGCAAAAGCAAAAGGAAAACACCTAATTTTGACATGCATGCATGCCTTGTAACTTTAAAAAACAATCTCTCACAGTCACAGCTCGGATTCATGGACAGGAGCGTAATAGATATTTAGCCTCCTTCGATCCGACGGTCGAAAATTATTTTTTTCTCTTCAAATAATGAATTAGATTGAATCTAAAAATTGCAATTGATAGAGCTCAAAATAATATTGTTGAAGAGTTTCCCGTTAACAATAAGAGAGGTTCTGTATTAAATTGCATATCCACCAAACTAGCTATGAACGGATACTGAATTATACAAAGCAATAAGCAGGTACGAATATTATTAAAGAAAGTTAAATTTAAATAACACAATTTCTTGTCTAAACTCGATCTCCAGTTGCATATGTTCAAGAGTAGAATTTGAAGTTCTTAGCTTGAAGTATGAGATTCCTTAATGCGCCGATCGGAGCTAAAAGCATCAGTGACACTCCAACTATGATGCAGAACTGTCATTGCAACAAGCAGCTCGAAATTGTTAGTTTAAAAATGAAAGAATATGAAAGGAAAAAATAAACTTCGATTCCTTAAGAGCAAAGCTTACCCAATTTGCAAACCAGGAAAGGCCAAACTTCTTTGGTTTGCAGATGACAAGCCACATGATGCAAGGGAGCTGCAAAACGATCGAACAAAGAAATTTTAGACATTTTAATTTGCATTGGAATTGGGATTTAGAGGTTTATGGTTCCTTACATAGTATGTTGTAGGAGCAAAAGCAAATCCTCCGAAGAAACCGAGAAGCCCGCCAAAGAAGGGGAATGTAATCCCAACGAACAAGGTGAATGCTGCATCGGCGAAATACAGAGTATCGATATTATTTACATTGTTGATCACATCTCTTACAATGGAACGACTTATATATGAAGTCATTGCAAGATTTAAGATGAGATAAACGAGCAGGAAAATGCTACTTACCAACAATCACATTACGTGTTATGAAGCGAAGGAACAAAGATGGCTTGAATTTCATCTTCTTCAACAGAAATAATTCCGCCATGTCAAACACCGGCATGGCGTAGACCTACATATATGTATTGGAAAACCTTGTTACGCAAGAAAGAACAGCAACTCAACAGGTTTTTTATGCAGATCATAAATTTAAAATAGTTGCGTACCTGATAACTTCCAATGACATGAACAACAACAAAGCAATTCGCAAGAACAATAAGCCAAGCAGGCTTCTCCAACGATATGAGGATGTTATCCTCGACGTGGTTTCCAAACACCCAGTATCCGATGAGAGCAACGGGGAGATAGCACAGTGCGACCACAATGTAAGCAAAAACCACCCCCTTCCACATGGGTTTTTTTGACGGCTTTTCGGGCGTGGAAGGAATCGTTGCTTGAATCTCCAAAACCACATTGTGGCCAGCAAAAGCAAAAGCTACATCTCCCAAAGCACTAAAGAAGTTAAACGTATTCCCTGCAGCGGTTGAAGCCCTGGGACCATACTGCACTTGTGACTCCACCCCTTTGTGCAGAGAAGCTCCCCAAGCAATGGTAGAGTAGCTGTTGAATTGGACAAGTATTCACAGTTAAAACGACATTTACAAACTGAATTTGCAGATTAATTTGTAGCCAGATGGAATTTGAATTTTTTATTTTACTTTAAATGGATTAAGAGAATTTCTTATTGAAACTAGTGTTCCCTTAACATTAAGGGCTTGCTTTGAACAACGATTGGATTAGAATGGATAGCTCACTAGATTAGATGTATATTGGCAGAAGAAGCGGATGCTAAGTTAGGAGATGGATCAATCATGAACGCAACTTATCCTTTCCAATCCCCTAAAAAATGAGACGACTAGAAGGGAGGGATAAGTTTTCTTCATGACTACTCTATCGTCTACCATTAACTTGGAAAAGGTTTTGGGAGTTGTCATTCATTCATTTTATCCTCAGTTATTCATTCCAATCCAATCCAATCCTTGACACCAAAGTGGGCCTAAAAGTATAACACATTGGTTTCAGTACCAAGAAAACCTCCCTATCACAGGATCATGAAACCCTTCTCTCCATCTCTCTCATCAAGAGAGAGTTGGATATATATCTTTTAAAAACGGAATTGTTGTAAGCACTTCGAAAACGTCGTTTTGCATTGCACTCGTCTTCAATTTTTTACACCGAGAAGGAGAGCAGATAGACCTTTTCGAAGTGCAAATAGCAGATCCCTAAAAAAATTAAACAAAAAATAAAGAAATATACGTACATACCTCAATGACATGACAGCAGCAGCAAGAGAAACACTAGCAATGGAATTGAGGCTAGGGAGGTGGGAGAGAACAAAGTGAACCGATGCAAAGATCATGATGAAGTAGGTGGTTTTGATAGGCTTACAGTCAGGGCACACAGTACTGTGAATCTTCTTCAAGGAATTGCCACCTGTAATCATATACACTATGCAAGTCCCAACTTCCACCATCAGTTGCTGGGGCACCACAATGTAAAGCCCTAGCTTTTCCCCAAAGGCATGTTGCCCTAACTCGTGGTACCTATCAAACCTCTTGCCAGGTACAATTTCATGCATTTCTACCATCTGCCATAAGGTGTAGAGTGTAATTATCCATGAGAGAACCAGCACTGCTACTCCAGGGCCCCTAATACAAGAAACACATAATAATTGATTAGATTATATTTTCTTGAACGAAAAACGCTTAGAAGAGGGCTTGTAGGTTAAGCGGTTAAGAGCATTCACATCGTTTGTATACAAGGGGCTATAGCTCATGTTGCATTTTTGAAAAGTAAATTACAATATATTGTAATGATATTCACCCCAAATAACCTAGTAGTTCAATGTGCTTGGCCTTTTTGTACCTGAATTCGAATCCCTCTCCTTGTAAATAGATAGTTTAGATGAAAAAGAAAATTAATTACCATTAATTATTCACTCATGATCTTTATTCTTAGTACTAAATTTCTATCGTTTCATGAGCGGTAGGTCTCGGGTTCGAGACTTGGGAGCAGCCTCTCCATAAATGGGGGTAAGGCTAGCCGACATTCACCTCTCCCAGACCCTGCGTAAAGCGGGAGCCTTGTGCACTGGGTACGACTACGACCATGATTTCTTTAAATATTCCCTTATTCGTCTCCCAAAATTCATGTTAGCAAGCAACGACCACCCTTTAAAAATTAATGAGTCCACCCTTTCAAAATTTCTTGGCTACGGCCTTGTTTGCATAAAAATAAATAAAAAACCCTATAACAGTTCACTTTTAACTTAAACACAACGTTGTCCCCAAACACAAACACAAACACAAAATCGTCACATAAAAACATTGATCACTTATGTTTTTTCTTCCCATAGAGATAGTGAGAAAGTAAGGAAACTATATATATGTATGGGTTGCTTACCATCCAAGGTGAGACATGGCATAGGGGAGGCCAAGAACACCAGCACCAACCATGGCAGTGACATTGTGGAATGCAGAATACCACCACGTCGCGTTCCTCGATTTCGTGATCGGCAGCCAGTCGTTGATATCTTGCACCTCCTTCTGCTGCTGCTCCTCTCTAATTTCTCCACTTCCTCCCATCTTTTTTTTTTGTCACAAAAAAAGCTCAGTGACAGCAGGAAATCAAAACTGTTAATCCCACAAATCTCCTTGAACAACAATAAATATCATTTTTTACGGATTGAATTTGAAAAATAATTAGGTCACTAATCCAATATGATTACGTGACTGGTTACTTGGAGTTTGTATCTTAATTAAATTGAAATTGTGTATAGTGGTTCTATTTAACTAAAAATGTGGAAGAAATTTCGGCGGTTGGATCGAAAAAAAATCTGATATACCCTTGTGATTTTTCACCGTATACCACAGTACAAAGTATTCGGAATTCAAAAGAAAATAAAAAACCGCTGTGGAATTTGGAGCGTATCTTTATTCAATGAGTCATTGTGTAACTGGAATTCCTCTCCCAGAATCTATGATCCTGATTGTCTCGGGACACGTGTCAAGCGTTCGTGCAATCAGATCTAAATTTGTTGCACGATCTCAGGCAAAGATCTTTCCCAAAAGGTTCGAGTCAAAGTAGGAAATGTCAAGTGAGGTGGGGGCGAGGGATGGAGGGAACGAAGACGAAACAATTTTAGAAGATGAAATGCATGACCTCCCCCTCCCCCCTCCAAAAAAAGTTATTATACAAAATGGTTCCTGAGATTTGCATGATCAATAGAAATTGTCACTGAGATTGAAAATCAATAGAAATGGTCCACGAGATTGTCCACCATCCATGATTTTGGTCATTCCGTTAAAAATGATTTTGGGCAATTTTCAAAGCTTTGTAACTCAATTGTTTTTTAACCAAATTCGACCTATAATATATCAAAATGAAGATAAGAAAGTGTAAAATAAGATTATACCTATTTGGAAGCCCAATGGTTGCCGGACATGGTTGGAAAATAGCCTGAAAGGTGACTGGTCCGCGGGACAACTGGAAAACTCGTTGGAAACTGGATAAACCTTAAACGTTCATAACTTCTTCAATACTCAACCATTTCAAGTGATTCAAAAATGAAAATAATACTTCTTGACGAGACGAAGAGCATGGTACCTTTTTCGAAGGAAAACTCGCCGTGGTTTGGTCGGACAACGACTCGAAAGTGGCTAACCATTTTCGAGTTAGCCACTTTTAAGCATTTTTCCGGCCAAACCACAATGAGTTAGCCGTAAATCAAGATTCCATTCTCTTCGTCTCATCGATAAGTATGATTTTCGTTTTTCAATCACTCGATTTGGTTGAGTATTGAAGAAGTTAAGAACGTTTAAAGTTTACCCAGTTTCCGGCGAGTTTTCCAGTTTTCCCACGGACCAGTCATCTTTCTGGCTATTTTCCAGCCATCTCCGTCAATCATTGGGCTTCCAAATAGGTATAATCTTGTTCTACACTTTCTTATCTTCATTTTGATATATTATGGGTCGAATTTGGTTAAAAATCGATTGAGTTACGAAACTTTGAAAATTGCCCTAAGGGTTTTTAACGGAATGACCAAAATCATGGATGGTGGACAATCTCAGGGACCATTTCTATTAATTTTCAATTTCAAGGACCATTTCTGTTGATCATGCAAATCACATGGACCATTTTGTATAATAACCCCTACAAAAATTAGCTATTTATTACGGAGTTTAAGGTCGTCAACTGCCGGAGATTCGGTTTGGACAGCCACGGACGATTATTCCTAACATCTGTAACAAAACTGAGTCAGTTGCAAGTGTACATCTCGCACTAGTCACGGATTCAGGAATCAGAGTTGTCAACCGCTTGAGATTCGTTTAATTTGGACAGCCGTTCAGACGCTTTAAGTGTATGCAGAAGATGTGCATACACTAATCGCGTGGACGGTTCATAAAATTTGTAACAAATCCAAAGCTAAAAACACTTGGCTGATAAAAATGACAAATCTATACAAAGTATCACTGGTTTACTATGGAGTGATAAGCAACCTGAAAGTAAACAATTGTGCTAAAAAAGCATCCGGTTACATAGCAGGAGACCACCGGAACTAATTCTCCGTTGTTGCTTCAACCTTTCGAAGAGTAAATCGTCATTTTTCTTGAGCTGGAGATACTCTTCCATGTCGAACTGCGAACCATTTGACCCACCAAGGCGTGACTGGCACTCGTAGCTTCTATATCCTCCAACTTTACTTCCTGCATCTTCCATGTTAATTGACAGGGAGTCAACTATTCCAGGGCTCCAGCTTCCATGGCTGCTAACAGATTGATTACTTTGATCTTGCATTTTTATCACTCCCTGAGAAATGAATTTAATGAAATTGAGATGATAAGAGAAGAGAAAACCATGAACGAAGATAAAAATAGTATGATCATGAACGAATATATCAGCCTGCAATAGTAGACAAAATGGGCTCGACAAATAAGAACTGCACATGTCAACTCTGTCCATATGCTAGACTTTATAATCGCGAGATGAGCTAATCATTTATCACCTGTGGTTCGTTCTTATTCTTGCATCCTATTGGCGTAGCATCATTACTAGTCTCCCACAGCAACCAAGGTAAAACAACCCCATCCATTGCGACAGGAAGAGGAGTAGAAAAGGCTGGACTCAGATAAGTTTCGTGCTTTGTTATTCCTCCTATACTTGAACTTGTATCGCTCCTTTCTCCGTCAATAGATGATATATCTGTATCTTCCACATTTGAAATGAAGTCCTCAATGTATCTCTCCGCCTCCTCAGTCAGTCGCTTAGACATCCTACCTCTGTCGTTACTCCTCTGTGAAAGTGAAAAGCAGGAGTTGATAAGAAAGTAAAACAAAGAGAATTAAAAATCCCAAGAAAAACACAGTAACATGCAAATCTGCAGTGTTTCAGACAGATTGGTACCCTTCTGGTTCTTGATGATCTGTCTGCGGCAACAATGTTATTTGGCTCGGGAAGCAATTCTTTGACAATCTTAGAGAGCTCCCTACTATGTTGTTCCTCCAGTACTATTTCAGCTAATAAATCTTGTTTTCTTTTTTCTGACTGTCACATACATGGAAAAAAGAAAAAGAAAAACATGATCAATAGCAGCCAAACTTTTTTCAAATGGCATACGGCACCCTCAGTTAACAACTTTAATAAAAACCGATAAATGATCTGCCCTTTATATCTATATAATCAAGGCCACATACTCTTCCTTAACTAAACTAAGCCTTTATAGTAACGTGAATACCTGTTCCAATTTGGAGGAGTAATTCTTCCTGATCGAAGAAACAGCCTGAAGTACATCTTTACTGTTAGAACGTAAATCACCAGGTGCTGAAACAGCGGATTTAGTTTTCTCATTTGCCTGAATAAGATAAAAAGGAACCAAGGTTAGGAAGCATATGACAGGAGGACAAAACTCTAAAATCGAACAAAAGGGTTGAAGCAAATGTCAATAAAGATGTAAAGAACTCTATAATACATACAATTTCAAGTTCTGACCGGATCTCTTCCACAGCATGTCTAAGTTCTTTCCGCATTACTTCATAAAGTCCACTTTTAACATCATTACCAGCAGGGTGCTCTGCCTAAAGGGTGACAAGAAGGTAAAAATAAGCAACCAATATAAAAGAGCTACACCGAGGTGGTTATCATAACACAAAACGACTAATGTAAAGAATTACACAGAGGTGGTTATCCTAACATAATGTGTTCAAAAGTAGACCTTCTTCTCTGAATATACAGCTCGGATAGTTTTCTCAATCCCATTTTTGTTGGAATAAGCATCCGTCCCCTCGTCATCAGTTAGGACCGAAGACTGGCTCTGAAAGGCCCAAATAAATTGTCTCAAATAATTCACTTCTGAGAACTATTCTGACTGGAAAACACATTAAACAGCATTAAATGAAAATACCAAAATTTAAAGAAGTTAAGACTTACAGAGTAACCATCATGGGACTTAAAATCTTTCTGGCTAAGAGATCTTCTCA
Organism: Malus domestica; assembly: GCF_042453785.1. Taxonomy (NCBI): domain Eukaryota; kingdom Viridiplantae; phylum Streptophyta; class Magnoliopsida; order Rosales; family Rosaceae; genus Malus; species Malus domestica. The sequence goes on along the minus strand of NC_091674.1, from coordinate 24,956,316 downwards.
AAGCTGGTCTAAAATTTGAATCTGTTGACTTACGGGACAAGGGTGTCTGGTTGTTTCCACTAACGAAGTTCCTCGACTTAACGGTGCTGCGATTGTGGGTATGATCTAGATCACTCTATCATTAAAAATACAACAAATGATCCACAAATAAATGAGTGGAAGAATTACACTAATCCGACATAGCTAACAAGAATCGTTTAATTTAAGAATCCACAATTAATAAATTATATCAATTTCTTCCATCCCAATACTCTCTTGTTCAATGGCATTATACTGTCTAAACAATCTTTAATTACACATTCTAATTGTAGGTTTA